>NW_027206610.1:0-313632 GCF_024711535.1 Dipodomys merriami | reverse complement strand
AAGAATCTGTATTCACACAGATTGGATTCCACCACAGGTTACCATCTCTCCTACTCTATACATGCATACTACCTTCAGCTTATGAATGGATGACTGCTGTGCTCACTGCTCTCCCCTGGGAGGGGGGCTCAATCGCAGGTTCCAAAGGCTGGTGTGCTCATGTGGACAAATTCGCCACTTGGTCCTGCTAGGCACCGAGTTCAGATTCCTTGCCCTGCCAAAATATTTATCTTGATGTCAGAAGTCAATCATTGCACCTGTTTTCTTTCTGTGCAAGTCCTGGATCTCAGCTAGGATGGACAATGCTTGATCCACCCTGTGGCCATGGGAATAAGTTGTTATCCATGTCAGCCCAGTTATTCCTGTCATCATATACTCAAGAAAATACACAATACACCCATGAATAGCATACAAAATAAAGAGAATAACTACACTCAATGAACGATGCAGTCCACACACGGATGTGAATATACATCCCATGTTTCAATGATCATTGAGGACTATTTTGGCCTCCCTGGGGCTCGATCTCAGTTCCTGGGAATGGCCCAGCTCCTTAGTGGCTCACAGTCTGGTGTGATCACGTGGACCCATTGGGCAGTTTGGCCTCCCAGGCCCAAAGTTTGAGTCCCAGCACTGCCAAAAATTCACCCTGATGTAAGAAGCCAGGCGTTGCACTTGTTTTCCTGTACTGTGCAAGTTCTGGGGCTCAGCTAGGAAGGAGAATGAATATGCAACTCTATACTCATGGGAATAGGTTGTCATCCAGTTCACCACAGTTATATTTGTCATCCTATACTCAAGGAAATACACAATACATCAATGAATAAGACACAAAACAAAGACAATGACTACACCAAATGCAAGATGCCGCCCACCCATGTTTGGAAATACAGATCCTCTATTTAATTATGAATTTATGACTATATTGGCCCCCACCAGGGCTCCATCTCAGGTCCCAGGAATGGCCTAGTTCCTTAGTGGCTCAAAGCCTGATGTGCTCACCATGACCCATTCACCAATTTGGCATGCTAGGTTTGAGTTCAAATTCCTGCACTACCAAACGATTTATTTTGATGTGAGAAGCCTAAGGTGGCACAGGTTTTCCTGTCCTGTGAATGTCCTGGGTCTCATTGAGGATGGAGAATGCTATATTGGTAACTCTTAGCCATGGGAATAGGTTGTCATCCATGTCAGCACAGTTATATCTGTCACCCCATACACAATAAAATACACAATACATCCATGAAAAAGACACAAAATAGAAAGAATAACTACACTGAATGCAAGATGCATACCACACATGTAAGTAAAGAAAAATCTTATGTTTTAAAAAGGTGGGCTTGTTATTTTGTCCAGTGCTGGGGCTTCAAATCAGGCCCTGCAACAGGCCTGACATTCTACTCTTCAAAGATGGTGAGCTTACCCTTCTTCCACAGTGCAACAGAATTACCCAGACCTGAGCTAAAAATCCCAGCACTGACAAAAGATTCATATTGATGTCAGAAACTAAAAATCCCAGCACTGACAAAAGATTCATACTGATGTCAGAAGCCAGTCGTTGTGACTTTTATCCTCTCCTGTGAAAGTCCTGGGTCACAAATATGATGGAGAATGCATGGACAACGCTGTAACCTTGGTAACTGTTAGGTTTTTAAAAAGAGGTAGCCGAGTAAGAACAGCACCAGCACACACGTGGTATTCAGATAAGGGGTAGGTTTATTCAGTAGACCTGCTGGGACCAGGCAAGGTTGGCACTCCACGTGGCTGGGAAAGGCCTGGGAATGAGAGAAAGCTAGGAAGAGAGGAAAGAGAGAGAAAAGAGTAGAGAGAGGGGTAAGAACAGTAGCACTCACGTGGTATTCAGGTAAGAGGTAGACCTGCTGGGACCAGGCAAGGTTGGCACTCCACGTGGCTGGGAAAGAGAGAGAGCAAGAGAGCAAGAGAGCAAGAAAAGAGCAGCAAGAGCTAGAAAGAACAGAGAGAGAAAAAAGGGAGAGTCTGGGCCTGGGCTAGCCCTTATGTAGGGTATGGGTGGGGAAAGGTGTGGCCACATCAAATTCAGATGTGACCTCAGCGGATGCAGATGTGACCTCTTCCCAGTGTACCAGTTGCCTAGGTAACGCAGGTACTGGGTGGAGACTTTGCTGCGAGGAGGGTGGAGTCTGCTTGCCATCTAGGAGCGGACCTTACAGTAACGGGTTCTCATCCATGTCAGCACTGTCATAGCAGTCACCATACTTATTAAAATACACAATACCTCCATGAATTAGAGACAAAATAAGGAGAATAAATGCACTGAACCCAAGATGCTAACCAAACATATATGTCAATATAGATCCTTTGTTTAAATTATGAATTTCTGACTATAGTGGACCACCCTGGGGATCAATGTCAGATTCTGGGATTGGCCATACTCCTTAGTTGCTCACAGGTTCATATGATCACCTTGAATGATTGGCCAATTTGTTTTGCTCTGCCCTGAGTTCAGATACCAGCATTATCAACAAGACCAGCATTATCAACAAGTGGATCGTGGAGTAAGAAGGAGAGTGTGAAACTTTTTTTCCTTTTCTCTGAGAATCCTGGGGGTAAGGCATGAGAGAGAACATTTCTACAAATCTAGATGTTCTGTGATAGGTTGTCATCAATGTAATAAACACATTGAGTACATAAATGAATAAAACAGAAGATACAAGGAACAACCCCACCAAACATGTATGGACTGAGCATCTATAGGTAAGTATAAATCCTATTTTTACAATATATAGAAATAGTATGATTTCCAGGTCTGGGTCTTGAATTCAGGACTAGTGAAAAGACCTGACTTTTTTATTTTCATGAAAGGTGATCTTCCCCTTTATGCACATTGCTGCAGATTTACCCAGAGCCTGAGTTACAATCCAAAGCCTGTAAGAATAAACTGTGTGAATTGCATGCCAGGGAGTTAATTTTTTTCTCAGCATGGGTCTTGAACTCAGGTCGTGGCAACACTGCCTCAGCTTTGATCACACTAGGATGGGGTGCAGCCACTGGACACACAGGTGCTTCTGGGATTCTACACCCCCACGTGTTGCAAGGAAAACAATGCACAGAAAACATGTGGCCTTTTATGTTTTCTTCCTTTGCACAGTGACCCTACTGGGTCTGAATGACACTGTTGCAAAGGGTACTTCACCTTGCATTTCTGAAGGCTGGCAGACAATCAAGAAAGCCATAGGCCCACGTGGCAACATAGGCCCTCATTTCAAATCCCCATACTGACACCAACCAATGGCAGGAAGTACTAAGAAACTGGTTCCCATCCAAAGGCATAACACTGGAATTTTGTCAATGTCACAGTTGAATGAGTTGATCGTGAATGATGATCCTATAAAATTAAACAGCATCATTTCAGAAGGCTGATTGATTTTATTTAATATTTATGAAGCATTAAAAGAATATTATTACTTACAGGAACACAATAATTTCAGGACACTGAGTGCTTTCATTAATATTTTAAGGATGAAAACAATAACATTAATTACATGGACGCATAATAAATACCCAGGAATTGGTAGGAATATAGTCTATATAACTGAATAATGTATAAACATCTCTGGCACTCTATAAACACACAGACACACACACACACACACACACACACACACACACACACATATGCCATCTACATGTCAATCTGTTCTTCTTTGATTAACCCCAGGGGTTCTCAGGTCCTGGGAACAACCTGCACCTCAATTTCCCCCAGGATGGCATGTTTGCACTCACCCATTCATGAATTTGGCCTTGTAGGCCATGAGTTCAGATGTCAGTAGTCCCAAACAATGAATCGTGGAGTAAGAGGATGATGGTGACACATGGATTCCTTTACTGTGCATCTTCTGTGTGTCAGGTATGAAGTGGAATACATCTGTAGACCTATATCCTATGTAGTCAATGTTTTATGTGCTATAATAGTCAATACAATAAATGGTCAATACATGAATAAAACAAAAAATAAAATAACTACTCTGAATGCAATACGGTGTCAACATATGTATAAGAATATAAAACATATATGTAAATTGTACATGAATAGGGTGTTTTCTAGTGCTGGTGATCGTTTTCAAGCCTAAGGAACAAACTTGAATTTTTTGACTTTAAGGAAGCAAGTTTCCCCTTCCCACACAGTGCAACAGAGGTACCCAGACTATGAGTTCCAATCCCAGTCCTGGTAGAAAAAACTCACCTTTATAGTATTTGAGGCCCAATTCTTAGGTATTTCATTATGCCTCCATTTGATGAATGTGATTGCTTAAATGCTTAATAAAATATTAACTAAAATCAATCAGTGTCGTGTAATATAAGTGTGTATAATTTTATCCTAGAATCATTCAAGAACTGTTCATTCAATCATGACTTACATCACATTACATTGGTAATCATATGGATAGGAACAAGTTTCTTAGGATCTCCTACAATTTGGAGGTGGCACGACCAGGATTTGAATTGTGGGCTCCAGCTCCCACCACTTCAACCCGAGGATCGGGAACTCACCAGTCTGTCCAAGAACATCAACAAGGCCAATGATTAGGCAGGCACCAGTGGATCTCAGCAGTCCTTCTTGATACTTACAAGGCTGTGAATAGAGGATCATGGTCAAAGTCACCTTAAGCAGGAAAATCCTTGAGACCCCTGTCCAACTTCAGTGCCAACAAAGCCAGAAATCTTGTGGCTCTAGTGTAGAGGACCAGCCTTGAGCAAAAGCAGCTCATGAACTGTGCCCAGATCCTAAGTTCAAAGTCTGGGACTGGCAACAAACAGAACTATACAGCAATCTGTGTAGCCATCCAGTTAAAGCAGGTCACCCTCTTCTCTCCAACTGAATTGGACAGAATTTCCTGGGAAAAAGGCTGGGAGAACCACTGTCATCTTGACTCCGCCCATGCTGTTTGCTTCACAGGATTCTGGCCACACCCCCATTCTTTCATGCTTCTTTCTGACCAATGGGATACAAGAATGGTGGCCATGCCCACATTCCATGCTGCCAGGTAGCACTGGGATTCCCTCTGTTAGTTTACACCACTACCAGCAGTTCAGGAAGGTAGAAGGGGCTGAGTCCTGAGGAATAGACTCGAGGTGACTTTGGAGTTTAGTAGAAAATTGATGCTCGCACCCCACCTGGCCCCTCCCCTCCCTTCACGCAGTGCCAGGTTTCAAACCTCAATCAATGTCTAGCTGCCAGCCGGCCTAAATCCCAGACCGGGTCCCTGCCCCTAGTCTTCTGCTCTGGGCCCATGTGTCCACAATGCTGGCGCCATCGCTGCTGCCCCAATTGGAGCAGCTGCCAACAGCTTCTCCCAGCAGCACAGGTGAGTTTCTGTCCCAACAACAACATACCCTGGGTCAAACACCCCTCTGGGGGCACCATGTCCCCCCTGCTTGTTTCCTCTCCATGGCGCTGATGAGCCACCTTTCTGTCTTGAGGATTTCTGAGATAGAAACTACAAATATGCTCAGGCTGGGCTGGATCATGGTCCTCCTGTGAAAGGTATGTTCCACCAGGCCTGGTCCTCTGTAATTGGGATGGTAGACATGTGGTGTCATGCTCAGTCATCGGTTAACATGGATTATCCTAAACTCAGTCCATAGCAGAGGATTCTTGACCACACGTGAAGCTCTTTGTAGGGCCTCAACCATTGGACCTCAGTCTCCTCACAGGACAGTTGTGAGGAAACAAGGGATTTATACAGAGCGATCTCTGGAAAAGAGAGGGAATGGCCTTCAGATAAGGTTTTAGCAATTCTGTGAGCATATGACAGGAAGATACCAGAAAGGGCTCAGGTGGGGCCTGTTATTAATCATGCAACAGGTGTGGGATTATGAACCGAAACATGGCTCTCTTTCATTACTACCCTATCCCAATGAGGAAGGGGATCCTTCACTTTGTTCAGTTTTGCAGCTGGGGAATCTGAGGCAAAGAGAAGCCAGATGACCTACTTATGACCTCAAGTTCACAGGAAGCTCGGCCTGACTTCTCTACCATGCTCCCTAGGACAATGGGTGCTATTCAGTCCAGTTCTTGTGGTGGGAAGTCCACTTCTTTCAATCGTGGTTCTTGAACTCTAGGATTGGGCATTGTTCCCGAGCTCCTCAGCTCAAGGCTTGCGCTTTATCACTTGATCCCACAGTGTCACTTCCAGTTTTCTGGTGGTTCTTTGGAGATAAGATTCTCAAACACGTTCCTCCAGGGCTGTCTATGAACCATGATCCTCAAATCTCAGCCTCCAGTGTAGTTAGGATTAGAGTTTTATGCCACTGGCACCTGATTTAAGTGTAATTCTGATTTTCTCTCTCTCTCTTTCCCTCTCTCCCTCTCTCCCTCTCTCCCTATCACCAACTCTCCCTCCCTCCCTCTCTTCCTCTCTCTCTCTCTCTCTCTCTCTCTCTCTCTCTCTCTCTCTCTCTCTCTCTCTCTCTCTCTCTCTCTCTCTTCTCTCTCTCACTGTAGCTCTCAGGAACGGGTAGAATGGGTGCTGTAGGAGGTGGGCCAATGTCCCCAGGTAGCTGGAACCCAAGATGGCCCACTCATTCTGGAGTTGGGCTGTGGGTAGGGAGCTGTCTCGTTCAGCATGTTGATACATCTCCATGAGATCAACCCTCTGAGCCCTTGCAAGACTGTCAGGGTTATTCATTTTCCACCTAGCCTTACTGGATTTTTTATATTGTATTCTTTTCTACATTATTTTCTAGCACCTGGCCAATATTATGGTACATAGTTACAGAATGAAAATGTAATGTTAACTTAAGAAAGTCATTTAGGGATCTGGGAATGTGGCTTCATGATATGATGATTGCCTAGCATGCATGAAACCCTGAATTCAATTCCTCAGTACCACATAAACAGAAAAACACTGGAAATGGTGCTGTGCCTCAAGTGGTACAGTGATTGCCTTGAGCAAAAAAGGAAAAAAAAACCCAAAGCAAAAAACATTTAATTAGTAAATGCAAAATAAAGAACCCCTACTTGGAATATGTAATTGCTCCTGCCATACTGACACCTGACAATAGTCCATAATTCATGTACTTTTTCTTATATTAGGATATTGTGTTGAAAAAAAGTTTTGTTCATTAGGTCAGAGCAATTAATGTCTTGAATGTGCTTAGATGTCAGGTGAAGATTAATTCTGGAAATTCAAAGATTCCAGGTTTTTGAATGGTCTCTGCTAATCACAATGAGAAGGGTAGTCTAAGTGAGATTTGGAAATCTTTTTGGTTATTCATGGCACCACAACGGCAGAGGCAAATTAACAGTTGTGACAGAAGAGAAGGAATAACTACAGAAGTAATGAATAAATGATAGTTACTAACGTATACCAGAAACGTTTATAGAGAACCATTTTTGGTTATTGAACAAATAGTTATCAACTAGTCTTATTCCGCATTACCTTTAGCATTCTAAATCTCTTAGGCTACTTCTTAATCTCTGTGTAATACATGTATCTCCTTCTGTGCTGTTTTTTCTTACCTTAACTTCTTTGCTTTCTAAAAATCTCAGTCTTTCTATATTTCTCTATGAACATTTCCTGATACTAAATACACCTACACAGACGGCAGAGAATGCTAACTAAGGGTCCCATAGCTCATGAGTCATTAATGAAACAACATGGAAAAGGAGGACATATTTATTGTTACCTCAAATTTTCTGAAAAGCTGCAATGCCATCATTTGATTCAAATTTCCATTATTTGTCTACATAGTATCATTCAGTGCACATAAATGCAAATATGAGCTGGGTGCTGGTGGATCACGCCTGGAATCCTAGCTATTCAGGAAACCAGAGAATTGTGGTTCAAAGCCAGCCTGGTCAGGAATGTCCATGAGACACTTATCTTCAATTAACCACCTGAAACCCAGAAGTGGTGCTGTAGCTTAAGCGGTAGAGCACTCAATTTGAGCTGAAGAGCTGTGGGAGTGCGCCCAGGATCAGAGTTCAAGCCCCACAACCAACAAAAAGTGCAAATATTACCTTAAGTTTCCCCAAAAGGAAGGACAAGATCAATAAACTTCCCAAGCAGAAAAAATAATTTCAAAATGATTCAGTGCACCTACTTTTGCTGAGTTATTTAAGTTATGGCTTCTTTGCTAGACATATTGTCTTCCTTTAAAAATTGTCAAATACTAGCTTTACAATAAACTTCGTCTAATATTTTTTGTTTCAAAAGAGAAGTCTATACAGTTGATGTCACTTAGCTTTCTTACTATCTTAATTCAAAGCCAAACCAGGCAGGAGAGTATGTCAAACTCTTATCGCAAATTGAACACCAAAAAACCAGAAGTGGAGTTTTGGCTCAAACAGTAGATTACTAGCTTTTGGGGTAGGTGGGCAGGAAAGACAACTGTTCAGGGACAGGATCCAGCCTCTGGGTTCAAGCCCCAGGACTAGCACAAACTAAACAAACAAGCAAATAAAAATCCCAGATTTTTCTTTGGGGCCCTCCTTAAAGGTGAACTGGTCAGAGTAGAGTCTTCTTTTGCTGATCATATTGACTGGATCCTGCTTTTTTGGAATCCTTGTTGCTCTGCAGAACTCAGAACCAGACCAAAGGAATTGATAACTGACTCCTGCATCAAGAGAATCATCTCAGGATTGAAATAGCCATCTATAAGATACTTTAAAACCTCTATGTCTTTGTTACTTTGCAGGAGAACACTTTTAAAACAATGTTATTTCCTTTTGTTTTATACTGGCCTTCAAATGGTACATTATTTCTTTTTGTAACACTATGAACTAGAAGTTTACAAAAAAAATTATATGAGTAAAGAACACACTCAAAAGCCAGGGACAGAGTTTCCTTCAAGCCTTGGGATAACTTTCTTGTACAGTAAAAAGGAAAGCACAAGGTAACTTGAACTTTGTTTTTCCTCTATGTTCCATTCCTCTCCTGGGGTCAGTTTCCACATCCAGTAACAGTTACTTCCAGTAACAATCGATGGTGCTGCTTGAGCTATAGTGAATGTTTTCTGGCTTCACTGCTAGAAGACTAGAACACCTATGGACCTGAGGTAATACGTATTTCAGAGAAAATTTAGTAAAGAGAAAATATGAAATTTATATTGCTTATAAATATATTATACATGAGTACATTGAGTTCAAACTTTGTAAGTTCTCTGTAAGTTAAGGCGAATTTTAAATAGGAAGAATGTTTTCAGAACATTCTTTTTGTGACTGTACGTGCTGTTCATTATTTCCCAAGTGTGCATGAGCTAACAGTAAGGAAACAATAGCAATAATAGGAGAAAGAGAAGTTCTGTGTTTAAGTATAAGGGTTACATACAGTATAGAAGACTACAAATAAGCAACATTGAAACAATAAAGCCAAGTCCAGTATGTAGATTTATGAGAGTGATATACAGAAAGCAAGAACCCTATGTGGAACATGAAGTATGAGGCCACTCCCATTCTAAATCATGCTTGCTAATCATGCAACTTTGTAGAAAGTACAATGGAAGAATAATTCTGTTTTCAATGAAAGTCAGATATAAAAGCATGGATTTAATTGGAAAAATGTCCATCTTGTGAGAGCAGGGATTATGCTAGCAATAAACTGGTGTCTAAGATCTCATTTCTTTTTTTTTTCTTTACACACACACACAGACACACAGACACAAACACACACACACACACACACACACACACACACACACACACACACACACACACACACACACACACACACACACACACACACACATATATATATATTTGTTGGCGGTGATCTTGGGACTTGAACTCTGGGCCTGCGAGCAGTCTCTCTGCTATTCAGCTCAAGCTAATGCTCTACCACTTGATCCACAGTGCCAATTCCAGTTTTCTTTTAGTTAATTTGAGAAAAGAGTCTCTGGGACTTTCCTACCGGGGCTGGTTTTGAACCTCAATCCTCATATCCCTCCATAACCCAGCTTACGATCACATTCCTAACAGTGTACACTCAAGATGTGTAATGTGTCTGTTCATCTATCTTTATAAGAATTCTTTAGTTAGGGCTGAAAGGTGTCTCAGAGGTACAGAGCTTGCCTCGCATGCATGAGGCCCTTGGTTCGATTCCTCAGTACCACTTAAGCAAAAAAGAAAAAAGCCAAAATTGGCGCTGTGACTCAAGTGGTAGAGGGCTAGCCGTGAGCTGAATTGCTGAGGGACAGAGCCCAGGACCAGAGTTCAGGCACCATGACCAGACACCCCACCAAAACAAAAAAAAAAGAATTCTTGAGTTAAAAATATGGGCTACAGCTTAGACATTACTCTCACAAAAATGTTTGTCGTTTAAAAGTTGATACTCCTGGAGAAATAAAACCTAAGAATGTAAAGGAGTCTGGGAAGTTCTATTGGCATCCAGCCTGGGCAGAACATTCTTTGCAACAGTATATAAAATTAAGCAGTCAAAATCTGGATTGGAAGAATGGCTCAATTGATGGAATATCAGTCATGAGCAAGATTGCTTAATAAAAGCTTGAGGCTTTTGCATATATACATACAGACATACACATACACCCAGAGGCACTTATATATGCACACACAAATACACAAATGAAACAACTCTCAGAATGTGTAGAAAAGTTACAAAACAATAAATATATGTCCTGAACAAGACTAGAATCAAGTGATAATTTTTAATATTTGAAAGTCCTCAAATGAACTTCCTTCAAATAAGTTTGAGAATATTACATTGGTAGGGATCAGAGATAGTAAGAATCAATAATCATTATTAAAGGGATCAGGTCCATGGAGGAATGAATCAGAGATCTGGCAGGTGCATTTGAAAATGTTCATATCCTGTATCAAATGTTAGAACATCTTTGAAAATAGTAGATAAAGTTTAAGCAGTCACTCTGGTGTATAATATCACTGGAGAAGTTCAGAATTGGTAGTCTATATCTAGATTAAATAAACCAAGAAACTATGGCAGGGCAATGTGATACAAGCTTAGAATTCTAGCACTGAGATTAAGACAGGAGATTAGAGAATGGAATTACATATTGATACCTTCCCTGGACCAAAGTGTATAATTTTAACTTAATAAAACAAAATAAACAAGAAAGGAATACACAGTTGGACATTTGGGCTAATTTTGTCATTATGTTTTTTTTTTTTTTTTTTTTTTTATTAATTTAATACTTCCCCCTACCATCCCCTCCCTCCCTCCCTTCCCCAAGGTTCTTTTTTTTTTTTTTTTTTTTGATCGTGATTAAGTGATTACTTAATTTCCGGAAATTCACAGTATTGTGGAATAATGATGCTCATTTAAAGTCACAAGTTCATTCTAACTTTCCTGGAGCAAATTGTCTATCACAGTCTGTAATATATAACGGTGCTCATATGTTATATACCATATATGTGATCAGCAGCATGGGGATATTTAGTAGTGGTTCAACCAGATGAGTGGGAGTTCTTTGTTTCTTAAGTCCTGTTAGTTTTGTCATATCACCTAACATTTTGGATTCATCATCCACTTATCAGGGAGACCATGTACTGTTTGTCTCTTCGTTCTTGGCTTACCTCGCTCAACATGATTGTCATTATGTTTTGAGAAGTCAAATTTCCTGTTGAAATGCAACTCATACTTAATCCTCACTTGTGTTTTAAATTCTCTCTTCATTACAGAACACTCCTAGATGCAAAATGACTCATGATTCCCATCCAAAATTTGAAAAAATAAGTTATCATCATTCTGTTGTAACCCAAAGAAATGATGAAGAATTACACAAGCTTAAGCTTGGAAAAATAGCAAAGTTCCTCTAATGAAGGATTTTGAAGATCTTGCTAAATTAGAATTTAGATTTAAAATATTTTGGTTTTGTTTGTAATTTTATATTCTATAGGATTCTACAAAATTGTTTTTAATTAGAGGGTTTAATTGACATTCACAAATGATTTTGCATTCTATGTGCCTAGAATATTCTTTCAAAAACTTAGTTAATAGATAATTCCAACAGTTCATGTATGAAATGATAATGTGAATGTTGTAGACAGAGTTGCCAACAAATTGATGACATTAATTTATGAATTTAGAATAAGAGAAATTTTTGGAGTCTTTGGTATAACATGGTATGAAGAGTATAATCGTGTGACATCTTCTTTCTTCTACCTGTATGTAACACAGGAAGCAATTTCCTTAATTATTTGCTACTGTATACAGTGAGAAAAATGTTACATTTGGGGTTTGATTTTATTTTTGTTTTTGTTTTATTGGTTTGTCCTAGGGCTTTTACTCTGGGCCTGGACACTGTCTCTGAGCCTGTTTATGCTCAAGGCTCATGCCCTACCACTTCAACCTCAGTGCCACTTTCATCTGGCTTTTGCTGAGAAGTTTATTGGAGATAAGAATCTAGGGAATATTCTTGCCTGGGTGGGCTTTCAACTGTAATCTTCCAATCTTAGCATCCAGAATTTATATGATAGCTAAAAATTATAAATATAAGTAATATTTGCAAATGTTCTGATCTCAAAAATACCAGTGGGGGGAAAATGATGCAACCCACTTTATTGTGGTGTTCTTACCAGAACATGAATCGCATCACATTAGCAGAGTTGTATTTTTTCACAATAGAGATAAGCTATTTATCATATGAATTAAGGGAAGTTTGAGATGCACCCTAAAAGTTGGAGAATTTTGGGCTAGGATGACCCTATATCATAAATATTGGTATTGGTGGTCATAAAAATAATAGCTTATTGTGATAAACAATTGCTTACTCTTGAAGAATTAATTATTACCGATGCTACATAGTTTTATCCTCTACCAGAACATGGTTATTTTTCTGTTGTCTCTCAATCTGTAACAACCCATTGGAAAATGCATCTATTGTAAAATTACATAACATGCAAGCCGGTATTGTTTTGAATCTCTCAGGTATGGAATCTTCAGAATTTGAAAATGAGTAATTACTAGTCATTGGAATGTTGACGAACACATATATTCTGTCTTCTTAACAACTTATTTACTTTTACAAGTTATTTGTTTCCATAGAATTAAACTGTTTTCACTTTTAGTATGAGAAAGTACGATATTTATTCTTTTTTCAAAATATTGGTAAGTATATTGTGAAAATATTGTCTAGTTGGATAGCATTCAAGTTGATGGTCCTCTGATTAAAAAGGGGTAATTAATTCAAATTAGACACCAAAAGTATGGAATTTTAAAAAGTTACTACATAAAGAGTACTATGTACTTTACCAATACAGTGAAATTTTATTTCATGCAGCTTATTTTTTAAATTTAATTTTATTGTCAAAGTGATGTACAGTGTGGTTACAGTAACTTTAAGGTAGTGAATACATAACTTTTCAAACTTGTTACCCCTTCCCTCATTTTCTTCACAGTTTTCCTTGACCCCAGTACCCCTCACAAGTTGTAATGTACATTTCCAACATATTGTCTTGTGAGTATTGCTATTGCATTGGTTTGCCTTTGTCCTTTGTCTCACCATTTTGTTGTTCCTCGTCCCTTCCTTAATTAAGGTAAATATATACACAATACACAGGCTACCAAAATCAAATACAGCAGGGAAAAAAGCATAGGGGAAAACCCCAAAAGAAAATGGAAATCACATAGTACATTAAAAACAACAATCGCAAATAATACTCTCTGTTTCCATATCTTGGAGTTCATTTTGCTTATCATCAGATTATAAGGCTATATATATGCATAACAAAGCCACTGGAAAATAGTAGTTTCATGGACACTATATCATGAAAACAACATGTTAACTGTTTTTGATATTAAAGGTGGAGTTAGGATTGATGAACTTGTGGTTCTAATAAAGGAATTTCAAAAGAGTTTTAAAATTATGACAGGTTTGGCTGGGAAGGTGGCTCAGTGGTAAGAGCGCTTGCCTTGCATGCCTGAGGCCCTGGGTTCAATTCCTCAGCACCACATAAGCAAAAAGAAAAAAAAAGCCGGAAGTGGTGCTGTGGATCAGGTGGTAGAGCGCTAGCCTTGAGCTGAAGAGCTGAGCTAAAGCGCCCAGGCCCAGAGTTCAGGCCCCACGACTGCACACCCCCCAAAACTGACAGGTAAATTTTAATTTGTTCAAACTTTTTAACAACTTAGCCTATTAGGAAAATTTAAAATTTCTTGGGAAAATAGGCTTTCATGCAAAATAATCAATGGAGACTTAACTGAGAGGGAGCAAAGAGGGTGAAGATGGCTCATGTTCATACTAAACAAACAAACCTCAGAACCCTTGGTATAAGTCCTGTAGGTTCCCTTGAGAATTGTCCTTACCCAGGAAATCTACTCACTGTGTGAAACAAGGTTGTAGTGGAATTTAAATTCAACGTTCTTAAAAAAAAATCAAAATTTGTGTATTGACTTTAATTACCAAACAGTAATTCTCTGAAAAAGATAATTTGGGTCAAAATATTTAGGGAAAAAGTGCACTCAAAAATGTTTGTAATACGTTCTACAATGTCTTTGCATGTGAAGCACTGAACTACAGAAAAAAACCTGATTGGATACTTGAAACCAATGATTTCACATTTCTTAGTAGCTCAAAAATATAATATCCTTATTAACGAGATAGTGAAGACTTCTCTTATTATATAAGCCCAAAAGTTTTGGGATCAGAAAAGAATTGAGCAAATTGAAAAGTCAAGAAAACGTGTTCTTAGAAGCCCTAGCTAAGCATATTGGCTTCAGCAGTGGAGGGTGGCCAAACTTTTTGATATATTGTCTTAATATTTTTGCTACCTAAAGTGATTTTACAGAGCCTATTTAGCTCACTACAATTTAGAATGGATTGAATGAAGACATGAAAATAAATTCCACATCCAAATAAAAGAGTTTTAAAAGAGAAACCATGAAGAGGTAGCAGTGGGGAAGGACTTATAGTGGTTCACCTTCACTAGACTTGAAGCCAAGAATCTGTGATTAGTTGGAAATCACGCAAGAGCTAAGAGAAGGACAGAGGCATAGGACATAGGAGCATTGTCATTTTGTAACAGACACTGTCATAAAAGGTATGGATGATTTAACTCTATTCTTTTCCATACATCCTTCTGAGCAAATGCAAGACCAAGAGAAAGATAATCTATTGAAATAATTTTTGAAAGAATAACTTCACTGGTCCTGATATGGTATCTAAAGAGATTCTTAAGAGAGAAGATAAAAGTGAAGTATTCTTCGGTTTCTTCTAAGCATTTTGTTAGCAAAGTATATCTTTGAGGTTAGAAGTGATTGAACCAAAAAGTGGTGGAGTACCCATGTTTTTTTTTAATTTTTATTTTATTTGTGAACATACTGTACAAAGGGGTTACAATTACATGGGCAAGATAATGCATACATTTCTTACCAAGCATTGCAGCCTCCTCCTTTGTTTACCCTTTACCTCCCTTCCCAGCCTCCCACTCACCCCCCACCCAATCCTTCCTCCCATCCCTCCACCCCCACCGACATTGTAAAGCTCATTTTTGACATGACAATTTGTACTTCTCATTGTTGCAACAGGTCCACCTGAATCCTTAAACGACTTGTTTTTCCCCATCTCCTCCACAAGTTACACTGACATCAAATATATTGAAAGTGGGGGTTATACTGTGGGGGAGGGACATACAAAGCAACAAAGAAATAATCTTATAAATGCATTAGAAACACATGCATGAAACAAAAAAAAACATTAAAATACCTATCTAAGGATTCATTTTCCTAACATCACATTATCTGAATTTTTCCGCTTGACTCATACATATACTAGATATTGCAAATAAGGGAAACCATGGGACCTGTGTTACTTTGTTCCTGGGTTACTTCACTTACTATAATTTTTTCCAAGTTTTTCCATTTCCTAACAAATGGGGCAATGTCATTCTTTCTGATGGAGGCATAGAATTCCATTGTGTATATATACCACATTTTCTTGATCCATTCATCTACTGAAGGGCATCTGGGTTGGTTCCATATCTTAGCTATGGTAAAAAATGCTGCAATATACATAGTTGTGCTGTTAGCTTTAGTGTGGTCTTGTTTGTCAACATTTGGGTAAATGCCCAAAAGTGGGATTGCTGGGTCATAGGGGAGCTCTATGTGAAGTCTTTTGAGGAACCTCCATACTTCTTTCCAAAGTGGTTGAGCAAGTTTACATTCCCACCAACAGTGAAGTAAGGTTCCCTTCTGTTCATATCCCCTCCAGCATCTGCTGTTGTTAGAGTTCTTGATTTTTGCCATTCTAACTGGAGTGAGGTGGTATCTCAATGTTGCTTTGATTTGCATTTCTTTTATGGCTAAGGATGTTGAGCATTTCTAAATGTGTCTATTGGCCATCCTTCTTTCTTCTTCAGAGAAGTTTCTCTTTAAGTCTTTAGCCCACTTATTTATTGGGCAGTTGTTTCTTTGAGGATTTGTTGTTGGGGGATTTAATATTTTGAGTTCCAAGTATATTTTAGATATGAGACCCTTGTAAATTGTATGGCTAGTGAATATCTACTCCCAATCCGTGGGCTTTCTAGTGATCTGGCTAGCTATGTCCTTGGCCAGGCAGAAGCTCTGCAATTGCATGCAATCCCATTTGTCCAACCTTTTTTTGATTTTTTTTGTGTATCTGGGTCTCTATTAAGATAATTTCGGCCTGTGCCAAGGACACCTAGGGTTTCTCCTATTCCATCCTGTAATATTTTCAGAGTGTCTACTTTGACTCTGAGGTCTTTAATCTATTTGGAGTTGATTCTGTTGCAGGGTGATAAATAAGGATCTAGCTTTAGTTTTCTACAAGTAGTGGATGAATTTTGCCAGCACCATTTACTGAAGAGGCTTTCTTTCTTCCATTCTATTTTTCAGCTCCCTTATCGAAAATTAGATGGCTATGGGACTGTAGGTTCGTTCCTGTGTTTTCAATTCTATTCCGTTGGTCATCTTTTACGTTTTACTTCATCTTTCACTATTTGGATTCCCTTTAAATTTGCATCTTGTCTTAATGTCCCAGCTAGCATTCTAATACTAAGTAGTTGAAGAGGAGTGGAGAGAGCAGACATCCTTATCTCTTTTCTGAATTAATAAGAAATGCCTTTAACTTTTCACCTTTAAGTATAATGCTGGCTGTAGTTTCATCAATTCTTAGAAGAAAGAAGAGCACTGGAGCAATATCAGTTCCAAATTTCAAACTATACTAAAAAGCCACAATAATAAGAAGAGCTTGGTACTGGCACAAGAACAGTTCTGAGGACCAATGAATAGGACTGAAGACTCAAAAATAAACACACTGACATATTGCAACCTAATCTTTGACAAGGGAGCTAAAAAAATAGAACGGAAGAAAAACAGCCTTTTCAGTAAATGGTGCTGGTAAAATTGGTTATACACCTGTAGAAAACGAAAGCTAGATCCATATACATATTTATGTATCATATATATCATGCAGGGTGATATATATATATATATATATATATATATATATATATATTAATAGAGAACCACAAACAAAACAAATCAAAGAGAGGTTGGACAAATGGGATTGCATGAAACAGCAGAGCTTCTGCAAGGTAAAGTTCATAGACAGCAAGATCAATAAAAAGCCCACTTAGTGGGAGAAGTTCTTCATGAGTCATAAAGCAGACAAAGTCTTATATAGAAAATATACTTAGGACTCAAAATCATAAATACCCCAACAACACATCCTCAAAGGAACAACTGTCCAATATCTAAATTGGCTGAAGACTTAAAGAGAGACTTCTTTGAAGATGAAGAAGTATATATATATAGTATATATGTATATATATATATATATATATACATATATACATATATATATATATATATCTGTAATTTGGAGAGAGGAAGGGATATAGCAGAATGCTTAAATGGGGATTCAGGTTGACCATTGTGACAATGAGATGTACAGGACACTGTGCAGAAAATGAATTTACAATCTCAGGCAGGGGTCGAGGAGGGAGGAGTTGGAGATGTGGGGAAGGAAAGGATGGTAGGAGAAAAACAAAGGAGGAGGTAACAATGCTGTATACGAAATGTACTCATTACCTAGTCCTGTAACTCTGAGCCCTCTGTACAGTATTTTTACAATAAAAATATATTAAAAAAAATCTCTGCCTGCTGTAGATTTCCAGTGCTTCCCTCGGAATTGCATTTTCTGCCTATTCTGGCTGTGGTTAGGTCCACCTGCACAATGGATCAGTAGTCTTCAAGGCATCTTGGTCTTCCAGTGGGACTTGGATTATCCAGTGGTGGTTGGAACCAGGCCAAGGACAGGACAAAATCACTTCCAGGACATGCCTTCGTCATTACGCAGGCAACTAGGATTGCAAGCAGAATTTCTCTGAATTTGACTCCAGCAATCTATCAGTGAACCAAAAGGCAAGTCCACCAAACACCTCACTCTTCCCCCCCCATTTCCTCCTTTCTCCTTCCCTGGGAAAGTAGAAAATAATTTTGCATGTTTTGACACACACACAAAATACCCACCATCTCCCCTGGTAAACTTGGTTTCAAGTCACTGAGTCATGTCAACGGATAATGCTGCATTCATTATTCTGGACAACATCTTCAGGTTGTTTGATGCCTTAATTTGTTGTTGTTGTTGTTGATGTTGTTGGTAGGGGTGCCTGAACTCTGGGTCTGGGTGCTGTCTCTGAGCTGTTCAGCTAAAGGCTAGCGCACAACCACTTTAGCCACAGTGCCACTTCTAGTTTTTTCTGCTTATATGGTGCTGAAGAATTGAACCTAAGACTTCATGCATGCAATACAATGACTCTACCACTGAGTCTTCTTCCAGCCCTAATGATTTAATTCTTTAAAATTTATTTTTGTCAGTT
Organism: Dipodomys merriami; assembly: GCF_024711535.1. Lineage (NCBI taxonomy): Eukaryota > Metazoa > Chordata > Mammalia > Rodentia > Heteromyidae > Dipodomys > Dipodomys merriami. The sequence continues at coordinate 294,836 of NW_027206610.1, read as the reverse complement.
ATGGGCCTTGAACTCAGGGCTTGGGTATTAACATATCCCAAAGTTCTTTAGCTCAAGGGGAGCCCACTCCAAATTGAGCTACAGTGCCACTTCCTGTTTGGAGATAACTGACTCACAGACTTTCATGCCAGGATTTGCTTTGAACAGATGAATTTTTAAATTATATTTCTCCTAGGTGTTTATTGGAACATTACAGTGTTTCTGGAATTTAAAGTTTTCTGTAAACCTTTGTCTTCAAGTAATGCTACAGCATTAAATATTACATTTCGAAGCTATCCTTTAGCACATCCATTTTGAAATTATTATCTTAAGATGAAATTCTAATTCTTTGTAGTCACAAAGCATTAAAGTCCAAATGGGAAATATGCTAATTTCAGCAGCCTTAGCTCTCCTTCCTCTTTTTTTCTCTCCAGTATCTTTTCTTGTTTTGGAACAAGTGTCATGGACTGTCCAACCAAGCAAAAGGAAGATTATTCCATTAATTTAATAGAAAAGGAATCCAGCCTACCTGCATCTCAAGGGAACTTTGAGTATAATGTTAATCTAATAGTGGATTTTCAGTCATTTTGATAATTTTTTGTTTAACCACTCATTAAAGAGGTTCCAAAAGGCTAGATTCAAAAATCATGTTCTGCTTTCTAAGAATGTTTAATAAGCTAGCAATTCAACAACGATTACATGGTGAAGAATTTCTCTTTTAACATAGCCCTTGCCACTGATCCCTTCCCTTCAAACTTGTAGCTTTGTTCAGTTTTCTTGTTCCAGCATTCATTTTGGTATTTGCTTCAGTAATATCCTTGTAGGATTTGACAATGAAATCCCATTTATTGTTAGAGAGCTCAATTCATATTGCCAAAGGCAGACTCATGAGCAGTTCATAAAGCATAAACTATTGAGAATCATTAACATGGTCATATGCAAATATTCCATAAATTAATATAAGTACCACATAAATGTGCATCTTCATATACTTTTAAAAATGCAAAGTAGTTACATATATATGTCATAAAATAATTCAGATCACTGGTAGAAGAGATTAAGCTAAAATTTTTATTTATATCATCCCCAATATTTTGTGAAATTTTCTTTTCTCATTAACATTCACCTTAGGACCTGCTTTTCCTAGCAACAAGTTGTAAGTTGATATACTTAGATATTAGTCCCCTCTGAGTAACGTCTTTTCTTTCCACCACTAGTTAGTCCCTCATGTTAAATACCTGAGGAATAACGTCCCATTGTGCCTGCAAGAGAAGTACCCAAGTCGACTGTCTGTACCTACTCTTGCTTTGCTTTGTTTGTGAATGTTGTAGCAGAGACAGGGGTGTCAGAGATCAGGTGGCTGGAACCATGGTGTTAAGAATTATGGGTAGCAAAATGAGTAGGAGAGAATAGGATACCAGGGAAAGGGTAATTGTGACTGTAATTGCTGAGTTGTATTGTCAGTAAATTGGGTAGCAGCAACAGCTTTGCAGGGGTTGGGGTAGCTAATACATGTATCCAGAACAATTTAGCAGTGACAAGGAAGGACAGACAAAATGAAAGATAAAAGTTGTGAGGCATTGTGGGAATTCTTTGTCTACCCATTCTAAAAACATAGAAGAGGGTATATTAAACTAAAACTACAAAAGAAAATTTAAGTTCTTGGTGCTAACAAATCTGTCCAGGTGTTATTACATTAAATAGAGAATTCAAAATGGTTTTTCTTCATGAATACAGAGATCAAAGATATTATAATTCTTATTTCAAAATGCAAATTAAAGGGGAAAATTAGTCAAGAGGTAAAATTCATATTGAATGTTAATATTTAAGAAGAAAAGAAGATCCTAGATGTCGGACTAAAGACAAAGCAATATTAGAGCATTATATGTTCAATAATAAGAAACTTTAATTGAAAAATTGAGCTAGAATGTTCACATCAGGAAAAGGCAAGCAATCAGAGTCCACCACCAACAAAGAAACATCATAATGTATATCTCAGAAAAAGGAACCAAGTTCCTTATCCTTGATGTCAATGATACACATAACACCCTTACAAACACACACACACACACACACACACACACACACACACACACACACACACACACAAATTATGCAACAGCTCAAGCTACTCACATCCATTCAACATGAATCAAAGATCTTCTTGTAATACTTGAAACTTTAAATTTTGAAGTCTTACTCTGAAAACATTACAGGAAGGAATAGGAGAAACCCTAGGTCTCCTTGGCACAGGCCGAAATTTTCTTAACAGAAACCCAGAAATACAAAAAATCAAAGACAAATGGGACAAATTGGATTTCATGAAATTGCAGAGCTTCTGCATGGCAAAGGACATAGCTAGCAAGATCACTAGAAAGCCTATGGATTGGGAGAAGATATGCACTAGTCATTCAACGGATAAGGGTCTCATATCTAAAATATACCTGGAACTCAAAAAATTAAATCTCTCAACAACAAATCTTCAGAGAAACAACTGCCCCTTAAATAAGTGGGCTAAAGACTTGAGAAACTTCTCTGAAGGGGAAAGAAGGATGGCCAGTAAACACATGAAGTAATACTCAACCTCTCTAGCCATAAAAGAATTACAAATAAAAACAACATTGAGGTACCACCTCACCCAATTAGAATGGCTATACTCAAGTACTCTAATAACAACTGATGCTGGAGGGGATGTAGTCAGAAGGGAACCTCACTGCATTGTTGGTGGGAGTGTAAACTTGTTCAAACACTTTGGAAAGCAGTATGTAGGTTCATCAAAAGACTCCACATAGAGCTCCCCTATGACCCAGCAATATCACTGTTGGGCATTTACCCACATGATCACAAACAAGATCATAGTAAACCTATCAGCACACCTATGCTTATTGTAGAATTATTTACCATACCTATGATATGGAACCAACCAAGATGCCCCTCAGTAGATGAATGGATCAAGAAAATGTGGTATATATACACAATGGAATTCTATGCCTCCATCAGAAAGAATGACATTGCCCCATTTGTTAGGAAATGGAAAGACTTGGAAAAATTATATTAAGTGAAGTAAGCCAGACCCAAAGAAACATAGGTCCCATGGCTTCCCTCATTTGCAATAACTAGTATATGTCTGAGGCAAGCAAAAAATTCACATAAATGGATGCTAGGGAAATGAACCCCAGGATAAGTATTCAATTTTTTTTATTTAATGCAGTTGTTTCTAACATATTTTTAAGATGATTTCTATATTGCTTTTTATGTCTCTCCCCCTGCTTTCACTGTATTTGATGTTGGTACAATTTGTGTAGGGGAAGGGCATAAACAAATCGTTTAACTACGGGTACAGGTGGACACATTGCAACAATGAGATATACAAGTCATTATGTTGAAAAAATGAACTTTACAACTTTGGTGGAGGGAGGAGGGGTTTGGCCATCTACTTTCCAGCTGATCTATAGGTGTAGAAGCAAAATGTAATACAAAGCAATACAAACCAGTTCTTACTATAAATAATTTTTCTCTGAACATCTTAAAAATCAATTCTGACAACATGCAATAAAAAAATCCCTAAGTTTAAAGCATTCTTCTTGACAAATTGAAGAAATACTGAGAACATGTATTTTAAGAATAATTTCAGAGAGCTTGAACTCAGGGCCTGGGTTCTGTCTCTGATATTTATTACTAAAGACTAGTGCTGCCACTTTGAGCCACAGTGCCACAGTAAAGTCTCACCAATTTTCCTCTCCATACTGGCTTTGAACTATGATCTAGATGTTTCAGCTCTCTGCATAACTAGGATTATAGGCATGAGCCCTTGCACCTGGCTAGAATAATTGCTTACCTGAGACACAGGCCAGTTAGTATTAAATGTCATTCATGTTTAACTTTGTAAAATAAAGTTAACTGAAATGCCTTCCACTACAAATAAGGAATTAAATGTGTAGGTGGGTTACAAATTTCTTACCAAAAGATACATATTTTCCTTGCTTTGTTTTTCTTCCAAAATTGTTTGCTTTCCAGAATCATACCTTATCTTTCCTTGCTGGTTTCTTTAGTTTATTTCATACATGCCCACAGCTGCTTCAACTATCAATTCTTATGTGAAGACCTTGCAAATATCTATTTTCAGTCCAAACTCCTTGTATGCACCTCTCCTCCATATATTCAACTAACATAAAAACTTGTGTAACAGTAATCATCTCTTATCATTACTGGATATTAAAGTGTAAGTAAAATTTAAGAAAATAAAGAATAACATAACTAAATATAACATGATTTTAATAGTAATGCTAAACATAAATGCAACGTTGATTATTTTCCGGAGCAATTTAATAAAAACCTCAAGGTAAAGAAATCACAAAATGTCATGTCAAAACCAGCTTTACAAAGTCGGTGGGGGGGGAGAGGGGGTATAATTAGGTGGGGGGAGGGGGGAGGCTGGGAAGGGAGGTGAAGGGTAAACAAAGGAGGAGGCTGCAATGCTTGGTAAGAAATGTATCCATTATCCTGCCAATGTAATTGTAGGCCCTCTGTACAGTATGTTCTCAAATAAAATAAAATAATATTAAAAAATAAAAATAAAAAAATAAAAAAAAATCAACTTTTTTGAGGGCTGATATTATGGTTTAAACTTAGGAACTTACCTTGTCACTTAGGCTTTTTCCCTCAAAGGTGGTGCTCTGTATTTGAATGACAGCTCCCCTTCCAACTTTATTTGGGGGATTATATACAGATAAGAATCTCATGTAATAAAAACATTTGTGTCCCTATCTTGGGGTTCCTTTCACATAACATCCTCTTATACGGTACCATGTACATGTTACTCCAAGTAAGATTAACCATGGGACCTTAATCACTTAATATAATTGTTTCTGCGTCTTTCCATTTCCTAGCAAATGGGGCGATGCCATTTTCTCTGATTGGAAGCATAGAATTCCAGTGTGTGTGTGTGTGTGTGTGTGTGTGTGTGTGTGTGTGTGTGTGTATCACATTTTCTTGATCCATTAATCTACTGAGGGGCATCTGGGTTGGTTCCATATCTTAGCTATGGTAAATAATGCTGCAATAAACATAGTTGTACCGGTAGCTTAGTATGGTCTTGTTTGTGATCATTTGTGTAAATGCCCAAAAATGGGGACTGCTGGATCATAGGGTGGCTCTAAGTGAGGTCTTAGAAAACTTTATATCAAGTGAAGTAAGCCAAAACCAAAGAAACATTGGTCCTATGGTTTCCCTTATTTGCAATAACTATTATATGTCTGGGACAAGCATAAAAGTTCAAAAGCTATCTCCATATGACCAGATAAGATGCTGTTAAGCAAAATGAACCCCAAGATAGGATTTACAATCTACCATGTGTTTTTTTTATGTTCCTCCCCCATGGTTTAACCTTTGTTTTCACTGTATTTAGTGTCGGTGCCCTGCATCTTGTATACACCCTTCTCTAGCTTCGGGAGGGGAAGGGACAAAACAAAATAGATAAATAGTGATACAGGCTGACGCATTGTAACAATGAGATGCACAAGACACTATGTTGAAAAAGTATATTTACAATATAGGTGGGGAAGAGGGGAAGGGAGTAGAGGGGAGTGTATTTGTGGAGGTGGGAGGGAAGGGGAGGGGAAAAACAAAGGAGGAAGTAACAATGCTTGATAGAAAATGTACTCATTAACTTGCTCATGTAACTATAACCCCTCTACACAGCATTTTTACAATGAAAACCTCTTTTAAAAGATAGAAGGTGTGCCGGGCATCGTTGGCTCATGCCTGTAATCCTAGCTACTCAGGATGCTGAGATCTGAGGATCACGGTTCAAAGACAGTTCGAGAAAAAGTCCGTGAGACTCTTATCTCCAATAAAACCACTATAAAACCGATGCTGGTGCTGTGAGTCAAGCGGTAGAGCACTCTACTTGAGCTGAAGAGTGCAGGGACAATGCTTGTGTCCAGAGTTCAAGCCCCGCGACCAACACACACACACACACAAAACAGAACTTGTCATGTACACCAAGTATAGTAGCCCCATCTGTAATCCCAGCTGATTGGGAAGCAGAAATGACAAGGATCTTTGTCTCAGGCCAGGCCAAAGTAATAACTGCCAAGACAGCCATCTCAACAAATGTGCTGGCCATTGTAGTTCACATCTTTAATCCTAGCTAATTGTGTGGGAGACAAAAGAAGCAATCTAAGATCATTCAGTCAATCTGAGATCAAACCTGGGCAAAAAGTTCAAGACCTCAAGTAAATAAAATGGACCAGAAGTATGGCAAAAGTAATTGAACTGCTTGTTGCTAAACAACTAAAGTCCTATCTAACAAGCAGAGAACACCTGAATAGAACTCTAGTAATACTCCTCTCTTCCACCAAAAAGCCTAAATAACTTTGTCCTATTTGAACATCTAATTTCAAGGCCACTGACAGATCAGAGATGGTGATATTATCTTAAAAATTGGGTATTCAAAAGAGACAAAGTTCTTTAGGTTTTGAAAAAGTTGAAAAGGTAGGAAAATGCATGTGATGTTTGTTAACTCCATAATTCTTGAAAACATAAAATATACTCAAGTATTTAATATATATCCATATGTGTGCATATATCCATGTATGTATATATATATATATGTGTGTATATATATAATCATATATATGTGTACATACATATATATGTATGGTTCATCTCTTTTCTGTGTAGCAAATGGTTCAAATGAATCTGTACAATCACTACTCAAAGGCATGAATAGACAAAGAGAATGAGCAGAGAACTCATAGTAAGGAATCTATGGTTAGCCCATAACCTGAAAATCTTTTACATCAGTTTGCATGTGTTAGTTACTGCAGTACAGGGACAATACGATGGCAATGAGATACCAGGCAGATGAAATGAGAAATGAGAGATACAAATGGTACAATATTCTTCTGATGGGTAAGTAGAATTTCCAGTGTGTTTATGTGTGTGTGTGTGTGTGTGTGTGTGTGTGTGTGTGTGTGTGTGTGTGAGTGTGTGTGGGGGGGAGTGGGTGGGTGGGTGTATTACATTTACTTGGTTCATTTCTCTCTTGAGGAGTATTTGGGCTGATTCTGTAAGCATGGTTGTGCTGAAAACGTTACTATATCCTGGTTTGTAATCTTTTGGGTAAATGCCCAGGAGTAGAATTGCTGGATCATATGGAAGTGGGTAGTCAATAGAGGAGTGAAGTGGGAAAAGGTAGAAGATTGAATAGGAGAAAAGGTGTAAAATGCAGAGAGGAATCCAGTAAATATCCTACAAAATTAAGAAGAGTGAAGGAAGAGGTGTATAGGGGAGGGATGGATGAGAATGTTGAAAGGGTTGACATTGATCAAAGTATATTTTATGCATAAACTGTTTTGTTTAATGATAACTGCTTTGCTACTTAATAATTAAAAAATCATGTCCCTACAATGTTATGCAATTAGAAGCAAAGCAGGAGAATCTGCTCAGATAATCTCGAGGGTCAATAAATCTTTTTGATTAGGATAAGTTTTAGAACAACACTAATGATACTTATCATCTGAAGAAAATTTAATGATTTCCAGCTATTTAAAATAATCATTTTTGAAGATATGGCTCAAGTGGCAGAGTGCTACTTAGTGAGCAAAGCTGTCAGATAATGAATTCAAGTCTCAATCTCGAACACAAGTAAAAACAATAAGTATAATTTGGGCACTTTCCTGGGCATTAGTAGTACCTTATATCAGAAGGCAGAGATCTGGGGATCTCAGTTCAATGTCAGCTTAGATTGGAATGTCTGTGAGACTCTCATCTCCAATTCACTGTCAAAGAAAGCTGGAAGTGGAATCATGAGTTAAGTGGTAGAATGCTAGCCTACAGCAAAAAGCTCAGGGGCAGAAGCCAAGCCTTGAGTTCAAGTCTTAGAATAGTGCATATATATACACAAAGAAAGTAAGTCACTCAATTTCTCAACCTTCCATTTCCCTAATCCTAACTCTAATCTTGGACAAAACCCTAAGAGTCACCTTGATGATAATAGTAACCCAATCCTAAAATTAATGGAAAACACTCGAGTTTAGACACATTCTAACAGATACTCATTGTCTTTGAAATGATTTGCAGTTTGTTCCAAATCCCTGACTTGGACCCTGAAATAGTTCCCTATTATGAATCATTAACCTCAAATCTTCATATCATGAAAACTATCACAGTTTCCACTGATCTTAACGTTTACTGAACTCCTATATCTCCAAAAAGGAGTTAAAGGTTCATTTAAAATATACTTCAATACGTAACACTAACTATATATAAATCTTACTAGAAACCTAAATCTAAATTTAACCCAATTCAACCTTAACAAGTAAAACTCTGTAGTTTTTGTTAAATCTCAAACTTATTTTACTTGAAAATACTAGCAGAAAACTCAGTTTTACCATAGAGCTTATCCTTCCCTAAGCCTAAGTCTACCGTGAACTAGAACAGTAACCCTAACCCTAGAACTAATAGACTTTGGATTCTAAAAGCCATACAAATATATTATTATTTATTCATCTTAACTTTGATTCAACTCATCTTTCTAAAAATAGTTTGTAGTTTTACTCAGTATCTTGCCATTTTTTAATTTAATTTAATTTAATTTGTGAACATACTGTACAGAGGAGTTACAATTACATGGACAGGATAATGTGTACATTTCTTACCAAGCATTGCAGCTTCCTCCTTTGTTTACCCTTCACATCCCTTCCCAAACTCCCCCTTCCCCCCAATCCCAATCCTTCTCCTTCTTCCCCCTTTCCCTCCCCCCCACCTGCACCGACCTTGTAAAGCTCGATTTGGACATGACAACTTGTACTTCTCATTGTTGCAACAGGTCCACCTGTATCCTTAAACAACTGGTTTTTCTCCATCTCCTCCACAAGTTATACTGACATCAAATATAGTGAAAGCAGCCATTATACTGTGGGGGAGGGACATACAAAGCAACAAAGAGATAATCATATAAATGCGTTAGAAACACATGCATGAAAAAAAAACATTAAAATACATATCTAAGGGTTCATTTTCCTGACATCACTTTATCTGACCTTTTCCGCTTGACTCACACATCTACTAGGTATTACAAATAAGGGAAACCATGGGACCTATGTTTCTTTGGGCCTGGCTTATTTCACTTAATATAATTTTTTCCAAGTTTTTCCATTTCCTAACAAATGGGGCAATGTCATTCTTTCTGATGGAGGCATAGAATTCCATTGTGTATATATACCACATTTTCTTGATCCATTCATCTACTGAGGGGCATCTGGGTTGGTTCCATATCTTAGCTTTGGTAAATAATGCTGCAATAAACATAGTGGTGCTGGTTGCTTTAGTGTGGTCTTGTTTGTCAACATTTGGGTAAATGCCCAAAAGTGGGATTGCTGGGTCATAGGGGAGTTCTATGTGAAGTCAAATATTACATGGGTATAAGTCTGTAGGTTCATTTCTGGGTTTCCAATTCTATTCCATTGGTCCTGAGGTCTGTTCTTATGCCAATACCAAGCTGTTTTGATTACTATGGCTTTACAGTAGAGTTTGAAATTTGATATTGATATTCCTCCAGCAGTGTTCTTTCCGTTGAGGAGCGTTTTTGCTATTCGGGGTCGTTTATTGTTCCATATGAATTTTTGGATTGCCTCTTATACTTCCTTGAAGAATGAGGTTGGAATTTTGATAGGTATTGGGTTGAATTTGTAGATAGCCTTGGGAAGTATTGCCATTTTCACAATGTTTATCTTTCCAATCCAGGAGCATGGGAGGTTTTGCCATATTTTAAGTTCTGTGTTGATATCCTTTTTTAAGATTTTAAAGTTTTCATCATAGAGGTCCTTCACTTCTATAGTTAAGTTAATTCCTAGGTATTTTATTTTTTGTGGGGCTATCACGAATGGAGTTGCTTTCCTAATTTCAGCCACACTTTTCTCATTGTTGGCATACAGAAAAGCCATTGATTTTTGGGGGTTAATTTTATACCCTGCTACTTTGCCAAAGTTTTGAATGAGCTTGAGTAATTTGGGAGTGGAGATTGTGGGATTCTTTAAATATAAGATCATGTCATCTGCAAAGAGGGAGAGTTTTTTTTCTTCTTTCCCTATTTGGATCCCCTTTATATCTGCATCTTTTCTTATTGCTGTAGATAAGCATTCTAATACTAGATTGAAGAGAAGTCGAGAGAGTGGGCATCCTTGTCTTGTTCCTGAGTTAAGAGGAAATGGCTTTAGTTTTTCAACATTGAGTATAATTCTGGCTGTAGGTTTGTCATATAAAACCTTTATTGTATTGAGGAATGTTCTGTGGATTCCTAATTTTTCCAAAACCTTCATCATAAAGGGGTGTTGGATCTTGTCGAATGCTTTTTCTGCATCTATTGAGATAACCATGTGGTTCTTATTCTTGCTCCTGTTGATGTTATGAATAATATTAATTGATTTGCGTATATTTAACTGCTATGCATCCCTGAAATGAATCCTGTTTGATCGTGGTGTATGATTTTTTGGATGAGTTGTTGAAGTCGATTGGCCAAAATTTTGTTGAGAAGTTTTGAATCAATGTTCATCAATGAAATGGGTCTATAGTTCTCTTTCTTTGATGAGTCCCTGCCTGGTTTTGGGATGAGGGTTTTGATGTCTTCATAGAATGTGTTCGGCAGTGAACTTTCTCTTTCAATTTCTTTGAAGAGTTGGAGGAGTATTGGTGTGAGATCTGCTTTGAAGCCCTTGTAAAATTCTGCTGTAAAACCATCTGGTCTTGGACTTTTCTTAGCTGGGAGGTCTCTTATTGCTGTTTCTATTTCCATGCTTGACATTAGCCTGTTAAGATAGTTTAACTCATCTTGGTTTAGTTTGGCATGTCAATATTTGCTAGGAAAAGGTTCATTTCTGTCAAGTTCTCAAACTTATTGGCATAAAGTATTTAGAAGTATTCTCTTATAATGTTCAGAATCTTGGTTGTTTCCGTGGTGATGTTTCCATTCTCATCTCTGAGTTGATTAATTTGGGTATGTTCTCTTCTTTTTCTGATAAGTTTTGCTAAGGGTCTGTCAATTTTGTTATTTTTTTCGAAGAACAAACTCTTTGTTTTCTTGATTGTTTCTATAGTTTTTTTAGATTCTAATTCATTTAATTCTGATTTAATTTTGATTATTTCTTTCTGTCTACAGGATTGGGGTTTATCTTGCTGCTCTTTTTCAAGGAGGTTTAGATGTGTCACTAAATTGCTAGTTTCAGATCTCTCCAATTTGTTGATGTAGGATCTCAGAGCTATAAACTTGCCTCTGAGTACTGCCTTTGATGTGTCCCATAGGAGCTGGTAATTTGTGTGTTCATTTTTGTTCAATAGCATGAACATTTGAATTTCCTTTCTAATCTCTTCCATGACCGACTCATGATTCAGCATTGTGTTGTTCAGCCTCCATGTGATACCGGACTTTCTTTGGTGGCTTTTGGTATTGAGTTCTAATTTTATTCCCTTGTGGTCAGAGAGAATGCAAGGTATAATTTCAATGATTCTGAATTTAGACAAGTTTGCTTTGTGGCCTAAAATGTGGTCTATTTTAGAAAACGTTCCATGTGCTGCTGAGAAAAACGGGTATTCTGATGCTTCTGGGTGAAATGTTCGGTAGATGTCTGTTAAGTCTAGTTGATCTATACAGCTGTTTAGATCTGCGGTTTCTCTGTTGAGTTTTTGCCGAGTTGATCTATCTAGTGGGGAGAGTGGTGTGTTAAAATCCCCAACAATTAATGTCTTTGGATCTATATGGGATTTGAGGGAAACTAGTGTTTCTTTGATAAATTTGGGTGCTCCATTGTTTGGCGAATAGATATTTAGAATTGTAATATCCTCCTGAAGGAGAGATCCTTTAATTAGTATGTAGCGACCTTCTTTATCTCTTCTCACGTATTTTAATTTGAAGTCTATTTTATCTGATATTAGGATTGCAACTCCAGCCTGTTTATGGGTGCCGTTTGCTTGGTAGATTTTGTTCCAGCCTTTAACATTGAAAATGTGTTTGTTTTTACGGGCAAGATGTGACTCCTGCAGGCAGCAGATAGAAGGGTCTTGTTTTTAAATCCAACCAGACAGTCTATGTCGCTTAATTGGAGAGTTCAGTCTGTTAACGTTAATAGATAGGACTGAGAGGTGTTGGGGAGTTCCTGCCATGTTATTCACCTTCTTGGGGGCTGCGAAAACTGGGTTCTTCCTATGGTTCTTGGATTCTCAGTTTGGGTGCAGTTTCTTGGCCTTTATTGCGGTCTTGTTGGTTTTCTATGTGTAGGACATCTTTAAAAATCTTTTGTAGGGCTGGGTGGTGGAGATGTATTGTTTCAATTTTTCTTTGCTATGGAAGGTTTTTATTTGGCCTTTAGTTATGAAGGAGAGTTTATCTGGGTACAGTATTCTTGGTTGATAGTTGTTTGTTTTTAGGGCATGTCATACATCATTTCAGTCTCTTCGTGCTTTGATTGTCTCTGCTGAGAAATCTGAGGTGATTCTAATTGGTTTCCCTTTATAGGTGATTAATCTTTTCTCCTTGTCAGCTTTAAGGATCTTTTCCTTGGTCTGAGTTGATCCTGTGTGGATTATAATGTGATGGTGGTATGTACTATTCTGGTCTGGTCTATTTGGGATTCTAAAAGATTCTTGTATCTGAATAGGCCTATCCTTTTGTATGTTTGGGAAGTTCTCTGCTAGAATCCTGTTAAACAAATTTCCTAGACCATTAACTTCTGTTTCTAGGTGCTCCTCTACACCTATTATTCTTAGAGTAGGCCTTCTGATGATGTTTTCCGGGTATTGGATAGATCTATCATATTTCTTGGACTTGTCTTGGATGGTTGTATGTTCTTTCTCTATAATATCTAGGCTGTCTACAATCCCTGAGATTCGATCTTCTGCATGGTCTAACCTGCTGTCAAGACTCTCTACTTTGTTTTTTTATCTCTTTTCCTTCTAATTGGTCAGCTTTGATGGCTTCAAGTTCTTTGTTGAAGCTCTGTTTTAGGTCTTGTATGAATTTCTTTACTTCCTTAATTTGGTGTTCAGTGTTTGTTCTCAAATCACTTAGTTGATTGGTTATGGTTTCTTTGGACTCCCATTCCTTCTGTTGGGTTCCATTCAGCATTCCCTTTGTGGTCTCCCTGACTTCCTTCAGCTCTTTGTTAATGGATTCCATGAATGCCTTTAGTGATCTTTGTGTATTCTCTCCTTGGTCTCTCAATTCCTGTATTACTCTTTGATTAGCTTCCTCCCGTTCATGATATTCCTGCAGTTCTCTTTCTTCCTGTCCGTGGGATTCCTGCAGTTCTCTTTGAGTGTTCTCAGCCTGCTCATGCCATTCCTCCCTTTCTCTTTGAGTATTCTCAAGTTGTTCACGCAAATCCTGTATCAGTTTTTGAGTAGCTTCCTCACGCTTATGATATTCCTGTATAAACTTTTGGGATGCCTCCTCTCTCTCCCTATCACGCTCATACTGAGTCCTTTGTAAGTTTCAAACTTCTCATTTATCATGTTTTCCAACAGTGTTTGTAGAGCTATTTGGGAACTCTACTCTGGATTATTCATTATCTGTTCTGACCCCTGATTATCGAGATTGGGAATTGAGATACCCAGATTTGCCTTTTTTTGTGTTTTTTTTTTCTGGCTTACTCTGCCCATTTGAGATGAAAATAGCACCAGTTTTGTGCTAGAACACTATTTTAAGGCAACCATCAACCAACGTTTGCATTTATACAGTCAATAGTCTACAGATACAATCTAGTTCAACAGATACATATATTCAACATCAAACAACTATATGTTAATGGACTTCGAACCACAGAGAAGAATTTGGAAAACCAGAAATTTTTAGGGTTAGGGAGAGATGTGGGTAAAAAATAGGAACAGATTGGTGTGGGGAGGCACAGGGAGAGTTAACTATGTCCTAATCTTAATGCAGGAAATAGGTTGGGTAGGATGCATGTAGAGAGAGAGAGAGAAAGAAGAAAGGGAAAGGGAAATGAAAAGAGACCAGAAAAAAATAGAAACGTAAAAATTAATATTATTATGGAGATTAAAAGACCATCTATTTAGAGAGGAATGTGAGTATATTAATAGATGTGTAGGGACATATAGGAGAAGTGAAAAACTTAAGAAAATGCTTAAAATATTATATAGGTATAAAGAGGTAGTACTGCTATTAAGGAATTTAAGTCTCAGAGGTTTTGAATTGAGTAATAAATTTGTGGATTAAGTGTGTACACAATGGGGGATAGGGTCTACTAGTTATCTACAGGTTTATCTGAGGATGTGCAGGACAAGAGTTAAGTCACATAAGGAAGAACAAAAGAGACGAAAAGGTGAAAAAGGATAAGAAAGGGAGAAAAAAAGATCAGAAGTTCAGTAGAGCTAGACAAAAGACAAAAAGATAATTAAGAAAGAAAGAAATAGAGAGAGAAGACAAGAAAAGAAAGAAAAACGCACATTCACGTATTCCTAAAATAAAAATTATAAGAGGAAAAAAAGTTACTGGAAAACAATTTTTTTTTCAAAAAAGGCAAAAATTAAAGATTAATAAAAGTTTTAGAAAAGGAAAAAAAATTATATATATAAGGTACCAAAAAAAAAAAAAGAAAAAAGAAAAGGAGAAGAAGAAAAAAGAAAAAAAAAAAGTTCTTTGATATTTTTTTTTATTTTGTTGGGAGGGGTGGGAAGAATCCTGTATCTCCCTTTTGTCTATAAACTGCCTCTTATTGGAGTCTCTGGTCAGCTTGAGGTCCTGTGGCTTGATTGGTTTCTTATGTTGGTTTCTTCGAACAGGCAGAAAAATGGTCTTCTTTACCCAAGATTTTGAGATTCCCGCTCCTAGGTTAGTTTAATGGGAGGGTGATCTGCTTTGAGAATTACAAAACGGGGATGCAGTGATGAGGCTATGTTCTGGGTAAATTTGAGGCCTTTCAACAAACAGTAGCTTTTCCCTGGGGCTATTTTGTGAAAAACTCACAGAGCCCAGCCTGGAGGCATTCTCAGGGTTTCTGTTTTTCCATTGATTGTGGAGGCTGCTAGAGGGAGGGGCAGCCTCTGGCTGTGGTTACCCAGTGAGGAAAGCCACTCCAATGGCTGGTGCCTGAGCTGGGTGACTTTTGCCTGGATGGAGCTGAGTCTGGCAGGTCACTTCACCGTTAAATTCTTGTGACCTGCTAAATGACTCGTTTTATTCCTAGGCCTGAGTTGGAGCTGGCAGCTCCTCTGATCTTTGTCGATATCCAAGATGGAGATCACCGGTGCTGGGGGGGGGAGGGGTGGCCTTCCCTCATCTGCTCCCTGAGAAGGAGTGAGGAAGTCCAGATTCTACTCACGCCGAGTCTTGGATCCTGGGTCGTCTCTGGTCTGCAAACTGCAGGATGAAAATGTACGCTCCTTGTCAGTTCTTGCTGGTGTTGAGTAGAATCCGCTCGCTCACTGCGTCTGGCTCCTTTGTCCCAGACTCTGTGGCTTAGTTATGGCTGAGGTCAGCGCTGCGACCCTGCCGCCGCCGCCACCGCGGGAGCTGCTGGCAAGTGCTCAGATGTGTCTCCTTGCCTTGGCTTCCCCTCTCTTGTCTAACTGTCTGTCCTGTGATGGCACACTTGATGTGATTTTCTGGCTTAGTACTGTTCACTGGAACTCTAAAACTGCTTTCTATGAGAGAGCTTGTTCAGATTTCAGCTTCTCCTCTGCCATCTTCCCGGAACTCCTCTTCCCATTTTTTTAACCCGAACCCTAACTGGAATATTGAGGATAACCCTCGCATTAATCATACCCTAATTGTAATATTATTATCAGTTTCTTATCTCACATTCATCCTAATTCTAACTAGATTTGTTATTCGAAGATTTACTTTCATTTTGACCCTAAGCTTTCCATTTCCTTAAGGCTAACTCTAACTCCAGGTGGAACTGAAACCTAACTTTCACTCTAATGATAGTCCAGTTCTAATGTTTAAGAAAAAAACTCTAGTTTTTAATCATTCTAATGGATACTCCAGTTTGCACTCTGGAAATGTGTTTTAATTTGCCCTAATTCCCACAAATTTTCTGACTCTACCTCTGAAGTTATCTTGTTCCCTAACATGAAGTATTATATTATTTGTCCTCAAATTCTCTTATCAGGAAAAATACTGTAGTTTCCAATGATCCTACATTTTTCTGAACCCCTGTACCCTAAAACAATTTCAGATTTACTTACCATCTAATCCATTACCTCACTAACTCTCAAGTTTAACCTGGCTGGAAAACTCTCATTAATAATTACAAGAATGATCACTGAGAAATAAATATAATGATAATGCTCTAGTTACTTTTTAATCTCTCATATTTGTTCCTACTTGTTAGTTAAAACTGAATACTTTTTTGTTCAGGCATGGGGCTTGAACTCTGGGCTTGGGCACTATCCCTCAGCTCTTCAGCTCAAGGCGAGCCCTCTACTGCTTGAGCCACAGCACCACTTCCAGGTTTTTTGGGTGTTTAATTGGAGATAAAGAGTTCTCATGCACTATGCTTCCAAGGGTGGCATCCAACTGTAGTCCTCAGATCTCAGTCTCCTGAGAGGATAGGATGACAGGCATTGAAAAATATGTTTTGCTGGGTGCCAGTTGCTCATGGCTATCATCCTAAGTACTCAGGAGTTGAGATCTGAGGATCACGGCTCAAAGCCAGACTGGGCAAGAAGGACCCTGAGACTCTTATCTCCAACAAACAACCAGAAACCTGAAAGGGGTGCTGTGGCTCAAGTAGTAGAGTCCTTGCCTTGAGCTGAAGAGCTCAGGGGCAGCACCCAGGCCCAGCGTTCAAGCCCACAATCGAAAAAAAGAAAGAAAGTAAAACATCTTCGCTGCAAGGATGTAGAGGTGTGTGGGGGAGGGTGTTGTGATTGAGAGACCAGGTGCTGGCCTCACTTTACAGACATTTCTAAGAACTCCCCAAGTTTGCACCACTTTGAAGCCACAGTAGAATGGATGGGGCCTTGCCATGAACTCAAGTGGTCAAAGCCTATGGCAGGCAGGGAGTGGGCAAATGGGTGCAGGGGTGGGATTTTTGTGTCTGTATTCTCCCGAATGAAGGATGATTTGGATGCTGGGTGTCAAAGCCTGGAGTAAAGAGTTGCAAGAAGTTTGTGGCCTGATGAATTTGGTTTCCTCTGGGTATATGAAGATGGATGAATCTGGCGCCTGCTGTGGCTCACAATTGTCATCCTAGCTACTCATAAAGCTAAGATGTATAGACCACGGTTCAAAGCCAGTTTGGGCAGGAAAGTCTGTGGGTCTTGATATACAATGAGCCACCAGAAAACAGGAAACGGCACTATGGCTCAAATTGTAGAGTGCTCATCTTCAGCTGAAGAGCTGAAGGAGAGCTCCCTGACCCAGAGTTCAAACCCCATGGCCAACAATAAACAAAGAGGTTGGCTGAGTTTTCCACATTGCAGTGTGTATGGTAGGAAATTCCATGCTGGGTTATGAGCATTCCAGCTATGAGAGGCTCAATGCTGTGTCTACAGTTAGTCTGAGTATGATAGTGCCATCTTCTCAGGGGTTGGATGTGATCCTAATAAAGGGAATTCATGGTATTGTTCTCAGGAACTGCTAAGGGCTTGGAATATCCGTGTGTGTGTTTGTGTGTGTGTGTGTGTGTGTGTGTGTGTGTGTGTGTGTGTGTGTGTGTGTGTGTGTGTGTGTGTGTAATTTTCCCTCGTCTTTTTCTGTCCCCTTCCTGGTTGCTGGTCTTCCTCTTTCTGACCTCAGATGGTGCCCCTCCTTCACACCGATCTTCCTTTTAGCCCCCTATCAGGGTCTACAATGAGTCCTAAATTGCCACAGGCCTGTGTTCCAACTTTTCTCTAGGGCACAAGTCTTGCTGTCGCAATATTTGGCCGCCTACAGGGGATTCTGGGTCAGTGATGCCAGCTGGCATAGGGTCTCCTCTGCCTGAGAGAGATAGCCTCAGTCATGCGATGTCCTATCCTTTTCCTCAGCTAGGCCTCTGACTGCACATCCATCTCATCAGGCTGGCAGTGGAGTGGGGAATCAGGGATTGCTGGTGGCTCTGGCCAACTCGAGATTGACAGCTGACTGAAGGCTGCCCAAGCAAGGAGGATCTAGGGCGACATGGGAGGTGAGGCCAAGGAGGCTTGGAAGTATAGGTCAGTGTCTAGGAAATGTAAATGTACTTTATCACAGGACAGTCTATCTTCCGGTCCCAACTGGGCCTCACAGGTCCTTCTAAAAAATTGCAGATGCTCAGAATACAGAGGCACAAACTTTAGATTCCAGGACCAGGGAACTGGGGAATGAGAGACTGGTATGGCCAATACCTCATTGTTTTGGGGTATTAGTGTTGACCTGGCTATACACCCCCTTGTGTACTTTCACTTCTTAACCCAGTGTTGTCCACACACCGGACAATTGTGGCAGTACTGTGGAAGTGGCAGGAGTGGATGTGAGGTCTAGGATGACCAAAATCAGGATTTATGACCTTTGGGGGTGGCAAAGGATGACTTTCAAAAAAAAATCTTAGAGCTGGGGCTCAGGGCCTAGGCAATGTCCCAGAGCTTCTTTTGCTCAAAGCTAACATTCTACCACTTAAACCAGAACTCACCTATCATCTTTTTTTTAGTAGTTTAGTGGAGATAAGAATCTCATGGACTTTCCTGCCTGTTCTGGCTTCAAGCTGCCATCCTAAGATCTCAGCCTATTGAGTAGCTAGGATTGTTGGGATAAGCCACTGGCACCTATTAAGGATATTAGTGTGTGTGTGTGTGTGTGTGTGTGTGTGTGTGTGTGTGTGTGTGTGTGTGTGTGTGTGTGTGTGTTTACCGGGACTTGAACTCAGAGCCTAGGTGGTATCCTTTATCTTGTTTTCACAAGGTTGGTGCTGTACCACTTGAACTACAGTAGCGCTTCTTCCCAGCTTTTTGGTGATTCATTGGACATAAGAGTGCCCAAGCTAGCTTTTAATTTTGATTGATCCTCAGGTCTCAGGCTTGCATACCTAGGATGACAGACATTAGCCACAGGCGCCCAGCTGATAATGGCCTTTCACCACAGTGGACTGGGATCTCCTGAAAACTTCCTTTATTTTTTCTGTGCCAGTACTGGGGCTTGAACTCAGGGTCTGGGCTCTGGTCTCTTAACTTTTTCCCTCAAGGCTGATACTCTACCACTTGAGCCACAGCTTGATTTCTGGATTTTGGTAGTTCATTGGATAGAAGAGTGTCACTAATTTTCCTCCACTGAGCTGGCTTTGACCAACGATCTCTGATCTCAGACTTCTGAATAGCTAGGATTTACAGGGGTTGAGCCACTGGAGGCATTGGGTAGAAGCTTCTCTTGAGCAAGAGTTCTTCCCTTCATTTGCCTTGACTCCTCCATGCAAAGGGGGCCTTAAGGTCAGGAGCTGTGTAAAATAGGCTTCCAGCCACAGAAATTGGCTGGGGTCTTTGGTAAAAAGTCAAGCTAATCTTCCACTGAGACCCATTCTGGGACGCCACCCTCTGCCCTACCTGTGACTCAAGTACAATCCTTGACCCAGCCTTCAGTGTTCTGCCAGACTTGTCTGAGGCCATAGAACCTTCATTCCACCCACACCACCTGCTCTACACCACCCCTCAGGACCTTTGCACATGCTCTGCACCTTCTTCCCTAGGCCCTCTGTCCTGTTCCACATCTTAGAACTCCTGTGGAATTTTGGCACTGATCATATCACCTCCTGGAGCAAGTCTTTCCTTCCTTTCTCTCACTTTTTTTAATACTGAGTTGCTAGAGATCGAACTAGTGCAGGCTGACTGTCAAATGCTCTATGTTGGTGTGGGCGTGTGGTGGGGTGCCAGTCCTGGGGTTAGAATTCATGGCCTTGATGTTATCCCTGAGTTTTTATGCTCAAGGATAGCATTCTATTACTTGTACCACAGCTCTGTTTTTTGGTGCTTAATTGGAGAAAAGAGTCTCATATAGACTTTCCTGCCTGCACAGGCTTGCAGTTATAATCTTCAGATCTCAACTTCCTGAGTGCTATTATTACAGGGCTGAGCCACCACCACCTGCCCTCTACCTCTTACCTACCTCAGCTCTCCTCTGAGTTCCAGAAGTGTATGTCTCACCAAGCTCACATTTTTTTTGCCAGTGTTGTGGCTTGATCTCAGGGTCTAGGCATGTTCCTGAGCTGCTTTTGCTCAAGGCTACATTCAATCACTGTGATACTGAGGAATCCAACCCAGGGATTCATGCTTGCTTGGTAAGCACTTTACCACTTAGCCACATTCACAGCCCAAGGATTATTTCTAACAGGAACTATGAGGGTGGGATTTATTGGCATACTCTTTTCAGCACAGAAATCGATGGGCTTTTCAAATCTTTGCCAGGATTTGGGATCAGAGTGGGACTCGGCAATGAGGAATGATGAATGAGTGATAGCCACCAGGCCCCAGAGATCTAGTCTGAAGTCCTACAGAGGGATAGGGAATATGGAGCCAGAAACTTCCACAATACCTACAGTCTAGGAACAGTGGTCTCCCTGGAGGCAGTGGCTGGCTGCTAGATGTCCCAATGGGACACCTCAGCCAGAACATAATGAACCCGTTGAATACACCAGCCAAGGCAAGCCTTCTGGGCTTCAGTTATTAAATGGCAGAGAAGGATGCTTTGTTCAAGCTACTGGCTTAGTACACTCTGAGGGCTTGTCCCAGCATTCACATGTTGGGGGTCTGTTCATGGGCAACCTGCTGAATGCATATCATCCATACATCATCCATACATACACAGAGACATGAAGTTACTGCCTTCTTTTTTTCTTTGGCAGGTCTCAGGTTGAAATATGAACCTAGGCCTTATCCTTAATCTACTCTTTCTCAAAAGTAGCACTCTGCCCTTGAGCCACAGCCCCAACACATGGGGATATTTTCCTGTGATCTCTTAGAAATAAGAGTTTTGCAGACTTTCCTGCCCTGGCTGAATTCAAATTGGCATTCTCTACATCTCAGGCTCCTGAGGAGCTAGGATTACAAACAGGAGCCACTGACACCTGGCTTTCTTTGCTTCTTCTTGTTCTTTTTTTAATCATGACAATCTGAAATCTTCAGTGTCATTCCAATGGTTTGCATTCGAAGTAAACTTCCCAGGCCTAGAGTTTGAACCCCAGGACTGCCACACAGAAATGGAGGGAGATCTTGACAAACTAATTCCTATTTATGTGAAGGATAATGGAATGTTATAAAAGTAATTAAATTTGCAGTTAATTCATGATTCTATTTTAGAAAGCAACACATAAATCATTGGATTTATATCTTCCATTCTAGTACCATGTTATGTTTTCCCTAATGGAAGGATATTGATTAATTTTTAATTAATGCTTTCATAAGTATTCAACCATGATACTTCATTAAACGGAGACATAATTTAATAACTAATTATTGGTAACTATATATCATTAAATGGAGACATAACTTAATAACTAATTATTGGTAACTATATATATAACATTTAATAATATCTTCACATTCTCTCTCTCTACATATATATATATATATATATATACAGCAATCTACACACATACATATATATATGTATATATATATATATGTATATTTATATCTATATTGGGAACTACTGTGGCTTGATAACAGGTAACATGTCCTTAGAACTTCCTGGCATCTCAGTTTTCCAGAGGTTGGTGTGTTAAGACTTTGATCCCATTTATGTATTGGACATTGTAGGCCGTGAGTTGAAATCCCAGCATTGCCAAAAATTTATTCATGTAGTAAGAAGGTACTTCTGACACATTTTTTTCCTAAAAAAAAGTCCTGGGTCTCAGTATGATGTATAATTCATATGCAAATATATCATGTATGATAAGATGTAATAAATGAAATGTTATATGTGTAATAATAAATGAATAAGGGTAATAAACATCATATTCACTAAACTCATGTGTGTATTTTTTCCAGTGCTGGAGCTTCAATTCAGGCCCTGGGAACTGGTTTGAATTTCTTGTCTTCAAGGAGGGTGAGATTCCCCTTCACCCACAGTGACTCAGAGATACCCAGATGCTGAGTTCAAATCCCAGGCCTGCCAGAAAAATGGTGCAAATTCCAAGTCATGGCCTTATTTTATTATTTTTTTGCCAAGCAAGGGACTTGAACTCAGGTCTTGGCTTCTCTGCCACAGCTGGCCCTAGGATTCTAGGACCCAAGTTCAAATATTGGGGTTGGCAAGAAATAAAATAAATAGGAAAAGGATAAAATGGAGAAATTCAAGAAGGTGGTTTTACTTTTTTTCCCTTTGCATTGTGACCATCCTGCGTGTAAATGACAAAGCCCTGAAAGTGTACATGACATTGCATGCTGATGTTTGGCTGGCTATTAGGGACGCCATAACCAAAACCATAACTTAGGCCTGGAGGTTGAATCCCAGGGCTGCCACTAAATATTGGCGGGAGATTCCAAGAAACCCATTTCCATGTACATCCTTTCGAATGGAATTTTATAAAAGTAACAAATTAGTAGTTAGTGTATGAATATACTATAAAATTATACACAACAATTTTATTACATTGATTAATTTTAAATTAATACTTTACTATGTATTCAACCATGATACTTAAAAGTGGAAGGAATAATTTGAATGTCAATAATGGATAGTAATATAATATATGTAATTTCATAATATGCAGACACATTTCTCTTGTCTTATACATACATATATGTATATATATATATATATATATGTATATACATATACATATATGCCAATATACACATTTATCTGTTCATACACTTGTCACTCCTGGGGCTCAGTGGTATAATGATAGCTAGTACATACAAAGCCCTGGATTCGATTCCTCACTACCACAAGCACATAAAAATCCAGAAGTTGTGCTCTCGCTCAAGCAGTCGAGCATTAGCTTTGAGCATCAAGCCTAGGGACTGTGTCTAGACTCTTACTCAAGGTCCAGGATGGGCATGAAAAAATATTGAATGTTGTGACTGCAACTCTATAAGGATAGGACTTCAAATACCTCATCACAGAGCAAGCCGGGAGTCTGGTGCTGACAGTTGCCATCTAACCTGACTTAGTCAGAAGTATACGACTGCAACTCAGCCCCAGAGAACCAGATGCTGCTGGCTTGCTCACCCCTGTCATCCAAGCTACTCGGGAGCTGAGATCTGACACTGTTGTATTTAAAACCCAGTCCTGGCGGGATGTCTGTGAAACTCTGAGCTGTGGATCAAAGTGATAGATCTCTAGCCTTGAGCAAAAGATCTTAGGACAGTACCCCCAACATTTCAGTGCAATCCCTGTGGCTGACACCCCCCCAAAAATGCTCCTCTGACTCATTAGATGGGAACTTTGTGCAGTTTGTGATGTGTTTCTGAAAGAATGGTGATACTGATGAAAGCACCCTAATACTAATGACAGCTTGTGGGATGCATCTATGTGATGAGTCCTTCCTGGAATGCTTGGGCCCTCACGGGGTGCTGTGTGCTGAGTCCTGCACAGGATGCTATGTGCTGAGTCCTTCACAGGGTGCAGTGTGCTGAGTCTTGCATTGGGTGCTGGGTGATGAGTCTTTCACAGGATGCTGTGTGCTGAGTCCTGTAAAGAGGGTTATTTGGAGCCGGGCACCAGTGGCTCACGCCTCTACTCCTAACTACTCTGGAGGCTGAGATTTGAGGATAGTGGTTCAAAGCCAGCCCTGGCAGGAAAGTCGCTGAAAGTCTGATCTCCAATAAATCACCAGACAACTGGAAGTGTCGCTGTAGCTCAAGTGGTAGAGCACTAGACTTGAGCTGAAGAGCTGAAGGACTGTGTTCAGGCCCAGATTTCAAGGCCCATGATTGACAAAAAAAAAGTGTTATGTATTTTGTTCTTGAAAGGGTGCATACTTTCATCTTGTCCTTGTAAGAACTCCAACTGACATGACTATGCAGAAAAGAATATTGAGACTCAGATCTGTCCCCAGGGCAGGGACAAAATTATGTATTACTGAAGACTAGTGAGTTGTCTACAGGAGACAATGGTTTTGTCTTGTTTTTTCTAAGTCATGAACCTTGAACTCAGGGCTTACGCACTGACCCATACCTCTTGGGCTCATGGCTAGCACTCACCACACAGAGCCAAGGACCCCCTTGCAGCAGAGTGTCACAGCTTAGGGTTCTATAACCGAGGTCTGTCATCCTGCCTTCTCAAGAAGCTGAGGTCTGGGTTCCAAACTATCCCTGACACAAAAGGTACCATGAGACTATTATATCTTATTCACCACTAAGAAACCTGAAGTGGAAAATAGGTGCTTGTGGCTCATGCCGATCATCCTAGCTACTCAGGAGGATGACATCTGAGGATCATGGTTCAAAGTTAGCTTAGCCAGGAACGTCCTTGAGACACTTAGCTCCAATGAACCACCAGAAAACTGGAAGTGGCTCTGTGGCTCAAGTGGTAGAGCACAAGATTTGAGCTGAAGAGATCAGGGACAGCTTCCAGGCTCAGATTTCAACTCCAACAATGACAACAACAACAAAAAAATACAGAAACAAACTAACACACTTGAAGTAGAGGGCTAGGAATGTGCCTTAGAGGTAGAGTGTTTTGCATATACGAAACCCTGGGCTTGATTTCTCAGAACCACATCACTAGGAAAAAGCTTGAAGGGGCTCTGTGGTTCAAGTGGGAGAGAGCAACCATTGTACAAGAGAAACTAGGTACAGTGCTCATGTCTTGAGTTCAAGCTCCAGGACTAGTGTATGCACACACACATGCACATACACACACTCAACACAGAGAGAAAGCAGAAGTGAAGCTGTGACAAAGTGGTAAAGCACTAGAGTTCAGCTCTGATCTCATGGTCAGCACCCAGGCCCTATGTTTAACCTCAAAACCTAGCCACCCAAGGCCCAACTAGGAGAGGGCAAAGGTTTCAAAACCTGATGAGCTTCATCAGTCCTAGTTGACAGGAAGCTTTGTGATATCCAACATGTGCTTGGATTTCCCAAGGTTCTGGAAACCTAGGAGAAGCATTATAGGCCCATCATTGCCGACGATGAAATGTTTCATTATGTTCAGTGCCCTAGTTATCTGCCTGA
This sequence comes from Dipodomys merriami, assembly GCF_024711535.1. Lineage (NCBI taxonomy): Eukaryota > Metazoa > Chordata > Mammalia > Rodentia > Heteromyidae > Dipodomys > Dipodomys merriami. The sequence continues at coordinate 269,771 of NW_027206610.1, read as the reverse complement.
AGGATTCCTGAATTATATTGAGCACTGTATCTGTACACTGGAATATAGTCTCATAAAGGCAGGATAAGAGCACAGAACTTGGCCTGCGATGGGAGGTGGCAAAAATGAAGGTCTCCTGTTAAAACAGAGCACTGGGAAGAGAGATAGCTAAGGGTAAAAACAGGCCTTTTTCTCCTGACCCTCAGAGCCCGCCCACACAGCTTCACTAATTGGCCCAGATGGAGTTATTTGGTACACAGCTGTACAGGAGTGAGGGCTTTTGTGTGCCTGTCCAGACAAAAAGGGAGACTTCTTCCAGCAGGCATGGGGTGAAGAGAACCCCTCAGGCTACATTGGGAGCAGTGAGGGGAGCCCTGGAACACGCAATATCATAAAAGCAGTCTCTGTGTTATGAACTCATTGTTTTGAATACAATTTTCCCTGCTTGGTGCCACTCATCATACCTACTCAGGAGTTTCACCTAGAGGAATACATCCATACATACACAAAGAAATTGAGGTACAATTTTTTTTGAGGGGGCAGTCCTGGGTTTGAACTATGAGCCTAGGCCTGGTCCAAGAGCTCCTTTTGCTCAAGGGTACTGCATTAAGCTTGAGTCACAACCCCACTTCTGGGTTTTTCTGTGATCTCTTAGAAATAACATTGTCAAGGACTTTCTTACACTGGCTGGTTTCAAACTCAAATGCTCTACATCTCAGCCTCCTGAGGAGCTGGGATTATAGTCAGCAGGCACTTTCACCTTCTTTTTTTTTCTTCTTTGTTTTATAATCTGAACTTACTTCTTAATAAGGTCATTCCTATGGTTGGGACTTATAAGTAAACTACCCAACGTTCTTTATACCTGCTTTCTCTGAGAGTATTTTCTCTCTTCATCTTACCCTCTGGTCACAGGGTTGAAGCCAAAAGTGAGAAATGAGTGTTACAGGATTTAGGAGCAAATGTCAACAGGACATGTCATTTCTGTCACTTAGCATTGAGCTGCAGTGAATTTATTGTCTCAGGATATGAGGACCGAAGGCTAGAGTGATCCTCATACAGTCTGCATTGCTCCATTTGCCTATAAAATGATCTAATAATTATGAGTGTTTTGTATCTCCAACCTTAATTATCTGGGACACACTAGAAGCATGTTCCTGTTTCCGTTTTTCTCTAGTACCTCTTGATATTTAGACTAAAGGTTTGGGTGGAGCAGCTTCTAGGTGAATCCCTGAGGAAATCCACTTGAAGCCTCCTCAGGAGATCTCCATTCAAAGCCAGCCCTAGCAGGAAAGGTTTATTGTCTCCAATAAACCACCAGAAAACCAGAAGTGGAGCAGTGGCCTAGAGGGTAGAGCTCCAGCTTTGAGAGAGAAATCCAAGCAGGACTACAGGCCAGACCAGGCAGGAAAGCCTAGGAGGTGCTTATGTCCATTGAACAACCAGATGGCTGGAAGTGGAGCTGTGCCAGTGGTAGAAACTCAGCCTTGTGAAAAACAGCTGAGGAATGCATCATGTCCTCAGTTTAAGCAATGGGATGGCCACAAAAGAAAATTCAAAAAGAGAAGGCCAAGTTTATGTATCACGTGTGTATATTACTTCCCTAAGTGCAAAGAGGCTGTATGCAAAACTTCTGCTTTTATTTACACATTTATGTTTTAGATATGCTCATTGTACATACTGCATCATTTTCTTCATTTCAGCCCCATTGATTTTCTCTTCCAGGATTCTAAGCCTATTTCCTAATATGATGCACACTGAAGCTCTCAGCAGCCTTTATTTACATTTTATTATGAGGCCAATGCAGGAGCAGTCATAAATCAGGCAGGGGAAAAGAAGATCAGAGTTCATAGAAATAAGCGGTATTCAGAAAATTATACTTGGGGACACAAACTGGTAGCATATATATGTAAAAACTACCATTAAGAAAAAAGATGAGGGGGCTAGGAATGTGGATTAGTGGGAGAGTGCTTGCCTAGCATTCAAGAGGCCCTGGGTTCGATTCCTCAGTAACACATACACAGAAAAATCCAGAATTGGTGCTGTGGCTCAAGTAGCAGAGTGCTAGAGACAATGCCCAGGCCTTGAGTTCAGCCCAAGAAATGTCAAAGAGATAACTAAGTAGGTAGTTAGGTAGTTAGGTAGTTAGTTAGGTAGGTAGGTAGGCAGATAGGTAAGTTGGTACATAGATAGATACAAAGAAAGAAAGAAAGAAAGAAAGAAAGAAAGAAAGAAAGAAAGAAAGAAAGAAAGAAAGAAAGAAAGAAAGAAAGAAAGAAAGAAAGAAAGAAAGAAAGAAAGAAAGAAAGAAAGAAAGAAAGAAAGAAAGAAAGAAAGGTCAATATATGATAGATAGATAGATAGATAGATAGATAGATAGATAGATAGATAGATAGATAGATAGATAGATAGATAGATGATAGATAGATAGAAAAATGATAGATGAATCTGGTCTTGGACTTCAGGAGGAAAGAAGGGAACTATTCCCAGTCATGAAGCTTCTGCAGTGTGCCAGGACACCAGCATCACCTTCACACAACCACAAAGCAGGAAAAATGTCTCTTTACCACTTCTCAGGCAGCCGAATGCCGCAGAGCCAAGAGGGCAGAGCCAGGTTCTAACTCAGCTGCTTGGGGACAAAAGAGAAATTACCCTGCCTCACCTTGGACTGGGGATTAGCATTAATGATGTGGAGAATGAAGGAAGGAGAAAAGACTGGCAGAGGTTGAAGAAGGTCCTTCAAATCTGATAGATGTAGAGTAAAACACCCACTCCCTAAGACCAGAGAGCAGGGCTTTTCTACTCTGTTCTTCCCCTCTCCCTCACTAAACTGGCTCTCTATTGGGGTAACCTAAAGATAGCCTGAAGCTCTCTTCACCTGAGTGAGGAAGGTTAGTCATTGTTTGAGGAAGCTGAGAAAAGCCTGATCCTGGTGTAACTGTAACAAACATTTCAGGTTTCCCCCATTGCTGGCTGTCCCTGGAATGAATGAAGTGGTGTTGCAGCTCACTTCCCTGTTGAGTGTGTATATTCTGCCTCCTTGTTCTGGCTTTTGAAATTGTTTTCTGTCCTTCAAATACAGTGTTATACTGGAGTTCTTCCTGCTGACTGTGCCAGGGCTTGGATCCTGAGAACTTCATTTGAACCCAGGATGGGGCAATGGGTCAAGAACACTAAGAACATTCAGAGTAACTTCTCATCAGCAAGGGGAAAACAAGAAGCTCTTGAACATCTGACTTTGCAGATGTGGAAGTCAGAGGGTCATAGAATTTTCTGCCCTGGCTGGCTTCAGTGTGATCCTGAGACCTCAGCCTCCTGAGCTAGGGTGATGGGCAAGAGCTACTGGTGCTCTGCTAGGTTCAGATGAGTAATGACATTAACAATACAAGTCAACTGCTTATCACAAAAGGGTTTGGGGAGCATATTAAGCCTTTCAACATTGGACCTTTCAGAACCCTGTGGACACAAGGTTACAATGCTAGAGCCAGTGAAGGCTGGACATGTGGATCTGCTACACTTAAGCCTGGAGGTCTGACTCCAATTCTGGTGTATATTAGTGTTGATTTTCCGGAGAATATTCTCATAATTAGCAAATAGGAAAAGTACTTTGAGTAACCCTCAATTTTTTCCAGTTGTGTGTCTTGTATCAACCCTGGGCACTGTCTCTGAGCAATTCAGTCATGTCTAACCCTCTACCACTTGAGCCACAGCTCTACATTGGATTTTTTAGTGGTTCATTGGAGATAAGAGTCTAACAGGCTTTTCTTGCCTAGGCTGTCTTTGAACTGTGGTCTTCAAATCTCAGCCTCATGAGAAGGTAGTTTTCCAGGTGTGAGCTACCAGCATCTGGCCTATTGTTTTTGACAGTCCTGGGGATTGTTTTTCTCAAGGCTAGCACTCTACCACTTGAGCCACTCCACTGCGTCTGGTATTTTTTGAATATGTGGCATTGAGGATTCAAACCCTGGTATTCATGCATGTTGAGTGAGCTCTTTAGCACTAAGCCACATTTCTAGCTTCCCCCTTACAATTTTATCCCACAAGTTTCCTGTCCTCAAGAAAGCCTTCTCAGTATAAACCATCTAAAAACACCCCTATAGGTAGGTGTCCAAAGATAAATAAGACAAAGCTCATTCTTGGGAGAGACTCTAAACGTGAGAAGACTGTGACAAATGCCTCCATTTAATTAGGTATCATGTTTCAACACAAAAAGTTTTAATGATAAATGAGTCAATGTCCTAAATTATTGTGTATAATTTTATAATAGATGTGCAAAATGTAAATGGGAATAATATAAATAAATTAAACAATAAAAATGAATCAAATAAAAAATAAAATAAATACAAAACCAATAATGAAAATCATAACATGTAATAAACATACATATGTACGTATATATCATCTATTACACATGTATAGAAATATCTTTTCCATTTCAGGGCCTTCATTCACGCCATGGGAACTCTAGCCTGAATTTCTTTTCCTCAAGGACAGTAAATTTTTCCTTTACTCATGGTACAAAAGAGTTACCTGGACGGTGAGATCAAATCCCAACAATGGTAAAAATACTGGCCCCAGTTCCAAGACAGTGACTTAATCTTTTAATGGAAGCAGTTATGTTTATTCAATTCCATACTGAACATTAAATAAAAAGCAGTGTAGAATTTTGTACATCTATTCAGACATCCTACCCTTACCCAGAAAGTGCTTCTCGAAATACTACATGGTTTCTTTTTTGTATGTTTTTTATTGTAAAAATGTTGTACAGAATGGTCACAGTTACATGAGCAAGGTCATGAGTATATTTCCTATTGAGCATTGTTACCTTCTCCTTTGTTTTCCCCCTACCATCCTCTACTTCCCATCTCCACAACTACTCCCCTTACCAAGCTCAGTGACTTACTTTTTAGTTTTGGCTTGGTAAGGAGGTGTTTGAACTCAAATAGTAACAAATCTGCACCTTCCCTCACATTGCTACAAGTTCCTGAGTTCAAATCCCAGTCTAGGAAAGAAAACTGGCAGAAATTCAAAACCAGAGAGATCTATTTTTTTTTAATTTAGTTAAATAATCATTTTTTTTCTTTTTTGTGGCTTTTTTAGGGCTTGAACTCAGGTCGTGGCAACTCTGCCTCAGCTTTGATCACCCTAGGCTAGGTGCAGCCTCGGAACCCATACCCAATCCTGGAATCCTAGGCCCAGAGGGCTTGCGGAAAGAAAAAAAAAGTGGGATAGCACAAAAAGTGGCAAGCTGCAGAGGGATGGGGGTTTAATTTTTTTTTTAATCTTTGCACGGTGACCATCCTGGGTCTGAATGCCATGGGTGCAAAGTACACCTGACTTGCCATTCCTGAGGGCTGGCGGATTAGCAGGGAAGCCATAGGTCAACCGGTCAACATAGGCCCTGGGTTCAAATCCAGGTCCTGACAACTACCAATGGCAGGAGATCACAAGATGCTCATTCCTATGCATAGGAATATCAATTGAAAGAGAAGTTTGTGCATTTGTCAAGCCTAAAATTGGATGCAATAATCCTAGGACACTGATTGATCTTAATTTCATGCTTTATTAAGCATGAAAAGAATAGCATTCCTTTAATTGTGTTATAATAAATACCTAAGAGTTGGGAAGAATGTAGTATATGTCATTCAATCATAGATAGGATGCTATGGTGCTTTTTACCAATATATATTTATTTGTATACTACTGTCTGCCTATCCTTGTATCGCTGTTTTGGCCAATCCTGGATCACGATCTCAGCACCTAGGAACCACCTCACAGCTTCATTGGCTAGAGGCTGTTGTGCTCACACTCACCCAGTCATGATTTGGACCTGCTAGACCCTGACTTCAGATCCCAGCACTGCCAAAAATTTAATCTTGGAATAAGAAGCCAAATGCGACACCTGTTTTCCTTTTCTGGAAGAGTTCTGCGTGTCAGGCATTATGGAGAACACATCTACAAATCTAGATGGTATATGATAGCATGTAAACAATGTAATACATAGTTAGGATGCATAAGTGTCAGTAAAATAAACGGTAAATAAATGAAAAAAATAAATATATATAATGTATAACCACACAAACATAATATAGACTGAACATCTGTAGGGAAGTTCAATCCTATCTTTAAAATGTATATAAGGAGTAAGTTTTCCAGGTCTGGGGCTTGAATTCAGGCCTAGGGAATAGGCATAACTTACTGGTCTTCAAGCAGGGCGAGCTTCCCCTTCCCTGACAGTGCAATAGAGTTACCCAGAACCCGGGTTCAAATTCCAGGACTTGCAGACAAAATATGGCACACATTCCAAGCCAGGGAGCTTCATTAGCATTTTTAATATTTTTTAAGTTCACTTCACCTTTATTTGATACATATTGATTTTATCATATGAGAATTTTTCAAAAAAGGGGTCTAAACTTTTACATTTCAGCATAGCACATTGGTGTTTCTATTTTGACCATCTGCCCTGAAGAGTGAGAATGAAAATAAGGACATTTCTCCATAGGAGATCAGGACAGTTGAATTTATTTCTATTTAGAGTTTTTTCTACAATTATAAACTCTCTGCATTTGTGTCGTATGAGTTTTCCTCAGTGCCTACCATGAAATACACTAGGGGAGTCCTCATAGAACAAAAGGTAGGATTTCTGAATAAAACCTCACTTCTGTGAGGACAGTAGGTACTTCTAAGCATTTTGGGAATAAACTGGATTGTAAAATGAAAAACGAAAACAATGGGACTGTGATGTATCTCAGTAGTGGAGTACTTTGCTAAAGAGCATAAGAACCTGGCAGAAAAGTTTCCTAAGGCTCAGAATGTTAGAATTTTATGATCTGCAGGAACAGACATTTCTTGGGGGGTCCTGTGCTTTGAACTCAGGGGTTATCCCTGTGCTCTTCAGCTCAAGACAAGCGATCTACTGCTTGAGTCACAGTGCCACTTCGGTTTTCTAGTGGTTTATTGGAGATAAGAGTCTCACAGACTTTTCTGCCTGGGCCAACTTTGAACCGCCAAACTCAGATCACAGCCTCCTGAGTAGTTAGGATTATAGGCATGAGTCACTGGTGCCAGGCACATGAAAAAACTTCTTAAAGATGGATTCTGAGAAAAGAAACTTGGAAAACACTTTTAGTATAAATAATTTACAGTGCCATGGTTAAGGCACTAATTCAGAAGTATTTATTCATTGGCTGGTTTCTTAGTTTATATATATATATATATATATATATATATATATATTCATTATTAAATTATATATGTATATATATATATATTATTAAAAACATAGCTTTGAAGTGTACCTAAGAGCATATGTGCTCATGTAAATTTATACAAATGAAAAAGATTCATTTTTCTTTTCAGTTTGGTTGGTACCATAAATTAGGGGGGATTTGTGTATTGTTTTTTTCTCTGTTCTCCCAACCCCCTCTCCTCACATTTGAACACAGCTTGCTCTTCCTTGTCTTCGTTGTTCATAGCTGATTTTCTACCACTTCAGCTATACCTTAGCCTGGCATTTTGCCACTTAATTGGAGATGATGTCTCTCAGGCTTTTCTGCCTTCATTGGCTTTGAAATTTCATCTTCCAGTTCTCAGCCTCCTGAGTAGCTAGGATTAAATATGTGAGCCACTGGGGTGCCTACGGATAATTTAGACTTTGGTTAGTGTATTCTTTGTGTTTTTCTTGGCATGGGATCATTTACTATAAAATTTCTGTGAATGACCTGGGTCTGAAGTAAGGTATATAATACATATGTAAATCTGTATAATTTTCATAAGATGTAATAAATTTAATACGTGTTATAAGTGTATTAATAGTCAACAAATATAATGAATTAATAATACAAAAAATAAACACACTCAAAGCAATATGCAGTAAACATAAATATGTAGATATTAATCATTTCATATGTGGATGAATATTAATTAACAGGGTTGGGATTGAATTCAGGTCTAGGGAACAGGCCTGAATTGCTTGTATTCAAAGAGTGTGAGTTTCTCCATCCCGCAGAGTGCATTAGATTTTCCCAGACTACAAGTGCAAATCCCAGGCCGAGCAGAAAAAAACGAGCATGAAATCCAAGCCAGAGAGCACCATTAGTATTTTTAAATTTTTAAAATTCATTTTATTTTATTTTCTATGTATGTATGTATGTATGTATGTATGTATGTATGTATGTATGTATGTATGTATGTATGTATGTGTGTGTGTATGTATTTTGCCAAGCACTGGATTTGCACTTAGGTCGTGGCAACTCTGCCTTAGCTTCCATCAGCTTAGGCTGGGTTTGTGCAGCCTTTGGACCCACAGCCCATCCTGGGAGCCTAGGCCTCATGGCTGACAGGAAAAAAAAAGAAAATACAAGGAAAAATAGCCACGAATTGCAAACAGTTAGAGGTTTCTCGGTTTTCCTTCCATGCATGGTGACCATCCCGGGTCCAAATGACACGACTGCAACCTGTAAGTCACCTGGCACTGCTGTCAGTGGGCTGTCAGCGAAGCCATAGGCCCATCTTCACACCTAGGCCCTGAGTTTGAATCCCGGTCTTGCCACTTACAAAGGACTGGAGAGTGTAAGAAACTATTGCCTGCCCATAGGAACACCATAGGAATGTGATCAATGTTATGGTTGGATGAGTAGTTTGTCAATTAGTCTAGCAAAAACTAAATCCAGTATTCACAAGATGTGGATTGATTTTAATTTATAGTTTATTATACATTAAAAGAAACATTGTGTGTGTGTGTGTGTGTGTGTGTGTGTGTGTGTGTGTGTTGTGTGTGTGTGTTTTGTCAGTAGTGTGGACTGAACTCGGACCTGGGCGTTATCCCTCAGCTTTTCAGCTCAGGGTTAGGGCGGTACCATGTGAGACACAGTGCCATTCCCAGCTTTTTCTGATCATGTGTTGCTGAGGAATCGAAACCGGGACTCATGCATGCAAGGTAACGCTCTCCCAATGAGCCACCTTCCCATCCCCTAAAAGAATACTATTGATTAAATGGAGTCCTCATTAAATACCTGAGAATCTCTAGGAAGGTAGTATATGTCATTGAATAACAGATAGACATCACTGGCAATATCTACATATCTAAATATATATTTGTATACCACTGTCTGCATAGAAAGGTATTGCTATTTTGGCCAAACCTGTGTCTCCATCCTAGGTCCTGGGATCCACCTGGCACCTGAATGTGCTAGAGGCTGTTGTGCTGACACTCATCCATTTGTGAATGGGGCCTCTAGGCCCTCAGTTCAGTTTCCAGCATTGCTAAAAATGTCTTCCTGGAGTCAGATTGCAAATATGATACCTGTTTTCCTTTTCTGTGCAAGTGCTGGGTGTCAGGTATGATATTTATAATATGTCTGCAAAGCTACCTGCTATGGAATAGATTTGAATGAATGTAATAAATGTAATAGGTGTACTCACAGTCCATAAAATAAATTGTAAACAAATAAATATATAATAAAATATAATTAATCATTCCAACAAACAAGATATAGACTGAATGTATGGATGTAAGTATAAATCATAAAATAAAAATGGTTATAAATGTTATGTTCTCCAGGGGGGGCTTGAATTCAGGCCTAGGGTACAGGCCTGAATTGCTTGCATTCAAGGGAGGAGATCTTCCTTTCCTCCGGCTCCCCCAAGTGCATCAGAGTTACCTAGATTCCAGGTGACATCCCTGGCATGGCAGACAATAAAATGGCACGAAATCCAAGACAGGGAGCTTCAATAGTGTTGTTAATTAATTAATTAATTTTTGCCAAGCACAGAGTTTGCACTCAGGTTTTGGCAACTCCTCGTCATTTTCTATCACCCTAGGCTGGGATAGTGCAGCCTTTGGACCCACAGCCCATCCTGTGGTCCTAGACCTCAGGGGCTCACAGGAAAAGAAAATGAAAATAGCATCGAAAAAAAGACACAAACCAAGGACGGTCAGCAGTTTCTGTTTTCCTTCCTTGCACGTTGACCATCCTGGATGTGAATGACATGGCTGCAACCTGTAGGTCATCAGGCATTTCTGAAGGCTGGCTCTATCAGCGAAGCCATAGGCCAACGTGGACACTAGGCCCTGAGTTCGAATCCCGGTCATGCCACTTACAAGGGGCTGAAGAGCCTAAGAAAATATTCTTGTCCATAGGAATACCAGAAGAATGTGGTTAATGTCATGGTTGGATGAGTAGTCCGTCAATCTGTCTTGCTTAAAATTAGACCCAATAATCACTGGACAGGGATTGACTTTAATTCATAGTATATTATGTATTAAAAGAATACTATTGATTAAATGGTGTTCTCACTAAATACATGAGAATCGGTAGGAAGGTAGTATATGTCATTGAATACTAGATAGACACCTCTGGCAGTACCTAAATATCTAAATTTATATTTGGGCTGGAAAAGTGGCTCCGTTGTAGAGCTCTTACCTTGCATGCCTGAGGTCCTGCATTCGATTCTTCAGCACCACATAAGCAAAAAGAAAAAGCCAGAAGTGGTGCTGTGGCTCAAGTGGTAGAGTGCTAGCCTTGAGCTGAGGTCAAGCAACCAGGCCCAAAGTTCAGGCCCCACGACCAGACACCAAAATAAATACATAAATTTTACTTATTTATATATCTCCATCGTCATAGAAAGTTACTGCTATTTTGGCCAAACCTGGGGCTTGATCCCAGGTCCTGAGATCCACTTGGCAGCTGAATCGGCTAGAGGCTGCAGTGCTGACACTCACCCATTCATGAATTCAGCCTCTCAGGCATTCACATCAGGTCCCATTATTCCCAAAAATTTCTTCCTGGTGTAATATTTCAAGGGTGACACCTGTTTTCCTTTTCTATACAAGTTCATAATATGTCTGCAAAGCTACACGCTATGGAATAGATGGGAATAAATGTAATAAATGTTATAGGTGCACTCACGGTCCATAAAATAAATGCTAAATAAATAAATAAATGATAAAATATAATGTATCACTCAAAAAACATGATATAGACTGAATATATTGATGTAAGTAGAAATCATATATTTAACATGTCTATAAATGTTATGAGATGCTTGAATTCAGGCCCAGGGAAGAGTTTAGTTCATGCATGATTCTCATTGGAAATGATACGCAAGATGTATGACACAACAATTATTTTTAATTAAGAGTTCATGAAGTGTGACAATAAGAATCACATTCAGGAAATGGAGGCATTGGGAAAGATCCAAGAATCGGTACTTAAATGGTAGATAGGATTTGAACACAGCTCGCTACATCTCCTACTCTATCCAAATAGGTAATTAGCATACTAGCTTCAGCTTATGAATGGATGAATATTGTGCCCCATCCCCACACTGGGGCTTGATCTCAGGTCTGGTTATGTCTTAGCTCAGAAGCTGATGGGCTCATGTGGACCTATTTGGCTGTTGGGCTTCCTAGACCCCAAGTTCAAATCCCAGCACTACCAAAAGGTTTATCTTGATGTGAGAAGCCAATTCTTGCACCTGTTTTCCTGTACTGTGCAAGTGCTGGGTCTCAGCAAGAATCAAGAAACATTGGCAACTCTACACCCATGAGAATAGGTTGTCATCCATGTCAGCACAGTTTTATATGTCATTCTATGCTCAATAAAATACACAATACATCCTTGAAAAAGACACAAAATAAAAAGAATAACTACACTGAATGCAAGATGCATACCATACCTGTACGTAAATAGAGATCCTATGTTTAAAAGAGCTGGGCTTCTTTTTTTGTCCAGTGCTGTGACTTCAGATCAGGCCCAGTACTAGGCCTGACATTCTATTCTTCAAGGATGGTGAGCCTCCCCTTCCCCCACAGTGCAACAGAGTTACCCATACCTGAGTTCAAATCCCAGCACTGACAAAAGATTCATCCTGATGTCAGAAGCCAGTCGTTGTACCTGTTTTCCTCTCCTGTGAAAGTCCTGGGTCTCAGCTAGGCTGGAGAATGAATGCATAGGCAACCCTGTAAACATGGGAAAACTTTGTCATCCATGTCAGCACAGTTATAGCTGTCACCATACTCAGTAAAATACTCCATACCTCCATGAATTAGACACAAATTAAGGAGAAGTGCACCAAATGCAAAATGATGACCGCACATGTATGTCAATATAGATCCTGTGTTTAAATTATGAATTTAGGACTATCCTGGCCCTCCCTGGGGATCGATGTCAGGTCCTGGGAAAGGTCTAGCTCCTTAGTTGCTCACAGGCTGGTATCCTCACCTAGACCTTTTCGCCAATTTGCCCTGCTGGGCTATGAGTTAAAATCTCAATACTGCCAATAGATGAACTCTCATGTGAGAAACACATCGATCCTCCTGTTTTCCTATGAAAGTCCAGGTTCTCAGGGAGGATGGAGAATGCTATATAGGCAACTCGATAGCCATGGGATAGGTGGTCATCCGTTTCGGCACAGTTATGTCTGTCATCATGCTCAATAAATCACAAAATGCATACATGACTAAGACACACAATAAAAAGAGTAACTATACTGAATGCATGAGGCATTCCACACATCTATGTAAATAGAGATCCTATATGTAAAATAGGTGGGTATATTACTTTTGCCAATACTGCGGCTTCAATTCAGGCCCTGTGACTTAGCCTGATATTGTAGTCTTCAAGGATGGTGAGCTTCCCTTTCCTCCACAGTGCTATAGATTTACCCAGACCTGAGTTGGAAACCCAGCAGTGGTAGAAAAATGGTGGGAGTTCTGAGCCAGGGTGTTTATTATCATTATTATTATCATTATTATTACTATTATTATTACTATTACTATTATTATTTGCCAAGGAAGGGATTTGAACTCAGTTCGTGGTAACTCTGCCTTAGCTCCAATCACCTCAGGGTGACAGGCTGCCATGGGCCCATAGCCAATCCTGGGATGCTAGGCTTTGAAGTCTTGCAGGAAAACACACACACACACAGAGAGAGAGAGAGAGAGAGAGAGAGAGAGAGACAGAGACAGAGACAGAGAGACAGAGAGACAGAGAGACAGAGAGACAGAGAGACAGAGAGACAGAGAGACAGAGAGACAGAGAAAGACAGAGACAGAGACAGAGACAGAGACAGAGAGAGAGAGAGAGAGAGAGAGAGAGAGAGAGAGAGAGAGAGAGAGAGAGAGAGAGAGAGAGAGAGAGAGAGAGAGAGAGAGAGAGAGAGAGAGAGAGAGGGAAAGGCCGCGGGATGGATTTTTTACATTTTTTTCCCTTTCTATGGTGACCATCCTGGGTCTGAATGACATGTCTACAAAGGGTACTTCACCGTGCATTGGCGAAGGCTAGTGGGCTATCAGGGAAGCCATAGTCCCATGCAGCAATGTAGGCCCTGAGTTTAACTGTTGGTCCTGACACCTACGAATCGGGGGATTTCCTGAGACTTATTCCTATGCATCGGAATACCGATGGAATATTAACAAACTATGATTGAGAAGTTTCTGCATGCATAGGTCTAGTCTAAAATTAGACACATTGATCTTATTGAATAGTTTATTAAGCATGAAAAGAATCCTATTCCTTCAATGGCACATAATAACTACCTAAGAGTTGGTAGGAACGTAGTTGATGACATCGAATCCTAGGTAGATGTCTCTGGCACTCTATACAAATATATATTTATTGGTATACTACCACCTGCCTATCCATGTATGGCTATTTTGTCCACCCCTGTGGCTTGATGTCAGAGTCTGGGAACTGCCTGGCAGTTTCCTGGGCTAGAGGTTGTCGTTTTGACACACCCATTCATGAATTGGTTCTGCTAGGCCCTGAGTTCAGATTCCAGCACTGCCAACAATTGGATCGTGGAATAAGAAGCCAAGCGTGACACCTGTTTTCCTTTGCTCTGAGCGTTCTGGATGTCAGACATGCTTGAGAACACTTCTATAAATCTAAATACTATGTGATAGGATGTCATCAAAATAATAAATGGAATGAGTGTTATCACAGTCAATAAAATAAATGGTTAATGAATAAAACAAAAATACAATAAATAACCACAACAAACAGGATATGTACTGAACATCTATAAGTAAGTATAAATCTTATCATTACAATATATATAAATAGTATGTTTCCCAGAGCTGGGGCTTGAATTCAAGCCTAGGGAGCAAGCCTGACTTTCTTGACTTCAAGCACAGTGAGCTTCTCCTTTGTCCACAGTGCTGCAAAGTTACCCAGACCCTGAGTTCAAATCCAAAGCCTAGCAGAAAAAACGGCACCAATTGCAAGCCAGGGAGATTATTTATTTATTTATCTATCTATCTATCTATCTACTTATTTATTTTGTGCGAAGCAAGCTCTCGAACTCAGGTCATGGCAACTCTGCCTCATCTTCCATCACTCTAGTCTGGGGTGCAGCCACTGGAACCACAGGCAATCCTGGGATCCTAAACCTCCAGGCCTTCTGGAGGGGAAAAATGCACAGAGAATAAGTGGTGGGATGAAGTTTTAACATTTTGCACCATGACCATTTGGGTCTGAATGATACGGCTCCAAAGGGTACTTCACTTTGTATTTCTGAAAGCTGGCAGGGTACTGGGGAAGACATAGTCCTGCACGGCAATATAAGCCTAGAGTCGAATCTAAGTCATGTCACTTCCGGATGGTGGGAGATCCTAAGAGACCCATTCCCATTTATAGGAATAATGATTGAATGTTGTAAGTGTCACGGTTGAATGAGTTGCTCATGAGTGATACTCGTATAAAATTAGACATTATGATTTCAGTAGGCTGACTAATTTTATTTAATATGAAGCATTAAAAGACTACTATTTTTGGAAGTGGCTCTGTGGCTCAAGTGATAGAGTGCTCGCTTTGAGCTGAATAGTGCAGGGACAGCGCCAAGCCCACAGTTTATGTTTTTGAAAAGACTACTATTTCTTACAGGGACACATTAATTTCAGAACACTGATTTACTTAGTAGTTTATTAAGGATGAAAACAATAATATTAATTATATGGAGACATAATAAATACCCAAGAATTGTTAAGAATGTAGTGTATATAACTGAATAATGGATAGACATCTCTAGCACACTATAAAGATATATATTTATTAGCATACTAACATCTGCGTGTCAATCTGTTTTTATTTTGTCAACCCCTGGGGCTCAATCTCAGGTCCTGGGAAATGCCTGTCAGTATGGCATGCTGACAATCATTCATGAATTTTGCCCTGTAGGCCATGAGTTCAAATGCCAGCACTCCCAAACAAGAAATCATGGAGTAAGAAGCAGATGGTGACACATGTTTTCCTTTTCTGTGAAAGTCCTGTGTGTCAGGTATGAAATGAAATACATATGCAGACCTATATCCTATGTAATCAATATTATATGTGCCATAATAGTCAATAAAATAAATGGTCACTACATGAACAAAACAAAAAATAAAACCCTCCCATCAGATCTTCAGCATTCAAGAAAACAAAGAATAAATAAAATGGAAGGATCCCAAAGACAAATACCTCTGGGAAGGGTGATTCAACCAAGGGTCTGGCCATAGGTGATGCTGACCACTGGCCTCCCCTGCCTTTGGACACAGTCACAGCCACCAGGGTCCAGATGGTCAAGGGTCCCGAAAGCACCAAGAATATGCAGAGGTGCTAGCAACATGTGGTGCCTGCCCTGGACCACAGCAAAAGGAGAAACCAGGTGCTCTATGCCAAGATCCAACCACTGAAACAGGAAAAGACAGACCTGCAGGATTGACGAGAGAAAGAGAAGGAGAAGGTAGCCAAAGTACACAAAGCACCAAAAACAGAGCTAGACATCCACAAGCCACCCATATAGAGGTTGGTTTCGGCAGAAAGTGATTTACAATCAGCACCAGCCCACATGCAGCTCATGGCCGATGACAGCGAAATGGAGCATGAAGCTCTCACCAGCTGCCTACAGGCCGCAGAGCAGTGCATGGCAGAGCTGGAGATGGTGGCTTCTGTGGTTACTACTTACAGAAGGTGACCAAAATGTTCAAACAGGTAAATGATGTAACACTTCAGCTCAAGAGAAAGAAGAGAAGCTTCTATGACCTGCAGCAAGTGAACACAGAATTTTAGGAGAAGGTGTAAGCATTCTGGACATAGAGGAGCAACAGGAAGAACAGAATCTGCAAGTTCCAACAAGTGCTGGAGGGGTGTGAGGTACTAAGGAGACTTCAGGACAACCTGAGTTGAATGGTGTCTGCAGCGAATCTGGAGACAGACAACTTCTTGCAGAACCTGAGCATTGAGAGGTCCAAGCAGAAGGAGGAGCCCTGGTGGCAGACCGAGCAGGTGAACCAACTGACAGAGGAAAAGGAGTGAGGATGAAGCTAGGTGCTGCACCTAGAGAATGAGCTGGGGGAACTGAGAAGGAAGTTGGCAAAGCCATGGCCCTCTGCGGGTCCATCTCAGGAGGAGCAGCACCTGCGGGCCCAGACCTACAGCACGCAGATGGGGTGGAAAAACCAGGAGAAACAACTTCACATCCAGGTACAGGAAAACTATAAACTCCGTCTCCATTATGCAGAACAGCGGGAGCAAGTGGGAGGATTGGAGGAGAAAACCAAGGATCCACAGGAGATCCCCGAGACCCCACGGTGTGCATGTGTATGGAACCCACAGCTGGAGGAACAGCTGGCCTTGCTGCAGGACACTCTCTACAGGGTGAGCAGTGAGAAGGAGGATCTCACCAGCATCGTGGACTCAGAGTAGCAGGTGAAGAAACATCTACAGGAATAGCTGTACTGCTGAGAGGAGAAGATAGAGAAAGGGAAAGAGGTAGCTGAGAGAGAAAGCCAAATGACTCAGGATCTCCGGGAGCAGCAGGAGCAGTCTCTGGCCCAGCTTCAGGAGCTCAGAGTCACCTGTGAGCAGCACATCACCTCCAAAGAGGAGCTGTGCTCCAAGTAGTAGGTCCTGCAGTAGCACCTGCAGAGGCAGACCCAGCTGTTGGAGCACCTGAAACAAGTGCAGGGTCCAACCAACTGGAGGGACAAGATGGTGCCCCCAAAGTGGCAGGACAGTTTCTAGTGCCTGGATGTGACCAGTCCAGAGGAGGAGCACATGCAGGCCCAGCTGAGCTTCCTGGCTTTCCCTGGGGAAGGAGAAGCTGTGAACCCTGGAGAAGCAAAAGCTGAGGAAGCCACTCTCCTCGATGTGCCCATGGCAGAGGATGGAGATGTCCCCCAAACTCAGAGGGACGTGGAGCTGTTAGCACTCTCGGAGGCTGAGATCCACAGGGGGATACTCCTGCCACAGGAGCAGCGAGACTGCTGCAGGCACTCCCCCTCCCACCGACAGCTCAGTGCCAGATAGAGCTGGAGCCACAGGTCCCCCGCCCAATGAGCTGCCACCACAGCATGTGTGAAGATGGGAAGTGGGACACGTGGGCGTCCAAGAAGAAAATCTTCTTCATCCACAAACTGCCTGATGAGGTGGACTTCCAGAGTCCTGCAGATGAGCTCCACCATCGATGCAACCAGCTGTCGGCACATATCTGCACCATCCAGGAGTCCCTCCTGACATGTAAAGGACAGATGTTCATTCTGGATCAGCTGTGTCAGGAGAAAGCCGAGTGCATGTGCCAGCTATCCCAGGAGAATATGAAGAGTAGATAGCTGCCAGAGCTTCTGTCGCTCCTACACGGGTCTCCAGATGCTGACACAGGCTGAGCTCCCCACCAGTGCAGCTGATTCAGAGGACTCAGGGTCCTGGGTGGTCAAAATCAGGGAGAAGCAGAAAGGTTTTGAAGAATTGCAACTTCAGGATAGTGTGGAAACTGCAAGAGGAGAGGTCAAGTTTCCCTGCCCCGTACAGGACTCCCCCACAGAGCATGTCCTACTGCAGATCCCCACATGCAGAACTGCCCACAGCTGGTGTGCTCAGGCTTGCATTGCTCTGTACCTTTTTTCTGTAGACAGATGGGGATGATGACTCCCTATGTGACTTACTGAGTCCCAAAATCCTCAGCAGCCACCAGAACTAGGTGGCCAGGTGGGCTTCTCTAGGCCTCCATCTGCCTAGTGATAGGAAGGGTAAACTATGGGCCTGGTAGAGCAGAGGCTGCTGGGAGGAGGCCCAAATTCCAGGAACATCTAATGGCTCATTGGTGGCCAGGGAAGAGGCCCGTGTTATGCTTAACAAAAAGAATAAATTGTTTCCAAAGGGGAAAAAAATGCCTCCACAAAGATTTGTTCTTCCAGTTATGGGGCTTGAACTCAGGGCCTCTCCACTGTCCTTGAGCTCTATTTGATCAAGACTGGTGGTCTACAAGTTGAACACCATCTCCCCTTCCAGCTTTTTCTTTGTGGAATCGAACCTAGGGCTTCAGGCTTGCTAGGCAACCATTCTATCACTGAGCCACATTCTCAGCTAGGATGATCTCCTGCCCCCAAACCCATATGGCCATTCCTCAGATAAATAGGAAGTAGGGGCTAGGATGAATATGAAGCACAAGTTTGGTTCACACAGAAACAATCCCCTGTCCCCTCTTCGACACCCTTATTTAAAGTTTCTCTTTTACTATTGAGGGATGAGGGAGGGAGAGGGACATCTGAGAGAGGAGTACCATGAACAGTGGCCCCCTGAGCCCCACAGCTTCCCCCACACAAGTCGTCCTACAGATTCCCATCTTACCTGACTCAATGTTGTGTCTACACTGTCTCCCTACTCCTGCAAAGCTCAGAATGAAATAAATGTCAGCCCTGGCCTCATCCCACACCCAGGGTAGAAGCTCCTAGTCCCAAACTGATTTCCACCTCTGACTTCCCAGAGTTAGGCTGGACCCACCACTCACCACTGTGTTGGTGTCAATGATCTCATGGATGGATTTCAGGAAGAAGGCCTATGGCAAAGAGCAGATGCAGCAGGGTAAGCAGGGAGGAAGGACCCAGGGCAATTGGTCTGGGATATTCCTCCTTGGAGTCCTCCCAGAGCCATCCTGACCCAAAACCCAGACAAGGGCAGGGGGTGGAGAAGATATAGGAGCACGGGACTAAAGGAGGTACTGCTTTATCTTGGTGCACTTGAAATTTCCAATATTTGGCCCATGCCAATCCCAAAGCCAACATGCAATGCCTCTCCTTGTTATTGTCCATGAGTGTTGTCCCTGAGCTCTTTTTCTCAAGGTTTGCACTCTACCACTTTAGCCAAGGGACACTTCTTGTTTTCTGATGGTTCATAGAGGATAAGATTCTCACACACTTTCCTGCCCAAGCTGGCTTGGAAGCCAGATCTCACCTTCCTGAGTAGCAAGGATGTCAGGCGTGAGCCACAACTGCCCAGCATTTGCTGCCTTTTTAAAGGATCTTGGCAAGTCTGTAAATGGAACCCTAAAGGGCCTGGATAGACCAAGACCCAATCAAGGAGCTGGGACTGGGGAAGGCTGACATTCTAGCCATTCTGTTCCCCAAAAGTATAGATGTCAGGTGATGTTGGATGCATCGAATTACTAGGCCAACAACCACCAGACTTTGTGGGAAAAAGGTATAGAATACCCAAAGGTTACAGTGTAGAAATCTCTGATTTTGCATGCATATGGGTGTGTGTGTGTGTGTGTGTGTGTGTGTGTGTGTGTGTGTGTGTGTATGTGTGTGTGTGTGTGTTTGTGTGTGTGTGTGTGTGTGTGTGTGTGTGTGTTTACCAAGGGTTGAAGAGCCTAGGTGGTAACCTTTAGCTTGTTTGCACAAGTTTGGTGCTCTAACACTTGAACTATAGTATTACTTCTTCCCAGCTTTTTGGTGATTCTTTGGAGATAAGAGTATGCCCAGGCTAGGTTTGAATCTTGATTGATCTTCCAGTGTCAGCGTTGAGTAGCTAGGATTATAGGCATGTGCCACTGTCATCCAGCTGCATGGATGTCTTTTCATACTTTCTGTTCTAACAGCTGTCTACTTGCCTTGGCCTAGATTGCTGACCTCTACATCAGCTCCCAGCAGCACCTGACTGTGTGGAGACCATAATGTTCAAAAATTGTCAGTGCATCCTATTTCTTTGTCCTCAGGGGAGGGTATGTCTCCTCTGAAGACCGGAGGGGTAGGGGAAGGGGTACGAGGGATAGCTGTAGATGGGTGCTCGGCTAGGAAATAGGTACTCTGTTTTATCCAAAAAGGAATGCGTGCCCAGATGCTAATGGCTCATGCTCTCATAATCCTAGCTCGTTCAGCAGGCTGAGATTGGAGGATTAACGTTCAAATGCAGCCCAGCAAGAATTGTCTGTGAGACTCTCCTCTCCCAAGAACCACCTGAAAGCTGGAAGAAAAGCTCTGGCTTAAGTGGTAGAGTGGTATCCTTGAATGAAAAAACTGAGGGACAGAGCACAGGCCCTGGATACAAGCCCTACTACTAAGATGCACTCATGTGCACGCACACACACACACACACACACACACACACACACACACACACACACACACACACACACACAGAGGAAGGTAGTAATGATAAGCTGAGCTAGAACTGGGGGCAGTCCTGAGGCATAATCATAATAAACTCTCAAGCCACATCAGTTGTTTTCTCCTTAAGTCCTTCTTGGGCTGAGGGGTCTGGGCTATGGCAGTAAATTGCATGGAACCAGCCCCTCCATCCCAGCACGGGGACATAGAACCAAGGGAAGGCCAATATGGATGCTCCTTTGTAGTTGTCTCATGATTGCAGACCTTCATCTGCCCTGAACACTGGTGAGTTAAGCAGGGCTCCGAGTCCTGGGACTCCTGGAATATAGTGACTGCTACAAGCAGCAGCCAACCTGCTTTTGTTCCTCAGCCTACAAGTCTTTCATGAGCCCAACTCAAAACCTGCCCAAGGTGTGCCTGACAAATTCACATTCTTGTGATTCCCTTGTGAGCTGGCCTTAACTGGTCTACCCCTTCTGGCCCAGAACCATGGTCTGAGACATTGATTTAGTGCTTAGATCCACACTGCACTCATGACAGATGCCCTTCTGATGAACGGCGGATGACCTGAATGCCACAAGGCATTACCTTTTCTGGTACTGTGTCCTGCACTGTAGGCAAAGGCCTTCAAGGAGGCTGCTCTCAAGACTTGTAGGACACATAGACATTGGAAGACCATCAGGAGCCCACTGGAAAGTACTTGCTAGAGCCATAACATGAGGTCAAAGCAGGCCAGGTATTGGTCATGGGGCTCTAAGTCTGGGCCTGGGCACCATCTCTCAGCTCTTCAGCTTAGCACTTCAGCCACTTCTGGTTTTCTGGTGGATCTTTGGAGATCAGAGTCTCCCGGACATTCCTGCCCAGGATGGCTTTGAACGGCAATCCTCACATCTCAGCCTCCTGATGTGCTAGGAGGACCAGCATAAGCCACCCATGCCTGGCCTATCTGTCCATTCACCACAGTGGACTAGGAGCTCCTGAAAGCTTTTCTTTAGTTTTTAGGTGCCAGTAATGGGGCCTGAACTCATGGTCTGGCCTGTAGTCTCTTAACATTTTCTCTCAATGAGGACATGCTACCACTTGAGCCAAAGCTCCATTTCTGGCTTTTGTTAGTTCACGGGCAAGAAAGTCTCACTAACTTTCCTCCCTTGAGATGGCTTTGACCCACAATCTCTGATCTCAGTCTCCTGAGTAGCTAGGATTTACGGGGGTTGAGCCAATGGTGGCATTGGGCTAGAAGCTTTTCTTAAGAAGAGTTCTTCCCTGCATTTGCCCTGACTCCTCCATGCAAAGAGGGCCTGAGGGTCAGGAGCTGTGAAAAATAGGCTTCCAGCCACAGAAATTTGCTGGGGTCTTTGGTGAAATGTCAAGCTAATATTTCCCTGTGCCTCATTCTGGGACCCCACCCTCTGCCCTACTTGTGACTCAAGTACAAATCTAGACCCAGCCTTCAGTGTTCTGCAAGACTTGTCTGAAGCCACAGAATCATCATTCCATCCACACAACCTGCTCTACACCACACCTCAGGACCTTTGCCCATGCTGTACCTTGTGCCTGAGGCTCTCTGTCCTGTTCCACAACTTAGAACTCCTATGGAATTTTGGCACTGGTTATATCACTTCCTGGAGCAAGTCTTTCCTATCCTTCTCCATCTTTAAAAAAAAAAAATACTGAGTTTCTAGAGGTGGAATTTGTGCAGGTTGACTGTCAAATTCTCTATCTTGGGGTGTGTGTGTGTGTGTGTGTGTGTGTGTGTGTGTGTGTGTGTGTGTGTGTATGTGTGTGTATGTGTGTGTGTGTGTGCCTGTGCCTGTGCCACTCCTAGGGTTTGAATTCAGGGCCTGGACGCTATAACTGATCTTTTGTGCTCAAGACTAGCACTCTACTACTTCAACCACAGCTCTACTTCTGGCTTTGTGGGTGTTTAATTGGAGAAAAGAATCTCATATAGACTTTCCTGCTTGCATTTGGCATCCTCAGATCTCAGCCTCCTGAGTAGCTAAGGTTACAGGAGTGAGCAAACAGCATCTGCCTTCGACCTATTACCCATAACCTCGGCCCTCCTCTAAGTCCCAGAAGAATATGTCTCACTATGCTCACGTTTTTTGTTGCTGTTGTTGTTGTTGTTGTTGTTGTTTTTGCCAATCTTAGGGCTTGAACTCAGGGTCTGGGCATGTTCCTGACCTTTTTTTGCTCAAGGTTAGCACTTTTATTGCTTAAGCCACAGTTTCACTTTTGGCTTTTTCTGTTTCTGTGGTAGGAAGGAATCGAACTCAGGGCTTCATGTGTGCTAAGTAAGCACTCTACCAGTAAGCCACATTCAAAGCCCAAAGCTTACTTCTAATGGGAGTTATGATGGTGGGATTTATTGGATTACCCCTTTTGGCACAGAAATTGCTGGCTATTTCCTATCTTTCCCAGGATTTGGGACCAGCCTGAGACTCAACAATGAAGAATGATGAATGAGTGATGGCCACCAGGCCCCAGAGACCTAGGCTCACATCTTAATGAGGGATAGAGGATTTAGAGCCACAACCTTCAACAACTTCTACAGCCTAAGAATTGTGGTTTCCCTTGAGAAGTGCCAGGACATAATGCACCCATTGTACACACCAGTTGCACACACCAGCCCAGGCAAAGCCTTTGTGGCTTCAGTTCTTAAATTGCAGTGAAGGATGCTTATTCAAGCTGCCTGCTCAGACTTAGTACTCTCTGAGGGCCTGTTCCAGCTTGCCCAGTTTGAGGGGCTGGGCATGGCCAACCTGCTGAATGCCCATCATCCTGGCCCTGTCCCTGAGACTTTTGCTCAAGGGTAGTGCTCTGCAACTTGAGCCACAGGGCCACTCAGGGTGTTTTTGTTGTTATTTTATTTTGATTTCCTGTGATCTCTTAAGAAATATGAGTGTCGCAGTCTGTCCTACCCAGGCTGAATTCAACTTGGCATCTCAGCCTCCTGAGGAGCTAGGATTACAGGCAAGAGACACTGACACTTGGCTTCCTTTTCGTCTTGTTGTTCTTTTTTTTCGTGACAATCTGAAATCTTCAAGGTGTCATTCCTTTGGTTTGTATTAGAAGTAAACTTCCCAGGCCTGGAATTCGAATGCTAGGACTACCACCCACAAATGGAGGGAGATCCTAACAAACTCAATCCTATTCATGCGAATGCTAATGGAATGTTATGAAAGTAATAATTAAATTTGCAGTTAATTCATGATTCTACTTTAGAATGCCACACAAAAATTATTGAATTTATATCTTCCATTCTAGCACCATGGTATGATTCAGGATATTGACTGATTTTTATTAATGATTTTATAAGTATTAGATGATGATACTGAAGTGCCCCCGTCGCAGGACCCCCACCAAGAAGACCACCGAGAGTTGGATGTTCTGAAATACAAAAGCAAGGCTTTATTCAGTCAGGCTGCAGCTCAGGCCTCATCCTACACACCGACACAGTGGAGCTTAGGAGGAAGCCCCGAGCTGAAATTTCATAGGGCTTATAAAGGCAAAAACTACAAAGTTACAGTAACCAGATGTGTTAACAGGACATCCTAGTGTGATAAGGGGTGATAGGGGGTGATCAGACCATTTGGGCTAGGGCATTAAAGGGCAGGGTGTTATCAGACCATTTGGGCTAGGGCAATAAAGGGCAGGGGGTTATCAGACCATTTGGGCTAGGGCAATAAAGGGCAGGGGGTTATCATACCATTTGGGCTAGGGCAATAAAGGGCAGGGGGTTATCTGTGAAGCAAGGGAAGTTTGTGGCCACAGATAACTCTGTCCTTGGGATTCATGTGAGCTCTGGTTAACTTCAACAGGGACAAGTCAGTTCCTGGAATTTATGTTTGCTCTGGGTCACTCATAATTTAACATAAAGGACAGAATGGCTGCTGCCTCAAAATGGAGTTACTTCAACTCTTCAATACTTCATTAAATGGAAGCATAATTTAATAACTAATAATATGTAATAATATATAATTTAATAATATCCTCACATTCCCTCTGTCTATATGTATGTATGTATGTATGTATGTATGTATGTATGTATGTATGTATGTATATATATATATATATATATATATATATATATATATATATATATATATATATTTGGCGTTACTGTGGCTTGATCACAGGTCCTCAGAACTTCCTGGCAGCTCAGTTTTCTGGAGGCTGGTGTGCTAAATCTGTGACCCCATTTATGGATTGGGCATTTTAGGCCGTGCGTTGAAATCCCAGCATGGCCAATAATGTATGCATGGAGTAAGAAGCCAATTTTGACACATTTTTTTCCTTCTCTGTGAAAGTTCTGGGTCTCAGTATATGTGATATGATGTAATAAAATAAATGATTTATGTGCAATAATACTAAATAAATAAGGGTAATAACTGTCATATGGAGTAAACCCATGTATGTAAATAGAACTCATATGTGAGTATCATTTTTTCCAGTACTAGGGCTTCAATTTAGGCGCTTGGAACTTTTCTGAACTAGTCTTCAAGGAAGGCAATCTTCCCCTTCACCCAAAGTGCCACAGAATTACCCAGACTCTGAGTTTAAATGCCAGGCCTGCCAGTATAATGGTGCAAATACCAAGCCAGGGCCATATTATTATTGTTATTGTTGTTGTTGTTATCATTATTATTATTATTTGGTTTTAGGCCAAGTACCGAGCTTGAACTCAGGTCTTGGCATCTCTGCCAAAGCCAATCCTGGGATCCTAGGTCCCGAGTTCAAATCTCAGGGCTGGCAAAAAAATAAAAATAGAAAGGAAAAAAATAAAACTGAGAAGTTCAATGAGGTGATTACACGTTTTTTCCTTTGTATTGTACCATCCTGGGTCTAAATAACAATGCCCAAACAATGTACATGACCTTACATTGCTGATGTTTGGCAGGCTATTAGTGAAGCCAAGCTGAAATCGGCAACTTAGGCCTGGAGCTTGAATCCCAGGACTCCCACTAATGAATGGCTGTCGGGAGATTCTATGAAACGCTTTCCAATAGACATCTGTACAAGTGGAATGCTGTAAAAGTAACAATTACATTAGTAGTTAGTGTACAATTATATTAGAAAATTATTCACAACAGGTATACTACATTGACTAATTTTCAATTAACACTTTATTATGTAGTCAATCATGATACCTAAAAAAGGAAGGAATAATTTAATTGGAAATATTTAATTTAATTGGCAATATTTGATAGAAATATCATATATGCAATTTCATAATTTACAGATATCTCTCATTAAATATATCTACATCTATCTATCTGTCTATCTATCTATCTATATATCTATCTATCTATCTACCTATCTATCTATCTATCTGTCTGTCTGTCTACCAATCTACACATTTATCTGTTTATACACTTGTGACTACTGGGGATCCATGGTAGAGTGCTCGCCTAGTAAGTACGAAGCCGTGGGTTCAATTCCTCACTACCATTTGCATAGAAAAATCCAGAAGTTTTGCTGTAGCTCAAACACTTGAGCACTAGCTTTGAGCATAAAGGCTTAGGGACTGTGTCTAGATCCTTACTCAAGAGCCAGGACTGGCACCAAAACAAAAAATAAAAAAGGAAAAGTTAGAATGTTCTGACTGCAACTACATACGGATAGGGCTGCAAATACCTCATCACAGAGCAAGCTGGGAATCTAGTGCTGACATTTGCCAACTAACTTGAATTAGACAGAGGTAAACTGCTGGAACCCAGTTCCATGGACTAGATGCTGCTGGCTTGCTCACCCTGTCATCCAAGATACTAGGGGGCTGAGATCCTACACTGGTGGGTTTAAAACCTAGGCTTGGCAGGAAGTCTGTGAAACTCTGAGCTGTGGCTTAAAGTCGCAGAGTTCTAGCCTGATCAAAAGACCTTAGGACAGTACCGCCAAAATTTCAGTGCAATCCCCGTGGCTGACTCCTCCCCCCCAAAAAACTCACCCCTCCAAAATCTAAATTTGGACTGTTTGTGGTGTGTTTCTGAAAGAATGATGATACTGATGAAAGCACCCTAATTCTAATGATATTATGTGGGCTACAGCTATGTGATGAGAATTTCATGAGGTGTTGTGTGCTGAGTACTTCTTGGAGTGCATTTTTTCATCTGGTTCTTGTAAGAGCTCCACAAGTAAGATGATTGTGCAGATGAGAAACTTGTGGCAGCATTTCATGGCCAAAATTATGTATGTAACTAACTGTAGTGAGTTGTCTCCTGCAGACAATTGTTTTGTATTATATTTCTTGATAATGAACCTTGAACTCAGGGCCTAGCCACTGACTTTTACCTTTGGGGATCATGGGTAGCACCCTACCACAAGGAGGCAAGGACCCCCTTGCAACAGAGTGTTACAGTCTAGGCGTGCATTAGCTGAGGTCTGTCATCCTGTCTACTCAGGAAGCTGAGATCTGACGGTCTGGGTTCAAAACTATCCCAGACACAAAAAGTCCCATGAGACTTTTATCTCCTATTCACTACTTAGGAACTTGAAGTGGAAGCTAGTTGCTGCTGACTTGTGCCTGTCATCCTAGGTACTCCGGATGCTGAGATCTGAGGATCACGGTCCAAAGCCAGGCTGGGCAGGAAATTCCTTGAGATGCTTTTCTCTAGTGACACACCAAAAACCTCAAGGGGTGCTGTTGCTCAAGTGGTACAGTGATTGGCTTTAGCTAAAGAGCTCAAAGACATCACCCAGGCCTAGACTTAAATTCCTCCAACTTCCAACAAAAGAAAGAAAGAAACCTGAAGTAGAGTGCTGGGAATGGGTCTTAGGAGTAGAGTGCTTTGCATGTATGAATCCCTGGGTTTGATTCCTTAGTACTACACTAGAAAAAATCCTGAAGTGGCTGTGTGCCTCAAGTGGTAGAGTGCTATTCTTGTACAGGAGAAACTCAGGTACAGTGTTCAGGTCCTGAGTTGAAGCTCCAGGACAAGTGTATGAACACACATACATGCACGCACACACACACACACACACACACACACACACACACACACACACACACACACACACACACAGATAACAGAAGTGAAGCTGTGACAAGAAATGATAAAGCACTGAGCTTCTGCTCTGAGCTCATGGTCAGTATCCAGGTCCTGTGTTCAACCCTGAAACACAGCCACCCAGGGCCCAACTAGGAGAGGTCAAAGTTTCAAAACCTGATGAGTTTCACCAGCCATAGATGACATGAAGCATAATAATATTACACATGTACTTTGATTTAGCAAGCTTCTGGAAACACAGGGAAGCATCATTGCCAATAATGGATCATTTTATTAGGTTCAGCTCCTTAGTTGTCTGCCAAAAGGACCCTTGAATTAATTGTAGCAGTTTGTTTCAACACTGGAACATAGTCTAACAAATGCAGGATAAGTGCAGGGAACTTGGCCTGCCACCGGAGGTGGCACAAATGAAGTCTTCCTGTCACAACAGAGCTCTCAGCAGAGAGATAGCTTGAGATACATAGAGGCCTTTTTCTCCTGGCCTTCAGAGCCCACCCACACTCCTCACTAATTGGCCTAGAAAGAGTTTTTTGTCACTCAGCTCTACAGGAGTGAGGCCTTTTGTCTGCCTGTTCCAATAATGAGGAAGTCTTCTTCCAGCAGGCCCAGGCTACAATGGGAACAGTGAGAGGAGCCCCGGAAGATGCACTGTCTTGAAAACTCTCTCTGTGCTATGAAATCATTTTATTCAAAGCAAATATCCTAGCTGGATGCCTTTCATTATAGGGATTCTGGACCTTCACCAATAGAAATACATGTGTACATACATGGGGAGACATGTTGTTACTGGCTTTTCTTTTAATTGCCAGGCTCGGGAGTTTTACTATGAGCCTAGGCACTGTCCCTGAGTTCTTGTGCTTAAGGTTAATGCTCTGGCCTTCAGCCATAGCCCCATTCATGGGGATTTTTTATTCCTGTAATCCCTCAGAAATAAGAGTGTGGTGGATTTTCCTGTCCTGGCTGAATTCAAACTGGCATTCTCTACCTCTCAGCCTCCTGAAGAGCTAGGATTACAGGTAGGATCCACTGACATTTGGCTTTCATTCCTTCTCATTCTTTTCTTTCATCCTGACAATCTGAAATCTTCACAGTGTAATTCCAATGGTTTGCATTTCAAAGTAAAATATCCAGGCCTGGAGTTAAAGTGACAGTACTACCACCTACAAATGGAGGGAGATCTTGAGAAAATCATTCCTATCCGTGGGAATGCCTAATGAAATGTTATAAAAGTAACAATTAAATTTGCAATTAGTTAATAATTCTCTTATAGAATGCCACACAAAAAGTATTGGATAATGTCTTCCATTCTAGCAACATGATTTGATTCTCCCAATTATGGAATACTGACTACTTTTACATTAATACTTTAATAAGTATTCAACCATGATACTTCATTAAAAGGAGGCATAATTTAATAACTAATAATTCATAATATATATAATTCAATATTCTCACATTCTCTCTCATATACATAGCAAACTACATGTCTATCTATCTATCTATCTATCTATCTATCTATCTATCTATCTATCTATCTATCTATCTATCTATCTATCTATCTATCTATCTATCTATCTATCTATCTATCTATCTATCTATCCGCCACTACTATTGCTTGAATACAGGTATTCAGAACTGGCTGGCAGTTCAGTTTGCCAAAGGCTTTTGTTTTACAAATGACCCATTCATGATTTGTGCATTGTGGGCTGTGAGTTTAAATCCTAGCATGGCCAAAAGTTTATATGTGGAGTCATAAGCCAATTTTGACCCATTTTTGTCCTTCTCTGTGAAAGTTGTGGGTCTCAGGATGATGTATAATCCATATGCAAATAAATCCATGTGATAATATGTAATAAATGAAATAAATGTGATATATGTAATAATACAAAATAAAATAAATAAAAAATAAATAAGGGTAATAAATGTCATAGGGAGTAAACACATGTATGTAAATAGATCTCATGTATGAATATTATTTTTTCCAGGGCTAGTGCTTGAATTCAGGCCCTGGAAACTGGTCTGAAATTCTTGTCTTCAACGATGGTGAGTTTCTCCTCCCCTACAGTGCCAAAGAGTTAATCAGACCCTGAGTTGAAATCCCAGGCCTGCCAGAAAAATGGTGCAAATTCCAAGCCAGTGTCTTAATTTTTTGACCAGGGACATGCACTATCTTGAAAGCACTCTCTGTGCTATGATATCATTCTATTCAAAGCAAATTTCTTAGCTGGGTGCTATTTTTCCTAATGACTATGGATGTTCACTGATAGAAATACATGCATATATACACAGACACATGGAATTACTGACTCTTTCTTTTTAGTGCAGATCCTGAGGTTTGAACTATGAGCCTAGAAATTATCTCTGAGCTCCATTTACACAAGGCAATACTATATTGTGCCTTAATCCATGATACTTCATTAAATGGAGGAATAATTTAATACCTAATAATTATTAGTAATATGTTAAATGTCATTTAATAATATACAAACATCTCACATTCTATAATATATTTATATTTAAATGTACAGTGGAATATACATATACATCTCTCTCTCTCTCTCTCTCTCTCTCTCTCTCTCTATATATATATATATATATATATATATATATATATATACATGTATTTGCAGCAAATTACACATCTATCTATTTATATATTGACCACTCCTGGGGCTAGAACTCAGGTCTTGGGAACTGCCTGGCATTGAATTTGTTTGAGGCTGCTGTGCTTAAACTGACCCCTTGATGAATTGGACATTCCAGGACCTGAGTTCAAATCACAGGAGTGCTGAAGTCAATTGGTGGAGTAAGAAGCCAATGTTGACCTAATTTCCTCTCCGTGGAAATATTATGCCCTAGGTACAATATGTAATATCTATGCAAATACATATGTATGATATATATTATACATGTATATAAATATTATTTTTGCCAGTTCTAGGGCTGGAATTCACACACTGGGAAATGCTCCAGATTATTTTTTTCTTCTAGGTTAGCTTTCACTTCACCCAGAGCACAATAGAGTTACCCAGTCCCTGAGTTCAAATTACAACTATGGCAGATAAAATGGCACAAACTCCTATCCAGGACCTTAACTTTTTTGGAGTGGCAGGCACGGAGCTTGAACTCTGTCGCCACAACTCTTCCTCAGCCTTGATTATCCTAGGCTGGGGTGCAGCTTTTACACCCACAGATGATCCAGGGATCCTAGGACCTGTGTTCAACTCCCAGCTCTGACAAAAAAATAAACCAACCAAGATTGAGGAGGAAAAACCAGGAAGTTTTAGACAACAGTTTTACCTTTGTTTCTTTTGCACTGTGATCATCTTGGATCTCAATGACACGGCATGAAAATTGTATATGACCTTGCATGGCTGAAGGTTGGCGGGCTGGCAGTGAAGCCTCAGCCCAACCCAGAAACCAAAGCCCTGAGTTTGATCCTGGGACTTCCACCTACTCGTTCCTATCTATAGGAACAATAATAGAATCTTTGTAATGTACCAATTGAACTACTAATTAGCTAGTCATTATAGTATAAGATTGTACGCAATAAATATAGGTCATTGATTAATTTAATATTTTATTGTCTCCCACTGTGATTAATTAATGGAGGCATAATTTTAGACCAAATAATTCATAATAATAGAGTATATAAAATAAGATATAGACATCATTATACAGTAGAATCTATATAAATGTCTATTTGTCTCTGTCTATAACTTCATTTATAGATTCATATACATATGTAAATACACACCCTGCAATATGCATATCTGTTTATATATTGGCCGCTCCTAGGGCTTTATCTCAGGTCCTCAAATTTGCCTGACAACTTCACTTGCATCAGACTGGTGTGCTAACATTGACACATTCATGAAGTGGGCCTTCTAGGGCCAGAGTTTAAATCACAGAACTGCCAAGAACTTAATCGTTGTAGAAGAAGCCAATTGTCCCACTTGTTTTCCTTATCAGTGAAAGTCCTGGGTCTCAGGAATGATGTATAATACATAGGCAAATCTGTGTTCTATTTAATAGGATGTAAATAATGTTATACATGTAATCATACTCTCTAAAATATATAATAAATAAATAAAAAACAAAATAAAATTAATACCTACACTAAATGCAATATGTCATAAACATGCATATGTAAATATAAATCATGTTTTTAAAATGTATACAAATATTATTTTTGCCAGTGCTAGGGCTTGAATTCAGACCCTGGGAACAGGACTGTCTTTTTTGTCTTCCAGCATTGTGAGCTTTCCCTTCCCCCACAGCACTGCAGATTTACCCAGACCCTGAGTTCAAATCCCAGGCTCGGCAGAAAAAATGGCTCGAATACGCCAAGTAGCCTCATAATTATATAAATATTTTTAATGTATCTATGTATATATGTATGTATGCATGTATGTATTATGTATTTTTATTTTGTCAAGCTCAATGGCAGCTCTGCCTCAGCTTTGATCACTCTAGGCTGGGTTGTAGCCAGTGGACCCACATCCAAACCTAGGTTCCTGGGCCTCAAAGGCTGACAGAAAAAATAAATAAATAAAAAGACACAGAAAAAAACCCAGTAACCTTCAGATGTCTGCCGGTTTTACATTTGTTCTCTTTTCAAGGTGACCATCCTGGATCTAAAAGACAGGGCTTAAAAGTGTTGGTAACCTGCCATTGCTGAATGCTGTTGGGCTTTCAGGGAAGTAATGGGTCAACACCACAACATAGGCCCTGTGTTCGAAGCTGGGTCCTGACCCCTACCAGTGAAGGGAGATACTAAGAGTCTCGTTCTTATTCATAGGAATACCGATGAAAGATTATGAATGTCAAGGTTTAATTGGTTCTTCCTGAATGATACTAGTATAAAATTAGAGAGTGATTTTAGGAGTCCGAAGGATTTTAATGAATATTTTTGGCACATTAAAAGAATACTATGTGGACACAATAGTTTTGGGACAGTGGTCGATTTAATTAATAATTCATTAAGGATGAAAACAGTAATATTAATTACATGGAGGCATAATAAATACCCAAGAATTAATAGGAATGTAGCCTATATAACTGAATAATGTACAGACATCTCTGGCACTCTATAAAGATCTGTATTTATTTGTGTACTACCATCTGCATGTCAACCTGTTCTTGTTTTGTCAATCCCTGGGGCTCAATCTTAGGTGCTGGGAACTGCTTGTCGGTTCAATATGCCCCAGGCTGGCATGCTGACACTCACCCATTCATGAATTGGGCCTTGTAGCCTGTGAGTTCAGATGCCAGTACTCACAAAAATTGAATCGTGCAGTAAGACACAGGGTGACACATGTTTTCTTTTTCTGTGAAAGTCCTGGGTGTCAGGTGTGAAGTTTCATGAATAGGCAATTCTATATCTTATTTAATAAATGTAGTAAATATTCCATGTGTTGTAGCAGTCAATAAAATAAATGATAAATGAATAAAAATTGAATAATTTCATTAAGCACAATTTGGAGTCAACATACAAGGCTCTAGCTCAGGGCCTGGGAACTGCCTGGCAGCTGAATTGACTAGTGGCTGCTGTGCTGGCATTAACCCATTCATGAACTGAGCCTTCTTTGCCTGAGTTTAGATCCCAGCACTGCCAAAATGTAATTTTGGAGTGAGAAGCTGAGCATGACACATGTTTTCCTTTTCTGTGAATGTGCTCTGTGTCAGGTAGGGTGTATAATTTGGATGCAAATCTATATTCTATGTAATAGGATGTAATAAAGGTAAAAAACATCATAGGTTGAAGAATTGCCACTACAGTAAATAATAAACAGATTGAATTAGTAGTGAATCATTCTAGGATAAAATTAGATGCAATAAGTGTAGGATGTGCACTAAGTTTAATTGCTATTTTATTAAGCATTAACAGAATAAAAATTACATGGAGACATAATTAAATAACTAATAATTGGTAGTAACACATGATGCATAATTTAATAATATATAGACATTGGTCTCATTCTATGAAATATCTAATTATATATATGGATATATGTACATATATGATAAACAATAATGGGATATTGAGTAATAATTAATTAATGCTTTATTAATTGTTAACTGGGACACATCATTAAATGGAGATATAATTTAATACCAAATAATTGGTAGTAATATTATCTATAATTTAATAACATGCAGAAATCTCATTTTGTATATATAATATTTATATACAGCAATCTCTATCTATTTGTACCTCATTCACTCCTGTGGCTCAGTGGTTGAGTGCTCCCCTAATAAGCACGAAGCTCTGGGTTCGATTCCTCAGTGCTACAAAACAGAAAACCCTGAAGTTCTGCTGTCTTTCAATCAATTGAGTGCTAGCCTTGAGCACAAACGTTTAGGGACAGTGTCTAAGCTCTTACTCATACCCCAGGTCTGATAAGAAAGAGGTAGAATGGTCTAACTGCAATTATAGGACATAACTTCAAATACCTCATTACAGATCAAGCTAGGAGACTGGTGCTGACAGCAGCCACCTAACCTGACTTGACCATATGTAAACCGCTGCAACCCAGCTCCACGGGTTACCTATATCATCCTGGCTTATGCCCATCATCCTGGCTGCTCAGGAGCTTTAAAACCCAGTCTTTGCAGGAAGTCTGTGACACCTCAAAATGTGGCTCCAAGAGGTAGAGCTCTAGCCTTGAGCAAATGTTATTGGAACAGTACCCCATGCTTTGAATTCAAGCCCCTTGGCTAACAACCCCTCCCCCAAAAAAACACCCCACTAAACCATTAGATGTGAACTTGTATGGTTTGTAAAATTTTCCTCAAAGAATGGTGATACTGATGAAAGAACCCTAATTCTAATGACAGCTTGTGGAATGGAGCTATGTGCTGAGTCCCCCATAGGCTGCTCTATTCTGAGTCCCGCACAGGGTGCTTTGTCTTGAGTCTTTCATAGGATGCAGTGTGCTGAGTCCTGCATTGGGTGCTGGGTGCTGAGTCTTTAACAGGATGTTCTGTGCTGAGTGGTACAAAGAGTGCCATGTGCTGTGACCGTAACCGGGTGCATTCTTACATCTTGTCTATGTAAGAGCTCCACAACTTAGATGATTATACAGACAAGAATATTGAGGCTCAGATAGGTCCCCATGTCAGGGATAAAGTTATGTGTTACCGAAGACTAATGACTTGTCTACAGCAGACAATGGTTTTGTTTTGTTTTTTCTCGGTCATGAACCTTGTACTCAGGGCTTAAGCGCTGACCCTTATGTCTTGGGCTCATGGCTAGCACTCTACCATGTGGAGCCATGGACTCCCTTGCAACAGAGGCCACAGCCAAGGGGTCAGTAGCTGAAGTCTCTCATCCTGCCTTCTCAGGAAGCTGAGTTCTAAAGTCCATAAGACTATTATCTCCAATTCACTACTAAGAACCTGAAGGGGAAGCTGGGTGCTTTTGGCTCATGTCTCTCATCTTAGCTACTCAGGAGGATGAGATCTGAGGATTATGGTTCAAAGCTAGCCTAGGCAGGAAAGTCCTTGAGAAACATAGCTCCAATGAACAACCAGAAACCCGGAAGAAGCTCTGTGGCTCAAGTGGTAGAGCACAAGATTTGAACTAAAGAGGTCAGGGACAGCACCCAGGCCAAGACTTCATCTCATTCAACCGACAACAACAACAATAAAAAAAGACAGAACTAAACTAACAAAGCTGAAGTAGAGGGCTGGGAATGTGCTCTAGTGGTAGAGTGCTTTCCATATATGAAATCCTGGGCTTCATTTCTCAGGAGCACATCACTAGGACAAAGCCTGAAGAGGCTCTGTGGCTCAAGTGAGAGAGGGATATCATTATACAAGAGAAACTAGGTACGGTGCTCAGGTCCTGAGGTCAAGCTTCAGGAGTCATGTATGTGTGTGCAGGCACACACACACCCGCGCACACACACACCGTCATGTGCTCACACACACACAGACACACACACACACACATACTAGATATTGCAAATAAGGGAAATCATGTGACCTATGTTTCTTTGGGCTTGGCTTATTCACTTAATATAAATTTTTCCAAGTCTTTCCATTTCCTGACAAATGGGGCAATGTCAGTCTTTCTGATGGAGGCATAGAATTCCATTGTGTATATATACCACATTTTCTTGATCCATTCATCTACTGAGGAGCATCTGGGTTGGTTCCATATCTTAGCTATGGTAAATAATGCTGCAATAAACATAGTTGTGCTGGTAGCTTTAGTGTGGTCTTGTTTGTAAATATTTGGGTAGATGCCCAAAAGTGGGATTGCTGGGTCATAGGGGAGCTCTATGTGGAGTCTTTTGAGGAACCTCCATACTACTTTCCAAACTGGTTGAACAAGTTTACACTCCCACCAACAATGAAGTAAGGTTCCCTTCTGTCCACATCCCCTCCAGCATTTGTTGTTATTAGAGTTCTTGATTTTTGACATTTTAACTGGGGTGAGGTGGTATCTCAATATTGTTTTGATTTGCATTTCTTTTATGGCTAGGGAGGTTGAGCATTTCTTCATGTGTCTATTGGCCATCCTTCTTTATTATTCAGAGAAGTTTCTCTTTAAGTCAATAGTCCACTTACTTATTGGGCAGTTGTTTCTTTGAGGATTTGTTTTTGGGGGATTTAATTTTTTGAGTTCCAAGTATATTTTAGTTATGAGACCCTTGTCCATTGTATGGCTAGTGAAGATCTTCTCCCAATCCGTGGGCTTTCTATTGATCTTGCTAGCTATGTCCTTTGCCATGCAGAAGCTCTGCAACTTCATGCAATCCCATTTGTCCAACCTTTGTTTGATTTGTTGTTTCTCCGGGTCTCTATTAAGAAAATTTTGGCCTGCGCCAAGGAGACCTAGGGTTTCTCCTATCCCATCCTGTAATATTTTCAGAGTGTCTACATTGAGTTCAAGGTCTTTGATCCATTTGGAGTTGATTCTGATGCAGGGTGATATATAAGGATCTAGCTTTAGTTTTCTACAAGTAGTTAACCAATTTTGCCAGCACCATTTACTGAAGAGGCTGTCTTTCTTCCATTCTATTTTTTAGTTCCCTTATCAAAGTTTAGATGGCTCTAGTTCTGTAGGTTCATTTCAGGGTTTTCAATTCTATTCCATTGGTCCTGAGGTCTGTTCTTGTGCCATTACCAAGCTGTTTTGATTACTATGGCTTTATAGTAGAGTTTGAAATTTGGTATTGATATTCTGTATGCCAACATTGAGAAAAGAGGGGCTGAAATTACGTAAGCAACTCCATTTTTAATAGCCCCACGAAAAATAAAATACCTATGAATTAACTTAACCAAAGAAGTGAAGGACCTCAATGATGAAAACATTAATAACATGAAAAAGGAAATCAAAACAGAACTTAGAAAATGGGAAAACCTGCCATGCTCCTGGATTGGAAAGATTAACATCGTGAAAATGACAATACTTCTCAAGGCTATCTATATATTTAATGCGATACCTATCAAAATTCCAACCACATTCTTCAAGGAAATAGAAGAGGCAATCCAAAAATTCATGTGGAACAATAAAATTCCCCGAGTAGCAAAAAGGCTCTTCAAAGATTGTGTGCCTTTATAAATCATGCAAATCTTTAGCTCGGGGTTCTCCTCCTTGGCTCTGCTGTGTTGGAGTGTAGGATGAGACTCGAGCTGCAGCCTGTTTAAATAAAACTTTAAAACAAATGTAAAGTCTGACTCTCAATGGTCTTCTTGGTGGAGATCCTGCAACCTGGGTATAACATTAGTGGAGGCCTTCAGGGATCCCCCGAAAGACATCTGAGATCTCAGACTCCAAAGGTAAATTTTGTTAATTTGTTAATTTGTCATGTCCTGTCGTTGTCTGTTTTACTTTCATTTTCATTTGTGAGGATGGCTGCTACCATGTACAAAGGGTTGTCGAGCTGAAGCACTTGTACAACAATTCTGGAGGAACTGGGAGACGTCCCACATCCTCTTGTGGGGAGGGGGTCTTTTGAACCCCGCCATGTGGGGAGGGAGTTGGAACCCCACTGTGTAGGGTGGGCTGGGGGGGTTCTTAGAACACTGCCTTGTGAATTTTGGGACGGGGGTCGTTTCGGTGTTGTGCTGGAACTGACCAAGAGGGCCTCCTAACTGAGGCCTAACTTGCCCACTGTGGCTCTGTTCCTTCTGCTGTGGGGCGTGAGTGGGGAACCTCGCCATGACAGGAGTCAGTGGACCAATTTGGGAAATCTCCTCTTAGTAAGCTTTTTTTTTTGTAACTGTCAGGCCTGCATGTGTTTTGTTTGTACTGTTTATTGGTTTTTGGACTGTACAACTGACCACTCCATCTAGCCCCCTAGACTTACAAAAAGAAACTGAGGAAGAGGTAAAGAAGAGGTACCCCTGGTTTTTCAGGGAGATAACTTGGAAGAAGAAAT
This sequence comes from Dipodomys merriami, assembly GCF_024711535.1. Lineage (NCBI taxonomy): Eukaryota > Metazoa > Chordata > Mammalia > Rodentia > Heteromyidae > Dipodomys > Dipodomys merriami. The sequence continues at coordinate 232,026 of NW_027206610.1, read as the reverse complement.
ATTTCCTCCCCCATACTCTCCTTTCCAGGTTCTTTTTGCAGAATCTGAGAATGATCAAGAGGAGGAGGGAGCTATAGAATCCTCGGCACCTGCCCTTAAAGTTTCTGAGGGACCAGTCACTCAACGATGCCATGGGATCAACCCCTCTTCTAATACAGCTGTTTTTCTCTTAGCACCATAGGTCCTGTGTATGTGGATGGTCAACAGCAACTCCAATATTGGTCATTTTCTACCAGTGACCTATACAAAAATGCCTATACACCCAAAATGCCCCCTTTTCTGAGAAACACCAGGATTTAATTAGTTTGCTTAAACTATTCACTTTATTCATCAGCCCATTGGGATTTTAGTCAGCTTTTACAGGCCTTTTTTACCACCGAAGAAACAGACTGTATCCAAGAGGTGGCACGGAAACATCCCTGGCCCCACAGGAGCACCTATCATGGATCCTGCCCTGATCACTGCCTATTTTCCTGAGATCCGACCAACATGGGACTACAATATGGTTGAAGGTAAGGAGTGACTCCTCATCTATCACCAGGCTCTGTTGGCAGGTCTCAAGGCGGCAGCTTGCCAACCTCCTAATATGGCCAAAGTTTTTTATGTTAGACAGGGAGGAAGTGAAAGTCCATCAACATATCTTGAGTAGCTCGTAGAAGCTTTTAGTCAATATACTCCAAATATCTTGAGACCCAGGAGTCGGCTCAGATGATTATGTTTGCCTATATAAGTCAAGCTGAACCAGACATAAAGCAAAATTTGCAGACTCTAGACAGACTTGGTGAAAAGTCTATTAGGGATCTATTAGCTGTGGTAGAAAAGGTTTACAATAAGAGAGAGACAGAGGAGCAAAGACAGGAAAGGAAGGACAGAGCATGTGAAATTGAGTGTTAAAAGAGCAACCAGACCAAGGAAAAGAGTCCAGACTTGTTGAACACGACACTATCGCATGCCGAGCATACCTGGTTCACAGAAGGGAGCAGTTTCATTTGAGATGGAAAAAGGTACGCAGGTGCAGGAGTCACCATGGACACTGAGATAGTGTGGGCAGAAGCACTCCCCCAGGGAACGTCTACACAAAGAGCAGAACTAGTGACACTAACAAAAGCCCTACACATGGGAAAAGGGAAGAGACTAAACATTTACATGGATAGTCAGTATGCTTTTGCCACTGTGCATGTTCATGGAACCATTTACCAAGAGAGGGGCTGTTGACACCTGAGGGAAAGGCAATTAAAAACAAACAAGAAATTTTAAGCCTCATCCAGGCCTTATGGGAACCAGCAAATATTGCCATTATGCACTGTCCTGGCCATCAAAAGGTAACTGATTCAATAACCAAAGGAAATAACTTGGTCCATCAGGCAGCTAAGAAGGCGGCCCTCCAGCCCAGAGTGGAAGTAGACCCAGGGCCACAAGTTATGCCTCTTGAGCCTCAGTACTACCAAGAAGATTTGCAGTGAATAAAGAAAATTTCCATGGCCTAACCCCTGAACAGAGAAAGAAATGAAGACTGATGGAAAACTGGTGAGGGAAAAGTTATCTTGCCACAAAGATTGGGCAAGGGAATTCTTATGAGAATCCATTGGGTCTCACACATGGGAACCCGAAGAATGCAGCACTTGCTGACACTCAGAAGTAAAAATCAGGCAAGGAAATCAACTCATTGAAAACATTGTTAAAAATTTTAAAGCCTGTTAGCTCACCAATGCCCCCAATCAACCGGTTACAAAAGGAGCTCGCCTCTGTGGAGATAGACCAGGTGTGTGTCAGAAAGTAGACTTCACAGAAATTAAAACTGGAAAATTTGGATATAAATATTTGCTAGTTTTTGTAGACACTTTTTCAGGATGGGTTGAAGCCTACCCAACAAAGCATGAGACCAGGAACGTTGTGGCTAAGAAGATCCTGGAAAAAATCCTACCCAGGTATGGCTTCCCATCCACCATTGGGCCTTCTATTCAAAAGTAAGTCAGGGAATAGCCGCAGCATTGGAGACAGATTGGAAATTACACTGTGTTTATAGACCCCAGAGTTCAGGGAAGGTAGAAAGAATGAATCGGACTCTAAAAGAGACCTTAACTAAATTGGCCTTGGAGAATGGTGCAGACTGGGTAACTCTGCTTCCTTTTGACCTGTTTAGAGTAAGAAATTCATCCTATCAGCTTGGCTTTACTCCTTTTGAAATAATGTATGGACAACTCCCAACCTAGCCTCCAGACTGAATTGCTTGCTGATTTGGATGATACTGAATTTCTGTGTAAGCTTGACTATTTAGAGCTGGTGCATAAGAGGATGTGGCCCCAGCTTAGAGCATCATATGATTCTGCTTCTATTCCTGCCCCCAATTTGTTTAAACCAGGGGACTAGGTGTTTGTTTGAAGGGACAACTTGAGATCTCTGGAACCTTGGTAGAAGGGACCTTACATAGTGCTACTGGGTACACCTACTGCCCTTAAGGTGGATGGCATTGCTGCTTGGATCCACTGCTCCCACTCCAGACCTGCTGACCACTTTGCCCTAGACGACTGTGGGGAAACTTAGGGAAGTCTCCAAGCATCCTACCCAACCACTCCGCATATGCCTCAAGTAAAGAAAAATGAACTCCTTGTTATTGGTATTGTTGTTTAATAGAATAGCTAAGGTCAAAGAGGGACCATAATCCATTCAAAATCAAGAGCTGTTGGAGTTTAGTTTTGGGCCAGAGCCATAAGATGGTGTCTTGGGACTATAAGTCAAAGGGGGGAAATGCAGGGTTAAAGTTTTGAGGCAGTGACCACTTGTTGCTTGTTTCTAGCAGAGCAACACATGGTGGTAATCCAAACACCAGGTTGGTTGTGTGCCTTTATAAACCCTTCAAATCTTCAGCTTGATGCTCTCCACCTAGGCTCCTCTGTGTCAGAGTGTGGGACTAGGCCCGAGCTGCAGCTCATTTAAGTAAAACCTTAAAACAGCTGTAAAGTCTGACTCTCGGTGGTCTTTTTGGTGGGGGTCCTGCGACTTGGGTATAACAATGTTTCAATTTTTCTCTAGTACCCCTCGAGATTTATACTAAGGGCTTGTGTGGAGCGGTTCCTCGGTGAATTCTTGAGGAAACCACTTGAAGCGTCCTCAGGAGATTGCCATTCAAGCCAGCCAAGCAGGAGAGTCTCTGAGACTATTTTATCCAATAAACCACCAGAGAACCAGAAGGGGAACAGTGGCCCAGAGGGTAGAGCTCCTGCTTTGAGAGAGAAAACTGAGCAGGAGATACAATCCTGACCAGGCAGGAAAGCCTGGGAATTGCTTATGTCCAGTTAACTACGAGATGGTGGTAAGTGGAGCTTTCGTGGTGGTAGTGCCTCAGCCTTGAGCAAAGCATCTCAGGAACACATCAGGCGCTGAGTTTAAGCCCCGGGATGGCTACAAAAAAATTCAAAAAGAGAAAGCCAAGTTTATGTGTCAGTGTCCTACCTACTTATGTGTGTATGTATATTACCTCCCATAGTGCAAACAGACCTATGCAGTGCTTCTGCTTTTATTTACTGGTTTATTTTTCAGATATGCTAGTTGCGCATACTGCATCATTCTGTTTATTTCAGGCCCATTGCTTTTCTCTTCCAGGGTTCTAGGCCTGTGTCTTTATATGATGCACACTGAAGCTCTCAGCAGCCTTTATTTACATTTTATTATGAGGCCAATGCAGGAACAGTCACAAATCAGGCAGGGGAAGAGAAGATCAGGTTTTTTAGAAGTAATCGGTATTCAGAAAATTAAATTTGAGAACATAAAATGGTAGCATACTTATGTAAAAACTACCATTAAGAAAAAATGAAGGGGCTGGGAATATGGATTTAATGAGAAAGTGCTTGCCTAGCATGCAAGAAGCCCTGGGTTCGATTCCTTGAGTTCAACCCAACAACTGTCAAAGAGATAGCTACCTAGGTAGGTAAGTAGGTATAAAGAAAGAAACAGAGAGAGAGAGAGAGAAAGATAGAAAGACAGAAAGAAAAAAAGAAAGGAAGGAAGGAAGGAAGGAAGGAAGGAAGAAAGAAAGAAAGAAAGAAAGAAAGAAAGAAAGAAAGAAAGAAAGAAAGAAAGAAAGAAAGAAAGAAAGAAAGAAAGAAGGAAGGAAGGAAGGAAGGAAAGAAAGAAAGAAAGAAAGAAAGAAGAAAGAAAGGCAGTTGATAGATGAAGCTGTTTTTCACATCAGAAGGAAAGAAGGGAACATTTTCTAGTCATGAGGGTTTCTGCAGTGTGCCAGGACACCAGCATCACTTTCACACAACCGCAGAGCCCGATGACTGTCTCTGTCCCACTTCTCAGGCAGCCAAGCACCCCAGAGTCAAGAGGGGAGAGCCACGTTCTAACTCAGCTGCTTGGAGACAGAAGAGAAATGGCCCTACCTCTCCTTGGACTGGGGATTTGCATTAATGATTTGGAGCATGAAGTAAGGAGAATGGACTGGCAGAGATAGAAGGGTCTTCAAACCGGACAGATGGAGAGTCAAAAATCCACTCCCTAAGAACAGGAAGCAGGATTTTTCTACTCTGTTCCACCCCTCTCCCCCACTAAACTGACTCTCTGTTGGTAAGCTAAAGATAGCCTGAGGCTCCTTTCACCTGAAGGAGGAAGGTTAATTCTTCATCATTTGAAGAGGCTGAGAAAAGCCTGACCCTGCTGTCACTCTAACAAATGTTTCAGGTTTCCCTCATTACTGGTTGTGCCTGGAATGAATGAAGTGGTTTTGCAGCTCACTTCCCTGTTGACTGTGTACATTATGCCTCTTAATCCCGCAGGTCTAGGTCTCTCCAAGTAGCCTGGCTTTTGAACTTTTTTCTGTCCTTCAAATAATGTTACACTGTAGTTCTTCCTGCTAACAGGGCTAGGGCTTGGATCCTGAGAACTTCATTTGAACCCAGGATGGGTCAATAATATTTCTTTCCTTCTATAGCTCAAGAACTCCAAGAACATTTAGAGTGTAAGTAACTTCTCATCACGAAGGGAAACACAGAAACCTCTTGAGCATCTGACCTTTCAGAACTGGAAGTCAGAGTGTCCTAGACTTCCCTGCCTTGGCTGTTTTCACCCTGTGATACTGAGACCTAGGCCTCCTGAGATAGTGTGATGGGCGTGAGCTATTGGTTCTCTGCTAGGTTCAGAACTATAATGACATTGACAATACAAGTCAACTGCTTATCACAAAGAACTTGAGGAGCACATTAAGCCTTTCAACAATAGGCCTTTCAGAACCCTGCAGGACACAAGTTTATAATGCTAGAGACTGACAGGCTGGGCTTATGTATGTTCTACACTTGAACCTTGAGGTCTGACTCCAAATCTGTTGTACAACAGCATTCATTTTCCAAAAAAATATTCTCATAATTAGCAAATAGGAAAAGTACTTTGATTATCCCTCACTCTTTTTCCAGTTGTGTGTCTCAAACTGAAGCCTGGGCGCTGTCCCTGAGCCATTCATCTCAAGGCAAACACTGTACCAATTGACCCACAGTGACACATGGGGTTTTTTGATGGTTCATTGGAGGCAAGAGTCTAACAGGCTTTCCTTCCCGATGCTGTCTTCAAACTGTGATCTTCAGATCTCAGCCTTCTGAGAAAGTAGGTTTCCAGAGCCACTGGAATCTGGCGTATTGTTTTTGCCAGACCTGGGGCTTGAAATTAGGGCCTGGGTACTGTCTCTGAGCTTCTTTTTCTCAAGGCTAGCCCTCTACCACTTGAGCCACACCACAGCTTCTGGCTTTTTCTGAGTATGTGGCAGTGAGGATTCAAACCCTGGCAATCATGCATGCTGAGCAAGCTCTCTTCCACTAAGCCACATTCCCAGCCCCAACCTTATGATTTCATCCCTCGACTTTCCTATCCACAAGAAAAGGCTTCTGAGTATAAATCATCTAAACAAATCACTATAGGAATTTGTCCAAAGATAAATAAGACAAAGCTCATACTGGGGACAGACTCTAACCATGTGATGACTTGAAAAATGCCTCCATTTAATTATGTATCATGTTTCAGTACTTAATAAAGTATTAATGAAAAATGAGCATGAGTCAATGTACTAAATTATTGTGTATAATATATGTACAAAACATAATTAATATTATGTGTATAATAATACTAAATAAAATAAACAATATAATGAATAAATTAAAATTAAATACAAAATCAATAAATATAATCATAATATGAAATAAACATACATATGTACCTATATATCACATATTACACATGTATACAAATATTTTTTTCTATTGCAGGGTCTTAATTCATGCCCTGTGAACTCTAGCTTGAAAATCTTTTCCTCAAGAACAGTGCTCTTAGCCTTCACCCATGGTGCAAAAGAGTTACATGGACAGTGAGCTCAAATCCCAGCAATGTCAGAAATACTGGCCCCAGTTCCAAGACAGTGACTTAATATTTGTAACAGAAGCAGTTATGTTTATTCAGTTCCATAATGAACATTTAAGAATATCAGTGTAGAATTTTGTACAGCTACTCAGACATCCTTCACTTACCCCCAAAGTGCTTCTTGAGCACTACATATTTTTGTACGTTTTTTACTGTAAAAATATTGTACAGAGGGGTCACAGTTATATGAGCAAAATAATGAGTATATTTCCTATTGAGCATTGTTGCCTCGTTGTTTGTTTTCACCCTACCTTCCCTTCCCGCCAGTCTTCACAACTAACTTTCCTTGTCGAGGTCAGTGACTTAATTATTTATTTTGGCTTGGCATGGGGTTTGAACTCAAGTAGTGGCAACTCTGTGCCTTCTGTCACATTGCTACACATTCATCAAGTCTCTGAGTTCAAATCCCAGGCTAGGAAAGAAAACTGGTAGAAATTGCAAACCAGGGAGCTTTATCATATCAAATTAGTTAGTTAGTTAGTTAGTTCATTAATTTTGCCAACTACGGGTCTTGAACTCAGGTCATGGCAACTCTGACTCAGCTTCACTCTCCCTAGGATGGGGGGCAGCCTCGGGACCCACAACCTATCCTGGGACCCTAGACCCAGATGGCTTGCAGGATGAAAAAAAAAAAACAGAACAGCACAAAAAATAGGGAGCTGTAGAGGGCTCAGGGTTTTATAACTTTTTCTTTGCACGGTAACCATCCTGGGTCTGAATGACGGGAAATCCTGAAATACTGGTTTCTGGACCAGGAAAAGTCATGGAATGCGATCGATCTTATCCTTGAATGAGTACTTCATGCATGATGTGACTAGGAAATGATGGGCAAGACTCATGGGATATCGCTTATTTGTAAAGCAGTGTAGATGAAGCGTGACAATAATCATCACAGTCATGAAATGAAAGCATCTGGAAAGATCCAAGAATCAGTAGACACATGGTAGATTGGATTCCATCACAGGTTATCATCTCTCCTACTCTATACAAATGTGTACTTATTTGCATACTACCTTCAACTTATGAATGGATGACTGCTGTGTGCCCTCCCCCCATACCCACACCTGGGGGTCCATCTCAGGTTCTGGGAACGGCCTTACTCCTTAGTGGCTCACAGACTGGTGTGCTCACATGGACCCATTCGTCAATTGGGTCTGCTGGTCCCCGAATTCAGATCCCAGCAGTGCAAAAAGATTCATCCTGATGTCAAAAGCCAATTTTTGCCCCTGTGTTCCTTTCCTATGCAAGTGTTGGGTCTCAAGTAGGATGGAAAATGCATGGGCCACCCTGGGGCCATGGGAATAGGTTGTTAGCATATGAGCCCAGTTATACCTGTCATCATTTACTGAAGAAAATACACAATACATCCATGAATAGCATACAAAATAGAATAACTACACTAAATGCACAATGCAGTCCACACGGATTTGAATATACATCCCATGTTGAAATGATGCATTCAGGACAATTGTGGCCTCCCTAGTGCTCGATCTCTGTTTCTGGGAAGAGCCCAGCAACTTAGTGGCTCACAGTCTAGTGTGATCACATGGACCTATTGGGCAGTTGGACCTCCTAGGCCCAAAGTTCAAATCCCAGCACTGCCAAAAATTCACTCTGATGTGAGAAGCCAGCCATTGCACAAGGTTTCCTGTGCTGTGCAAGTACTCAGCTAGGATGGAGAATGCATAGGCAACTCTATACTCATGGGAATAGTTTGTCATCCAGGTCACCACAGTTATATCTGTCATCCTATACTCACGGAAATACACAATACATCAATGAATAAGACACAAAACCAAGACAATGACTATACTGAATGCAAGATGCTGCCATCAAGCTATGGAAATATAGATCCTCTGTTTAAATGATGAATTTATGACTATATTGGCCCCACCTGGGCTCCATCTCAGGTCCTGGGAATGGCCTAGCTCCTTAGTGCCTCACAGGCTGTTGTATTCATTATGACTCATTCACCAATTGGGCCTGCTAGGCCTTGAGTTCAAATCCCAGCACTACCAAAAGATTCATCTAGATGTGAGAAGCCAATAGATCCACCTGTTTTCCTGTCCTGTGAAAGTCCTGGGTCTCAGCAAGGATGGGAAATGATATATAGGCAACTCCATAGCCATGGGAATAGGTTGTCATCCATGTCAGCACAGTTATATCTATCACCATACTCAATAAAATACACAATACATCCATGAATAAGACACAATTAAAAGAATAATTACACTGAAGCATACCACACCTGCAGGTAAAGAGAAACCCTATGTTTAAAAAAGGTGGGCTTGTTATTTTTTCCAGTGTTGGGGATTCAAATCAGGCTCTGGGTCAGGCCTGACATTCTAGTCTTCAAGGATTGTGAGATTCTCCTTACCCCAAAGTGCAACAGAGCTACCCATTCCTCAGTTCACATCCCAGTACTGACAAAAAATTCATTCTGTTGTTAGAAGCCAGTCTTTGCACATGTTTTCCTCTCTTGTGCAAGTCCCGGATCTCAACTACGATAGAGAATGCATAGGCAACCCTATAACCAGGGGAACAGGTTGTCATCCATGTCAGCACAGTTATACCTGTCACTATACTCAATAAAATACACAATAACTTCATTAATTAGACACAAAATAAGGAGAAGTGCACCAAATGCAAGATGCTGTCCTCACTGGTATGTAAATATAGATCCTATGTTTAAATTATGAATTTCTGCCTATCCTGGCCCTCCCTGGGATTCGATGTCAGGTTCTGGGAATGGCCTATCTCCTTCGTTGCTCACAGGGTGGTGTCCTCACCTTGACCCTTTTGCCAATTGGGCCTGCTAGGCTCTGAGTTCAAATCCCAACACTGTCAAAGATGAATCCTGATGTGTGAAGCCCATCAATTCACCTGTTTTCCTGTCCTGTGAAAGTCCTGGGTCTCAGCTAGGATGGAGAATGCATAGGAAATCCTATAATCCTATAGCAATAGATTGTCATCCATGTAAACACTATTATATCTGTAACCATGCTCAGGAAAATACACAGTACTTCCATGGATAAGACAGAAAATAAGGAGAATAAGTAAACCAAATACAAGATGCTGTCCACACATGTAAATATAGATCCTATGTTTAAACAATGACTTTATGACTACTGTGGCCCATCCTGGGGATCAATATCAGATCCTGGGAATGGCCTAACTCCTTAGTTGCTCACAGGCACGTGTGTTCACCGTAAACTATTCACCAATTGGTCCTGCTAAGCCCTGAGTTCAGATCCCAACACTACCAACAATTGGATCATGGAGTACGAAGCCAAGTGTGCAACTTTTTTATGTTCTCTGAGAGTCCAGGTTGTCAGGCATGCTGGAGTAGATGTCTAGAAATCTAGATGCCATGTTATAGGATGTCATCAATGTAATAAACAGAATGGGTGTCATCATATTAAAATCAACAGTAAATAAATGAATAAAACAAAAAGTACAAGGAACAACCACATCCTAGTCCTGGCACCTTTACATTATGTGATGCCCAATTCTTAGGTATTTCATTATGCCCACATTTAAATGAATGTGATTGTTTAAATGCTTCATAAAGTATTAATTAAAATTGATCAGTGTACCATAATATAATTGCATATTATTTTGTCCTAGAATCATTCCAGAACTATTCAATCATGACACACATCACATTCCATTATATGGATAGAAATGAGATTCTTAGGATCTCCTGCCATTTAGAGGTAGCAGGACCAGGATTTGAATTGTGGGCTCCAGCTCCTACTACTTTAACCTGAGGATAGGGAACTCATTGGTCTGTCCAAGAACATCAGCAAGACCCATGATTAGCCAGGCACCAGTGGCTCTCACCAGTCCTCCTTGATACTTACCAGGCTGTGATAAGGGGATCATGCTCAGTCACCCTTGGCAGGAAAGTCCTTGAAACTCCTGTCCAACTTGTGCCAACAAATCCAGAAGTAGAGGTGTATGGCTCCAGTGGTAGTGGAGCAGCCTTGAGCAAAAGCAGCTCACAGACTGTGCCTAGATCCTGAGTTCTAGGTCCAGGACTGGCAATAAACAGCCATATACAATAATCTGTGCAGCCATCTGGCTAAAGCAGGTCACCCTCTTGTTCCCAACTGGATTGGACAGAGTTTCCTGGGAAAGGTTCTGCTATTATTTGACTCTGCCCATTCATTCTGCATCACAGGATTCCAGCCACACCCCCATTCTTTCATGGTTCTTTCTGACCAATGGGATACAAGAATGGAAGCCACACCCCATATTCCTCCTTCCCCCCTCCTGGCCCGGACCCGTACCTCTACCGTGCCCCACACTCTGGGCCAGGCAAATATGCCCCAGTGGGTGTTTACCTGAGGATCCCACCCCCATCCCTACTGGCCAGTGCCCCTGGAAAAAGGAAGATGCAGGCTTGGATGAGGAGTTGGCAACAAAGAGCCCCTGGCCTGGAGCAGTGGGAGCCACACAGCGGCACATCTGCACCCTTCTTCCTGGTGAGAACCTGAGGCTTTAGCTAGAGGTGGGGAGCTGCATGGCTGCCTTCTGGGGTCTTTTCCTTTTTCCTGGGGGTGAGAGTGTTGGATGCAGAAGATAGACCCCCCCCCTTGCTGTGTGAGACCTTGTCTTCTGTGCTTGGTAAACTTTTTCAACTGAAGAGGGTCCCAGAAAACCCAGCAGGGAGGTAAGAATGCTGGGGTCAGAACAGAAGGTGAATATCTGGGAAGACCCCCTCCCCCCCACACACACATACAATCGGCCTATCCCCCGCCCCCAACTGTCTAAAGTTCTCACAAGTTGATCACATTTCCCATGTCTACCAGCTTCTGCTGGTGCTCCCGGTCCATCAGGTCTCCAACAAACTCAGGAGATGCACAGCTCTGTGTGTGTGTGTGTGTGTGTGTGTGTGTGTGTGTGTGTGTGTGTGTGTGTGTGTGTATGTGTGAAAGAGAGAGAGACAGACAGACAGACAGAGAGTCAGAGACAGAGAGAGTCAGAGACAGAAACAGAGACAGAGGCAGGGAGAGACAAAGAGAGACAGAGAGATCAGAGAGACAGAGAGACATACATAGAGAGACAGAGAGACAGAGAAAGAGAGGTCATGTTTCTCTTTGTACAGCCTGACTGTACTAAGGTGAGTGATCTGTTGGCAAATTGCAGGTGCTACAAGGAAGTGTGTTCTGTTCTGTCACCATTCTGAATATGTGTGTGTGTGTGTGTGTGTGTGTGTGTGTGTGTGTGTGTGTGTTTGTGTATGTGTGTAGAATTGGGTTGTAACAAGGAGGCTGGATGCTTTTGGTAACTTCTACCTGCTTTCTTTCGGGGGTGCATGGGCTTCACAGCTGAGGTCTGGGGGCCTGGAAGGGTGAGAGGCTTGAAGGGGACTCAGCATTGTTAAATTACAAGAACAAGGGATCTCTGTTCCCTGGAGCTGTGTACTCTCTTGGGCCTGGTTGGTGGCAGTGGGAGCTTGGGAGGACCTGGGAGTGTGGCTTGAAGTTGGTGGCTTCCCAGGGGGAAAGAGAGTATGGCCAACACTTAGTAAGGATATGAGCCCTGCTAGTATGGAGTACAACAGCATAGCTCAGACTCCAGGTCTTATCATGATGTCTGAAGGGTGAAGCCAAGCTACTTTAAATCTTGAGCTGTGATCTTCAGATCTCAGCCTCCTGAGTAGCTAGGATTATAGGCAAGAGCCTCCGGCACTGGGCCTCTGGTTATTTTTTGTATATTAGGGTTTGACCTCAAGGCCTTAGGCTTGCCAGTCAGCTCTTCTATCATTCAAGCCAAGCTTTTATGTCTTGGGGATTTCTGAGATGGTGACTTAATATATGCTCAGGCTGGGCTGGATCATGGTCTTCCTATCTGTGATAGGCATGCGCCACCAGGTCTTGTCCCCTGTAATTGGAATTGTAGACATGTGGTGCCATGCTCTGTCATTGGTTTAGAGGGATTGTCCCAAACTCAGTCCATGGCAGCCAATTCTTGACCATAGGTGAAGCTCTGGCTTGCGCCTTGACCATTGGACTTCAATCTCCTCATGTGACAGTTGTTAGGAATCAAGGGATTAATACAGAGGGTATCTGGAGCAGGGCCAGGCAAAGGGAGGGACCTTCAGATACAGTTCTCAGAAATCCTCTGAGCATATGACAGTAAGATACCCAGAAAGAGATAAGATGGTATCTGTTATTAATGGTGTGACAGACATGGGATTATGAAACAAAACATGGCTTTCTTTCATTATTTCCCTATCCCCATGAGGAAGGGGATCCTTCACTTTGTTCACTTTTGCAGCTGGGGAAACTGAGGCACAGAGTAGCTGAGTGACCTATTCATGACTCCCAGCTGAGAGGAAGCACGGCCTGACTTCTCAGCCATGCGCCCTAGGACAATGGGTGCTATTCAGTCCAATTCTTGTGGTGGGAAGTCCACTTCTTGTCAGTCTTGGGGCTTGAACTCGGCCTGGACCCTGTCCCAGAGCTCCTCAGCTCAAGGCTAAGGCTCTACCACGTGAGTCACAGCACCACTTCTGGTTTTGTAGTGGTTCTTTGGAGATAACAGTCTCACAGTCATTCCTGCCGGGGTTTGCTATGAACCATGATCTCATATTTCATCCTCCTGTGTACTTAAGATTATAGGTATGAGCCACCTGCACCAGGATTAAGTGTAATTCTGACATTCTTTCAATCTCTCTCTCTCTCTCTCTCTCTCTGTCTCTCTCTCTGTCTCTCTCTCTGTCTCTCTCTCTGTCTCTCTCTCTGTCTCTGTCTCTCTCTCTGTCTCTCTCTCTCTCTCTCTCTCTCTCTCTCTCTCTCTCTCTCTCTCTCTCTCTCTCTCTCTCTCTCTCTCTCTCTCTCTCTCTCTCTGTCACAGGATCTTGTTGAATGGGTGCTGGAGGAGGTGGCCCAGCGTCCCCATGTGGCTGGAACCTGTGGCCCTCTCATCCTGGAGGTGTACTGTGGGTCAGGAGATATCTTGCTCAGTCTGTTGTACCAGCTCCATGAGGTAAGCCCTGCTGTGCCTGGCTAGACCAAGACGGTTATTCATTGTCCATCTAGCCTTACTGTACTCAGTATTGGGTTCAATGTCCTTTTCAAGCAAAAAAATTTCTGGCCAAAATTGATACATAGTTAAAGAATAAAAATGTAATGCCATCTTAAGAAAGTCATTTAGGGCTGTGGGAAAGTGGCTTCATGGTATGGTGATTGCCTAGCATGCATGAAACTGGGTTGAATATCTCAGAACCACATAAACAGAAAAAGAAACCCTGGAAATGGTGCTGTGCCTCAAGTGGTAGAGGGTTGGCCTTGAAGGGAAAAAAAGCTGAGGAATAATTCTCTATTCCTGAGTTTATGTCCTAGGACTGGCAAACAACAACAACAACAAAAAACAAACATTTAGTAAATGAAAATAAAGAACCTATACTTGGAATATATAATTGCTGGTTCCAAACTGATACCTGACAATAGTCCTAATTCATGCACTTTAACTATATTAGGATACTTTCTTGAAAAAAACTTTTTTTCATAAGGTCACTGCAATTAATGCCAGGAATGTGCTTAGATGTCAGGTGAAGATTAATTCAGGAAATTCAAAGATTCCAGGCTTTTGAGTATTCACTGCTAATCTCATTGAGAAGGGTAGTCTAAGTGAGATTTGGAAACCATTTTGGCCAGTCATGTCACCAAAATGGCAGAGGCTAATTAACAGTTGTGACAGAAGAGAAGAAATGACTCCAGATGGAAGGAATAAATGATAGTAAGTAAGGTATAGCAGAAACCATTCTAGGGAACCATTTTTGGTTATTGAAGAAGTAGTTGTCAACTAGGCATATTCCTCATTGCCTTTAGCATTCTAAATCTCTTAGGCTAGTTCTTAATCTCTGTGTGATAAATATATCCCTTTCTATGCTGTTCTTGCATACCTGGTCTCCTTTGCTTTCTTTTTTTTATTATTTTTTATTGTAAAAATACAGTGCTTTCTAAAAATATGTCTTTCTCAATTTCTCTATGAATATTTCCTGATAATAAATATACCTACACAGATGGAAGAGGCTACTAATGTAAGGGTCCCATAGCTTCTGAGTCATTAATGTAACAAAATGGCAAAGGAAGACATATTTATTGCTACCTCAATTATTCTAAAAACTGCAATGTCAAATCATTTGATTAAGATTTCCATTCTTGTCTACTTAGTGTCATTAACTGCACTAAATACAAATAGGAGCCGGGTACTGGTGGCTCATGCCTGTAATCCTAGCTAGTCAAGAGGTTGAGACCTCAGGATTGTGGTTCAAAGACAGCCTGGTCAGGGAAGTCCATGAAACACTTATCTTCAATTAACCACTAGAAATCAGGAAGTGGTGCTGTAGCTAAAGTGGTCGAGCACTGGACTTGAGATGAAGAGCTGAGGGACATTGCCCAGGATCAGAGTTCAAGCTCCATGACCAACAGAAAAAGTGCAAAAATGACTTTAAGTTTCCCCAAAAGGAATGACAAAGTCAATAGTAATCTTCCCAAGCAAAGAAAATAATTCCAAAATGATTCAGTGCACCTAATTTTGCTGAGTTACTTAAGTTATGGATTCGTTTCTGAATATATTCTCTTCTTATAAAAATTGTCAAATATTAGCTTTAGTATAAACTTAATCTAATATTTCTCGGTTCAAAAGAGAAGTCCATAAGTTGATGTCACTTAGATTTATTACTATCTCAGTTCAAAGCCAACCCAGGCAGCAGAGTTGGTCAAACTCTTATCTGTAATTAAACACCATAAAATGCAAAAGTGGAGTATTGGCTCAGTCAGTAGAGTCAGTCAGTCAGTAGGGGGCAGGTAGGCAGGAAAGACAACTGTACAGGGACAGGGTCCAACCTCTGAGTTCAAGCCCCAGAACCAGCACAAACTAAAAAAAAAAACAAGCAAACAAAAGAAATCTCAGGTATTTCTTTGGGACCCTCTTATAGGAGTACTGGTCTGAGAAGAGACTCCTTTTACTGATCATACTCACTGGATTCTGCTCTTTTGAAATCCTTATTGCTATGGAAAACTCAGGTCCACACTAAAGGAATTGATAACTCCTGCAACAAGAGAATCATCTCAGGAGTGAAACATCCATCCATAAGACACTTTAAAACCTCCATGCCTTTGCTCCTTTGCAGGAGACCACTTTTAATATGAAGCTATTTCCTTTGTCCTATGTTGGCCTTCAAATGGCATATTGTTTCCTTTTGTAATACACTCAACTAGATTAGAAGTTTATAGACAAGTTTTATATGAGTAAAGGACACACTAAAAAAAGTCAGGAACAGAGTTTCTTTCAAGCCTTGGATTCTTTTCTTGTATTGTAAAAAGGAAAACAAAACTTAACTTGAATTTTGTCATTCCTCTATGTTCAATTCCTCTCCTGGGATCAGTTTACACTTTCAGTAACAGTTACTTCCACTCACTTCCAGTAACAATCTATGGTGCTGCTCCAGATAAAATGAAAGTTTTCTGGCTTCATTGAAATACTACAAGGACACCTTTGGGCATGTGGTAACATGTGTTTCAGAGACTTAGTAAAGAGAAAATGTGAAATTTAAATTGCTTATAAATACATTATCCATGAGTATATTGAGTTCAAACTTCTTAATTGCTCTGTAAATTAAGGCGAATTTTAAATGGGAAGAAGGGTTTCAGATCATTTGTTTTGAGTGTCTGTGCTGTGCATTAATTTCCCAAGTATACATGATTTCACAGTAGGAGACATAATAGCAATAATAGGAGAAAGAGAAGTTCTGTGTTTATGTATAAGGGTTCAATACAATAGAGAAGACTCTACAAATAAGACAGCATTGAAACAATAAAGTCAAGTCCAGCATGTAGAGTTATGGGAGTGATATAAAGAAAGCATTACTCCTAAGTGGAACATGAAGCATGAGGCCACTCCCTTTCTAAATCATGCTTGCTAATCACGTAAATTCGTAAAAAGTAGAATGCAAGAATAATCCTGTTTCCAATGCAAGTCAGATATATGATCATGGACTTAACTGGAAAAAAGAGTCCATATTGAGAGAACAGGGATTATACTACCAATGAAACTGGTGGCTAAGATCACATTAATTTTCTTTCATTTTCTTATATTCTTTTTTGCTGTTGTTGGTCATGGCAATTCGCTTCTGAGACTGTGAGCTGTCCCTCTGCTATTCAGCTCAAGGCTACTGCTCTACCACTTGAGCCACAGTGCCACTTCCAGTTTTCTGGTAGTTGTTGGAGAAAAGATTCTTCAGGACTTTCCTACCCGGGCTGGATTTGAACCCCAATCCTCATAACCAACCACCACTAGGCTTGCGATCACTTTTCTAACAGTGTACACTCAGGATATGTAATGTATATGTTAATCTATCTTTATATGAATTCTTGAGTTAAAAATCTGTGCTACAGCTTACACTTTACACTCACAAAAATGTTTGTAGATTAAAAGTTGATACTCCTAGAAAAATAAAACCTAAGGATGTAAAGGATTCTGGGAAGTTTAGTTTGTATACAGCCTTGGCAGAACAGGCTTTGACACACTACCTATAATTAATCAGGCAAACCTGGAATCCCAGACATGAGCAAGATTGCTGAATAAGAGCTTGAGACTTTTGCATAAATACATACAAACATACACATACACAGAGAAGCACTTATATGTGCACAACAAATACACAATGAAACAATTCTCAGAATATGTAGAAAAGATAGAAAACAATAGAAAATATGTCCTGAATAAGACTACAATCAAGTGATAATTTTTAGTATTAGAAAGCCCTCAAGTGAACTTTCTTTAAAAAAGTTGAGAATATTACATAGCTGGGGACCAGAGACAGTAAGAGATTCAAGTAATCATTATTAATGGGATCAGATCCATGGAGGAATGAATCAGAGACCCCTGCAAGTACATCTGAAAATGTTCATATCCTGTGTCAAATGTTAGAACATCTTTGAAAATAGTACATAAACAGTCTGAGCAGTCAGTCTAGTGGATAAGATCATAGGAGAAGTTCAGAATTGCTAGTCTTTATCTAGATTAAATAAACCAACAACCTATGGCAGGGTAATGTGGTACAATCCTGGAGACTAAGACAGGAGATTAAGGAGTGGAATTACATAGTGATACCTTCCCTGGACCAGGTAGTATACTTTTGTCTCAAAAAAGCAAACCAAACAACAATAAAGGAATAAACAGTTGGAAGTTCGGGCTAATTTCATTACCATGTTTTGAGAAGTCAAGTTTCCTATTGAAATGCAACACATATACAATCCTCACTTGTTTTAAATGCTCTCTTCATTACAGAACATACCTAGATGCAAAATGGCTCATGATTCCCTCCCCCAAAATTGCGAAAGTAAGTATCATTCTGTTAGATTCCAAAGAACTGATGAAGGATTACAAAAGCTTAAGCCTGGAGAAATAGCAAAGTATGTCTAACGTAGAACTTTTTAAACCTTGCTAAACTAGAATTCAGATTTAAAATGAATATTTTGGTTTTCTTTGTAATTTCATACTTTATAGGATACAACAAAAGTCTTTTTAAGTAGAAAGTTTAATTGACAAATTCACAAATTATACCGGCATTCTATTTTCCTAGAATATACTTTCAAGAGAGTTATAATTAGAACTTAGTTAATAAATAATACCAACAGTTCATGTATAACATGATAATGTGAGTAATCTAGACAGAGTTGCCAACAAATGGATGACAGTAATTTATAAATTTGGGAAAAGAGCAATTTTTTGAGGGTGTGGTATAATATGGTGTGAAGAGAGTAATTGTGTGACATCTTCTTTCTTCTTCCTATATGTAACACAGGAAGCCATTTCCTTAATTACGTGCCTCGTTATACATTGAGAAAAATTCTAAGTATGGGGTTTGTTTTCATTTTCGTTTTTGTTTTATTGGCTTGTCCTAAAGCTTGAACTCTGGGCCTGGACACTGTCACTAAGCCTGTTTATTCTCAATGCTCGTGCCCTAACACTTCAACCTCAGTGCCACTTGTGTCTGGCTTTTTCTGAGAATTTTATTGGAGATAAGAATCTAAGAAACCTTCCTGTCTGAGTTGGCTTTGAACCATAATTTTCTGATCTTAGCATCCTGAATATCTATGATAGCTAAAAAGTGAAATATGAATAATATTTGCAAGTGTTCTGATCTCAAGAATGCCACTGGGGGAAAAATGATGCAGCTCAGTTTATTGTGGCATTCTTTCCTGTACAAGGAGGGCATCACATTAGCAGAGGTGTAGTATTTTTTCACAATAGAGTTAAGCTATTCATGATGTGAATTAGGGAATTTTAAGGTGCACTTTTTACAAGATGGAAATTGTTGGTCTAGGATGACTTTATGGCTTAAATCTTGGGATTTATGTTCATACAAATAAAGCTTACTCTGATAAAAAATTGCTTACTCTTGAAGAATTAATTATTACAGATTCTTCATAGTCTTATCCTCTATAATAATGTGGCTATTTTTCTGTTGACTTCTCAAGTTGTAACAGCCCATTGGAAGCTGTACTTACTGCAGAAGATCATAACATGCAAACAGGAACTGTTTTGAATCTCTCAGGTATGGAATGTTGATAATTTAAAAATGAATAATTAGTCATAGGAATTTTTAATAACACACATATTCTGTCCTTTAAACAACTTATTTACTTTGAAATGTTTTGGGTTTCCATGTAATTAATCTCTTTTCAGTTTTAGTATGAGAATGTACTAAATTTATTCTTTTTTCAAAATATTGGCAAGTTTATTGTGAAAATACTGTCTAGATGGATAACATTCAAATTGATGACCTCCTGATAAAGAAAGGGTAATTAATTCAAATTAGAAGCCAAATAGTTTTGATTTTTAAAAAGTTACTACATAAAGAATAATATTTACTATACCAATACAGTGAAATTATATTTTATGCAGCTTATGTTTAAAATTTTATTATCAAAGTGATGTACAGTGTGGTTACAGTATTTGTAAGGTAGTGAAGGCATAATTTTCCAAACTTATTACCTCTTCCTCATTTTTCTCACAGTTTTCCTTTCCCCCTTCACCCCTCACAAGTTGTAATGTCCATTTCCAAAATATTGTCTTGTGAATATTGCTATTGCATTCGTTTGCCTTTCTGTTTTCTCTCACCATTTTGTTGTCCCTCTTCCCTTCCCTAGTTAAGGTAAATGTGTACACAATACACAGGGTACCAAAATCAAATACAGCAGGGAGAAACCATAGGGAAAATCCTAAAGAAAATAGCTATTACATAGTACATCAAAAACAAAGACCACAAATAAAAATCTGTTTCCATATCTTGCAGTTCGTTTTTCTCAGCATCAGCTTATATGGTCATATACACACATAACAATGACACTGGAAAATAATAGTTGGATGAACACTAAATCATGAAAACAACATGTTATCTTTTTGATTGTAAAGGTGGTATTAGGTTTGGTGAATTCGCGATTCTGATAAAGGAATTTCAAAAGAGTTTTAAAGTTATGACAGGTAAATTTTAATTGTTCAAAAATTTTAACACCTTAGCCTATTAAGAAAATTTAAAATTGCCTGGGAAAATAGGCTTTCATGCAAAGTAATCCATGGAGACATTGTAGAGAGGAAGCAATGTGGGTAAAGATGGCTCTTTTTCACACTAAACAAACCTCAGAAAACTTGCTATAAATCCAGTAGGTTCCCTTGAGAATTGTCATTACACAGGAAATCTACTCACTGTGTGAAACAAGGTTGTAGTGGAATTTAAATTCAAATTCTTAAAAAATAAGACATCAAAATTTGTGAATTAAACTTTAATTATCAAGCAGATAATTTGGGTCAGTCTGGGAAGGTGACTCAGTGGTAGAGCTCTTGCCTTGCATGCCGGAGGCCCTGGGTTCGATTCGTCAGCACCACATAAGCAAAAAGAAAAAATCCAGAAGTGTTGCTGTGACTTAAGTGGTAGAGTGTTAGCCTTGAGCTGAAGAGCTGAGGGACAGCGCCCAGACCCAGAGTTCAGGTCCCATGACTGGACCCCCACCCCGAAAAAAACAAAAAAACAAAAAAATACAAAAATAATTTGAGTCAAAATATTTAGGGAGAAAATGCCCCCTACAATGAAAGAGATTATTGGGTTTACACTTTTCTGTTTGTAATACTTTCCTCAATGTCTTTGCACGTGAAGCAGTGAAATACAGAAAAAAATCTGATTGGGTACTTCAAACCAATGATTTCATACTTCTAAGTGGCTCACAAAATATAATATCCTTATTAACAAGAGATAGTGAAGAATTCTCTAATTTCATAAGCCAAAAAGTTTTGGGTTCAGGGACTGGGAAGGTGGCTCAGTGATAGAACGCTTGCCTTGCATGCATGAGGCCCTGGGTTCGATTCGTCAGTGCCCAGGCCCAGAGTTTCAGGCCCCATCACCGGACCCACCCCAAAAAAATAGTTTTGGGTTCAGAAAAGAATTTAGCAAATGGGAAAGTTTAGAAAATAGTGTTCTTAGAAGCCCTAGATAAGTGTATTGGATTCAGCAGTAGATGGAAGCCAAAACTTTTTGATATAGATTGTCTTAATATTTTTGGTACCTAAAGTGATTTTACAGAGCCTATTTGGCTCACTACAATGCAGAACTGATTGAATGAAGACATGAAAACAAATTCCACATCCAAATGAGGCAACTTAAAAGAGTATTAAAAGAGAAAACATGAAGATGTAGCAGTGGCTGAGGCTTCACTTAGACTTGAAGCCAAGAAAATCAGGGAAGAGCTAAGAGGAGGACATAGAAGTAGGACACAGAAGCGTTGTCCTTTTGTAACAGACCTGTCTTCAAAGGTATGGGTGATTTAACTCTATTCTTCTCCATACATCTTAGTGATCAAATGCAAGACCATGAGAAAAATAATCTATTGAAATAATTTTGTAAAGAATAACTTCACTGCTCCTGATATGGTATCTAAGGAGAGTCTTAAGAGAGAAGACAAAAATGGAGTATTTTTTTGGTTTCCTCTAAGCATCTCGTTAGCAAAATATATCCTTGAGGTTAGAATTGATTGAAACAAAAAGTGATGGAGTACTTATTTGTCTGGGCAATTTAGACACAAGAAGACTTTCAAGGTAAAAGAAAAAAGAAAAAAAATATAACCAAGTATTTGTGATCACAGCTCCTTGGACTGGTTTTCTGGAGACAAATTTTACATTAGATTTGTCCACATTAACATAGATGTTGTTTCATGGCAACCAAATGCAAGAGGAAAGTTTAATGGACTCGCTTAGTCAATTAAAGAGCATAATCAAAAAAATGGCAAATAATATTTAGTGAATTATTTGACCAATTACTTTGCCAGAATAAAGAAGGAAAATGTAATTCAAAATGAATTGACCTAAAAGTATGAATAAAAAGTAGTGAAGAGAGATGAGAGAAAAAATAGAGGATTGTTTTCTCTACAGTGGAGTAATGGGTTCTTCATCTTGTTTCTTCACAAGCTACCCATTGTGGCTCAGGACTGGAGAATCCAGTTCAGACAAAGAGAACTCATAGGAGAAAGTTAATATTTGCAGCAGATATAGGTGATTTATAACCTTAGATAATCTATTTAAATCTGTTCAGAATCCTCCCCTATGCTAAACTGCCCGCTTTGAACAGTTTTGTTTGCTTTTACCAAGACTTCACTTCATTAACTGCTTAAAATTTTTGAGAGGTCATATTCGTACTCTCTAGAGATTGCTGTTTGGTGATTTTGTGTGTTTTTGTTTGTTTTTGTGTTTTTTAACTGAATTTCCAAAGGTTGTGCAAGTGTCTTACAACTAAATATGTCCTCCTAATTATCCATTGCTCCTGGATCACAGTGACTCCTTCTATCATTCTCAACCATCCCTTCTACAAGATTTATTTCTGGTTTACCACTTCCTTTCTCAAATGTGTACATGGAGTATTCTAGCTGTACTTGCCCCTTGTTCCATTGTTCATTCCTTCTATGTATTTACTATTATTCCTCTTTGGTTTCAAGTTCCTGATAGTCATTCTGCTAAATTGTCTGTTAGTACTTTGAAACGTTTATATACATTCCATGGAGTTTCTGTCCTGCATATACTTGAACTGATGTCAGGTTATATTTCCATAATTCATTCATCTGCAATAACAATTTGCAAGACTGGAGACTTGGAACACCTAGACATGATTATATTCTCATCCATTTGCAGATTAATCTTTAGTCAACAAGAAAGTTTAAAATGGCTTTGAATGTATTCTTAACTACCAATTTTTATAAATGGCATTGTACAATGGTGTGTGATTATTATATTTTACATGGGATAAGAATTTATACTACCTATAAGTTTTGGAGAATAAAGAAAACTAACATTTACTACTATAAAGGAATATGATAGAAATAGAAGATAGATTTTGTCACATCTCAGATGAGTACCCATATTCAAGACTTAAAGACATATTTCTAACTATCTTAGACAGAGGGAAAACAAAACAACATATGATAAGGCAAGTATTTGTGACTTTTTAAAATGTCCCTTATTAAGTGATGAAATTTACTTTATTAGCTAACGTTTGGGGTTGAAATATGGGAGTATGATCTATTTAACAAATTTCTGGAAGACACCTACTGAACAACACAAATGGTGCATGGTACCATTTCTGCACTTTAATGAATGGTTGAACCTGTTTTGCATTAGTGCTGGGTAAAGAAATCAACTCTATTGTAACTTGCTCCCTACACTTGAAAAACTCGTAATGTCACTAAGTGTCATCTACTTAGCAAATGTTATTTTGGCAAGTGTAATTTCAAAAAGTTTATTTGAAAAGGAATACCCTTTCAGGAGATTAAATGTAGGTTATCATTGGTTTGAGAATGACATTTTTATAACACAGAACCAAGTTGTACTAAAGGACCAGTGTATTGAAGCACAAACGATCTTCTCAATTAATGTTTTGCTGAATTACATTTGACCTCTAAGTCAAGTTTTCCTAGGCTTGATAGATCAATCACGGATCTATCCTTCCAGGAACTATTTTTGGGACCACTTAAGCTAGACTGAAATATTACATTAATCATTAGGGGAGGGGTATTAAAAATAATCTTGTAATACTTTCTGATCTTGTTCATTCATATGGGCTGGTCATCTGTAAATTGAGTTTGAAATACAGTACTTTCTTTCGATTTTGTGACCTCATCTTTCATTTTAAGTTGCCTTGCATTAAACAATTGCTTGCTGCTAATTCTTGTATCTCAAGGATTTGGGGCCCTGAAATATTATAAGAAATGAGAAATTGAGGGAGGTTCCAGGAAGATGGTGGAGGAGAAGCTGGAGGCTAAACAAGCTCTCGCATAGAAAGCAGTTTTAGAGTTCCAGTGAACAGTCCTAAGCCAGAGAACCACACCAAGTGTGCCTTCACAGGACAGAGAGTTAGGCCAGAGAGAGAAAATACAGGCAGGGAGACAGTCCTGAGCACTTTCCAGCAGCCACCACGGCGGCGGCCATGGTGGCAGCGGCAACTGCCACCGCCATACCTGAATCACAAAGAGTCCAGGACGAAGGAGCCAGACACAGCCTGAGAGCGGATTCCAATCAACACCAGCAAGAACCGACAAGGAGCAGACATCTTCATCCTGCAGTTCGCAGACCAGAGATGACCCAGGAAGCAAGACTCGGCATGAGTACAAGCCTGATGTTCTCACTCCTTCTCAGGGAGCAGAGGAGGGAAGGCCACCCCTCCCCCAACCAGTACTGGAGATGTCCATCTTGGATACTGACAAAGCCCGGCGGAGCTGCTAGCTCCAACACAGGCCCTGGAATAAATCTAGAGTCATCTAGCAGATCACAAGAGCCTAACCTGACCTGCCAGACTCAGCTCCACTCAGGGAAAAGTCACCCAGCTTGGTTGCCAGCGCCAGGAGTGGCTTTCTTCACTGGGTAATCAGACCCAGAGGCTGCCCCTCCCTTTAGCAGCCTGCACAATCAACTGAAATTCAGTAAACAGAAACCCTGAGAGTGGCTCCAGGCTGGGCTCTGTGAGTTTCTCACAATCCAGCTCCCGGGAAAAGCTACTGTTTGCTGAAAGGCCTCAACTCTACCCAGAACCTAGCCTCATCACAGCATCTCCAAACTCGAAGAAAAAGCCATCTCCTCCCATTGAATGAACCTGGGAGGAGGATCGCAGAGCATTTTTCTGCCTGTTCCAAGAAACTGACTTGAGTAACCAACCAAGCCACAGGAACACAAGACCAGAGACTCCAACAAAAGGCTGGTTATGGACACAAGGGAGACACAGGATTTTTCCCACTGCTCCCAAAAAAATCAAAGAACTTTTTTTTTTTGTTGTACCTTCATAAAAACTTTTTTTTCTTAAAAAATTTTTGTAATCTTTAATTTTAACTTTTTTTGAAAAAAAATATTTTCTAGTAAATTTTTTTCTCTTAGAATTTTATTTTAGGGGTATAAGTGTGTGTGCGTTTTTCTTCTCTTTTCTGTTTTTGTTTTTGTTTTTTTGTTTTGTTTTGTTTTGCTTTTTGTTTAGCTCTACTGAACTTCTGATCTTTTTTTCTTTCTTTCTTATCATTTTCACCTGTTCTTCTATTTCGTTCTTTATGTGACTTAATTGCTGTTCTGCATATCCTCAGATAAACCCGTAGTCGATTATTAGACCTTATCCCCCATTGTGTACACACTTAATCCACAAATTTATTACTCAGTTCAAAACCTCTTACACGTAAATTCCTTAATAGCAGTACTACATCTTTATACCTATATAATATTTTAAGTAAATTCCTTAATAGCAGTACTACATTTTAATACCTATATAATATTTTAAGTATCTTTATTTTTAAGTTTTTCATATCTCCTTTATATCCCTCCCCTTCTTTCATTATATTCATGTTCTTCTCTGAATATTTTTTTTCTTTCTGTATAATATTTTTAATTTTTACCTTTCTATTTTTTCTGGTCTCTTTTTGTTCCCTTTCTCTTTCTTCTTTTTTTTCTCTCTGTCTTCTTTAATCCTATCCAACCTATTGCCTGCTTTAAGGTTAGGACTTAGCTAACACTCCCTGTACCTTCCCACATCACTCTATTCCTATATTTTACCCACATCTCTTCCTAACCCTAATAATTTCTCGTATACCAAATTCTTGTTTGCGGTTCATAGCCCATAAATATATAGTTGTTTGATGTTGAATAGATGTATCTGTTGAACTACATTGTATCTGCAGACTATTAACTGTACAAATACAGACTTTGGTTGATGCTTGCCGTAACATAGTGTTCTAGCACAAAACTGGTTTTAATTGCATCCTAAATGAGCTCAGTAAGGTGGAAAAACACAAGAAAAATGGCAAGTCCGGGTATCTCAATTCCCACTCATGATAACCAGGGGACAGAACAGATAATGAATAATCCAGAGGAGAGTTCCCAAATAGCCCTACAAACACTGCTGGCAAACATTGATTAATGAAAAGATTGAAAACATAGAAAGGACTCTGTATGAGCATGATAGGGAGAGAGAGGAGGCAATCTAAAACTTTATACAAGAATACCATAAGCGTGAGGAAGCTACCCAAAAACTGATACAGGATTTGCGTGAGTAGCATGAGAATACTCAAAGAGAAAGGCAGGAATGGCATGAGCAGGCTGAGAACACTCAAAGGGAACTACAGGAATCTCACGAATGGGAGGAAGCTAATCAAAGAGTAATACAGGAATTGAAAGAGCAGGATGAGAATACACAAAGATCACTAAAGGCATTCTTGGAATCCATTAACAAAAATGTGAAGGAAGTCAAGGAGACCACAAAGGGAATGCTGAATGGAACCCAACAGAAGGAATGGGAGTCCAAGGAAATCACAAGTAATCAATTAAGTGATTTGAGAATAAACACAGAACACCAAATTAAAGAAGTAAAGAAGTTCATACAAGATCTAAAACAAAGCTTCAACAAAGAATTTGAAGCCATCAGAGCTGAACAACTAGAAGGAAAAAAAATAAAAAACAAAGTAGAAAGTCTCAACAGCAGGTTAGACCATGCAGAAGATCGAATCTTGGAAATTGAAGAGAGCCTAGACATTATAGAGAAAGAACATACAACCATCCAAGACAAATCCAAGAAATATGATAGATCTATCCAACACTTGGAAGACACCATCACAAGGCATAATTTAAGGATAATGGTTGTAGAGGAGCACCTAGAAACAGAAGTTAATGGTGTAGGAAATTTCTTTAACAGGATCCTAGAAGAGAACTTCCCAAACATGTAAAAAGATAGGCCTATTCAAATACAAGAAGCTTTTAGAACTCCAAATCGACCAGACCAGAATAGGACATCCCACCATCACATTGTAAACTGCACAGGATCAATTCAGACCAAGGAAAAGATCCTTAAAGCTTTCAAGGAGAAAAGATTAATCACCTATATTGGGAAACCAATTAGAATCACCTCAGATTTCTCAGCAGAGACAATCAAAGCAAGAAGAGCCTGGAATGATGTATGCCATGCCCTAAAAACAAACAACTATCAACCAAGAATACTGTACCCAGGTAAACTCTCCTTCATAACTGAAGGCCAAAAAAACCCTTCCATAGCAAAGAAAAATTGAAACAATACATCTCCACCAAACCAGCCCTTTATGATGAAGGTTTTGGAAAAATTAGGAATCCATGGAACATTCCTCAATACAATAAAGGCTGTATATGACAAATCTACAGCCAGCATTATACTTAATGTTGAAAAACTAAAGCCATTTCCTCTTAACTCAGGAACAAGACAAGGATGTCCAGGCTCTCCACTTCTCTTCAACCTAGTATTAGAATGCCTAGCTAAAGCAATAAGGCAAGATTCAGACATAAAGGGGATCCAAATAGGGAAAGAAGAAATAAAACTCTCTGCAGATGACATGATCTTGTACTTAAGGAATCCCATAGACTCCACTCCCAAATTACTCAAGCTGATTCAAAACTTTGGCAAAGTAGCAGGGTATAAAATTAACCCTCAAAAATCAATGGCTTTTTTATATGCCAACAATGAGAAAAGTGGGGCTGAAATTAGGAAAGCGACTCCATTTGTAATAGCCGAAAATAAAATAACTATGAATTAACTTATCCAAAGAAGTGAAAAGCCTCTATGATGAACTTTAAAAACTTGAAAAAGGAAATCAACACAGAACTTAGAAAAGGGGAAAAACTCCCATGCTCCTGGAAAGATTAACGTTGTGAAAATGGCAATACTTCCCAAGCTATCTACAAATTTAATGTGATTCCTTTCAAAATTCCAAACTCATTCTTCAAGGAAATAGAAGAGACAATCCAAAAATTCATATGGTACAATAAAAGACCCGAATAGCAAAAACACTCCTCAACCGAAAGACCACGGCTGGAGGAATATCAAAACCAAATTTCAAAATATAAAGCCATAGTAATCAAAACAGCTTGGTACTGGCACAAGAACAGACCTCAGGACCAATGGAATAGAATTGAAAACCCAGAAAAGAACCTACAGACCTAGAGCCATGTAATCTTTGAAAAGGGAGATAAAAAAATATAGAATGGAAGAAAGAGAGCCTCTTCAGTAAATGGTACTGGCAAAATTGGTTAACTACTTGTAGAAAACTAAAGCTAGATCCTTATATATCACCCTGTACCAAAATCAACTCTAAATAGATCAAAGACCTCGGAGTCAAAGCAGACACTCTGAAAACATTACAGGATGGAATAGGAGAAACCCTAGGTCTCCTTGGCACAGGCCGAAATTTTCTAAATAGAGACCCGGAAACACAACAAATCAAAGAAAGGTTGGACAAATGGGATTGCATGAAGTTGCAGAGCTTCTGCATGGCAAAGGACATACCTAGAAAGATCAATAGACAGTCCACGGATTGGGAGAAGATCTTCACCAGCTATACAACGGACAAGGGTCCCATATCTAAAATATACTTGGAAGTCAAAGAACTAAATTCCCCAACAACAAATCCTCAAAGAAACAACTGCCCAATAAATAAGTGGGCTAAAGACTTTAAGAGAAACTTCTCTGAAGAAGAAAGAAGGCTGGCCAATAGACACATGAAGAAATGTTCAACCTCCCTAGCCACAAAGGAAATTAAAATCAAAACAACATTAAGATACCAGCTCACCCCAGTTAGAATGGCAAAAATCAAGAACTCTAATAACAACAAATGCTGGAGGGGATGTGGACAGAAGGGGACCTTACTTCATTGTTGGTGGGAGTGTAAACTTGTTCAACCAGTTTGGAAAGTAGTATGGAGGTTCCTCAAGACTCCACATAGAGATCCCCTATGACCCAGCAATCCCACGTTTGGGCATTTACCCAAATGTTTACAAACAAGACCACACTAAAGCCACCATCACATCCATATTTATTGCAGTAGTATTTACTATAGCTAAGATATGGAACCCACCCTGATGCCCCTCAGTAGATGAATGGATCAAGAAAATGTGGTATATATACACAATGGAATTCTATGCCTCCATCAGAAAGAATGACATTGCCCCATTTGTTAGGAAATGGAAAGACTTGGAAAAAATATATTAAGTGAAGTAAGCCAAGCCCAAGGAATCATAGGTCCCACGGTTTCCCTTATTTGCAATATCTAGTGTATGTATGAGTCAAGCAGAAAATGCCAGATAAGGTGATGTTAGGAAAATGAACCCTAAGTTTTGTATTCAAATGTTTATTTCGTTCACGTGATTTTTTCTAACGCATTAATAAGATCATTTCTTTGTTACTTTGTATGTCCCTCCCCCACAGTATAACCCATGCTTTCACTGTTTTCATGTCGTTATAATTTGTAGAGAGGAAGGAGAAAAACAAGTCGTTTAAATAAGGATACATGTCGACCCATTGCAACGATAAGTACAAGTTGTCATGCCGAAAACGAACTTTACAACTTTGGTGGTGGGGGGAGGATTGGGTGGGTGGGCGGTGGGAGGATGGGAAGAGATGGGAAGGGGAAACAAAGGAGGAGGCTACAATGCTTAATAAGAAATATACTCATTATCTTGCCCATGTAATTGCAACCCCTCTGTACAGCATTTTCACAGTAAAAAATAATTAAAATATTAAAAAAAAGAAAAAAAAGCCTAGGACCAAATGGATTCACAACAGAATTGTACAAGACCTTTAAAGAAGAACTAACATCTATACTCTTCAAGCTCTTCAGTGAAACAGAAAACGAGGGAGCTATCCCAAACTCATTCAATGATGCCAATAACACACTCATCCCCAAACCAGGCAAAGACCCAACAAAAAAAGAACTACAGGTCAATTTCCTTGATGAACACAGATGCAAAGTTCCTTAACAAAATTCTAGCTAACAGAATCAAGAAACATAAAAAAAAACACTAAAACCAAGTAGTCTTCATCACAGAGATACAGGGATGGTTTATCATACATAAGTCAATAAATATAATCCAACACATCAACAGAGCCAAGGTCAAGAATCATATGATTATCTCCACAGATGCAGAAAACGGTTTTGATAAAATTCAACATGCATTCATGCTAAAAGTTCTGGAGACAATAGGAATAGAAGGAACATTTCTTAAAAGATTAAAAGCCATTTCAAACATCAAGAACTCTAACAACAACAGATGCTGGAGGGGATGTGGACAGAAAGTAACCTTACTTCATTGTTGGTGGGAATGTAAACTTGTTCAACCACTTTGGAAAGCAGTATGGAGGTTCCTCAAAAGACTTCACATAGAACTCCCCTATGACCCGGCAATCCCACTTTTGGGCATTTACCCAAATGTTTACAAACAAGACCACACTAAAGCTCCCAGCACAACTATGTTTATTGCAGCATTATTTACCAAAGCTAAGATATGGAACCAAACCAGATGCCCCTCAGTAGATTAATGGATCAAGAAAATGTGGTATATATACACAATGGAATTCTATGCCTCCATCAGAAATAATGGCATTGCCCCATTTGTTAGGAAATGGAAAAACTTGGAAAAAATTATATTAACTGAAGTAAGCCAGGCCCAAAGAAACATAGGTCCCATGGTTTCCCTTATTTGTAATATCTAGTATATGTATGAATCAAGCAGAAAAGGTCAAATAATGTGATGTTCAGGAAAATGAATCCTTAGATGTGTATTTTAATGTTTTTTTTCTTTCATGCGTGTGTTTCTAACGCATTTATATAATTATCTCTTTGTTGCTTTGTATGTCCCTCCCCCACAGTATAATGGCTGCTTTCACTATATTTGATGTCAGTATAACTTGTGGAAGAGATGGAGAAAAACCAGTTGTTTAAGGATACAGGTGGACCTGTTGCAACAATGAGAAGTACAAGTTGTCATTTCCAAAACGAGCTTTACAACGTCGGTGTGGGGGGGAAGGAGGGGAAGGAGAAGGATTGGGATTGGGGGGGTGGGGGGAGGCTGGGAAGGGATGTGAAGGGAAAACAAAGGAGGAGCCTGCAATGCTTGGTAAGAAATATACGCATTATCCTGCCCATGTAATTGTAACCCCTCTGTACAGTATGTTCACAAATAAAATAAAATTAAATTTAAAAAAAGGCCATTTATGACAGACCAATAGCTAATACTATACTTAATTGGGAAAAGTTACAATCAATTCTCTTAAAATCTGGAACAAGGCAAGGATGCCCACTGTGTCTACTCCTGTTCAATATAGCCCTGGAAACCTTAGCCAGGTCAATAAGGCAAGAAAAAGACATTAAAAGGATCCGCATAGGGAAAGAAGAAATTAAACTATAGCTTTTTGCATATGACATGATACTATACCTTCACAATCCCAAAAACCCCATCCCCAAACTCTTAGAAATCAAAAATCACTTCGGCAATGTAGCAGGATACAAAAATCCATCCAATAAAATCAGTTGCCTTCCTGTACACTGACAATGTAGACGCAGAAAGGGAAATAAAGGAAGAAACCCCATTCACAATAATCTCCCCTAAAATAAAATATTTAGGAATTAACCTAACCAAAGCTTTAAAAGAACTATTTAATGAAAACTATAAAACGTTAAAGAAAAAAATTACAGAAGACACTAGGAAATGGAAAGACCTCCCATGCTGTTGGATAGGCAAACAGTATAGGAAAATGGCAATACTGCCTCAATTAATATACAAATTCAATGCAATTCCTATTAAAATCCCAATGATGTACATCTCTGAAATACAGAAAACAGTCCAATAATTCGTATGGAACCACAAAAGACCTAGAATAGCCAAAACAATTCTAGAGAATAAAGAAAACATGGGAGGGATATCCATGCAGCACTTCAAACTCTACTATAGAGCCATAATAACAAAGACAGCATGGTACTGGCACAAAAACAGACCCGAAGACCAATAGAATAGAATAGAAGATCCAGAAATAAATCCACATGCCTACAGTCAGCTGATATTTGACAAAGGAACCAAAGACATAAAATGGAAGAAACACAGCCTCTTCAACCACTGGTGCTAGGAAAACTGGATGGCCACATGAAGAATAAAAGTGGACCGCAGCATATCACCATACACCAATATCAGCTCAAAATGGATTAAAGACCTTAGCATTAAACCTGAATCTTTGAAACCACTGCAAGCAGAGTAGGAGAGACACTTGAACTTATAGGCACTTATAGGCACAGGAAAGATTTTCCTGAACAGAGCCTCAGGGTCACAACAAATTGGAGTGAGACATGACACATGGGACTATCTTACAATAAAAAGCTATAACAAAGCTATAGCTGCAAAGCTATAGCGATTGCAACCAAGCTAGAAAGACAATCAATTAATTGCGAAAAAATACTTACCAGCAATACATCCTACAAGGTGTTAATATCCAATATATACAGGGATCTCAAGAAACCAGGCCCTCCCAAACCTAACAAACCAATTACTTAATGGGAAAGGGAACTAAAGAGCGACTTCTCAGAAGAAGAGATAAAAATGGCAAAGAAACACATTAGGAAGTGTTCACCATCCCTGGGTGTAAAGGAAATGTAAATAAAGACAACCATGAGATACCACCTTACCCCAGTCAGAATGTCCCACATCCTCAAGTCATCCAATGACAAATGCTGGAGGGGATGCGGAGAAAGAGGAACCCTACTACACTGCTGGTGGGAATGTACACTTATACAACCACTTTGGAAAACAGTCTGGAGAATCCTAAGAAAGCTAAATATTGACCTCCCTTATGACCCAGTCATACCACTTCTAGGCATCCATCCTGAACAACAGGAATCAGTATACAAGGACACATGCACCTCCATGTTTATTGCCGCACTGTTCATAATAGCCAGGATTTGGAAACAACCCAGATGTCTCATCACAGATGAATGGATCTCAAAATTGTGGTATCTATACACAATGGAATATTATTCAGCCATTAGAAATGACAAAATAATGGCATTTGCAGGGAAATGGATGGAGCTAGAAGGTGATCATGTTGAGCAAAGAAGACAAGAGCATTGAGACCAACAGTACATGGTATCCCTGATAAGTTGATGTTAAAACCAAAATGTTAGGTAATACGACATATTTAACAGGACTTAGGAAACAAAGGACTTTCACTCATCTGGTCAAATCTCTACTAAATAGCCCCATGCTGCTGATCACATGTATGGTATATATGTGTACAATGAAGAGGAACCAGGAAGACGACATAGAAATAGAGGAAATTAGGGAAAAATTCATTAGTTGCACTGGACATTGACCAAAATGAACTAAGCAAGTTAATGGCAGGGATAGAAGGGAGGGAACAAGTGGGAAAAGGGAACAGCTGATGTTATGCAAAACAAAAGAAATGTACATACCAACCAATGTGGAAGAAATAACAGTATTGCAAAGCTCATGGAACTCATAAATGTTATAGACTGTGAAAGACAATTTTCTCCAGAAATGTTAGAATGTGTTTGTGATATTAACTGAGTGTCACTATCCCACAATACTGTGAAATTAGGGAAATTATGTAACCACTTAATTACAATAAAAAGCAAAAACTCTCCAGAAATCATTATAGATATATACAACTAACTCTTGAATACATTTTGACATCAAAGTAAGGCAATTGACTTGGAAGACTTCCATGGAATCCATGAATTGTTGCAGTAAGCTATTGTTGTTAGTTGGATTGTGAAAATATTTTGTATGGAAACAGAATGAAATGGCATTTTTGAAATTTAAGAAACTTAACCGAACCATTATGACTTAGGAGAGCAATTTGTACAGCCTTCCAAAACTTCAAAGAGGTAGTGATACATACTTATCCTTTTGGCAATATCAAATACAGTTTCTTCCAAGTTGTTCTTCAGAGCTGATTTGACATAATGGTTCAACAGAAGCAGATCCAACATGTCTTTGCTAACTCTATTTCCATCAGCAAGATGCAAGGGGGCCATTGGTATCTCCATCATGATGAAGTAAGAAAAAAGCCACTCTATTATTATTCCACATATAAGCACTGCACAGGGTTGTCCAGCCATCTACAGTTATTGCATGAATATCTGCCGCTTCAGCCACCAACTCACAGACAGTTTCTAAGTGTCCACTGTAGGCTTCTTGATGAATATGGGTATACTCATCATCATCCCTAGTATTCACATGAGTGGCCTTTATGGAAAGTAGTCTCTGCACTATAATAACCTGATTATTTTCAGCAGCCAAAAGAAGAAAGTTGCATGGATCTTTCTCCATTTTTTCTTGCAATTGATACCATTCCTCACTTTTTCATCATGTTCCTCGTCTTCATCAGAATTGCCTAACCAGAGACTTTGAGTGACAGTGGGAATGAGGTGTCCAAGTATTTCCCTAATAGTTCAAGTTAGTTGAACTGTTCAGAAAAATCCGGTGAATTTTCTGCATCTGTTTTTTCACCATGATTTATTTTCCCTTTTTATATTTTTACTATTCGAAATTATTCTAACTGGAGATTAGGGAATTGATGGAAGCAGAGGAAAGATTTTCCTCCGTATTCAAAGATACAGACTGAAAATAAGGACCAGTGGTGTCTTCATGTGCAGCTTATTCTAGGAATGAGAAAAGATGAAACAATGCCTTCTATATATTTGATTTGGGAAATGGCAGAGCAGAAAGTAAAATGATGCAACCAAAAATATAAAAGCAAAGTAAATTACAATAATTATAGAGCAATCCTATTATCTATGAGAAACATTAAAGAGAGAGGAAGAGAGACAGATGTGCAATGACCTAGATAGCCACAAATGCATGCCTCTGATCAATATATAGAGCAAGCAGAATTTTATGTTTTAAAAAGATGGAAATAGAATTTATGTATTTACTTGAATTTGGTAAATACATTTTTAGCAGCCTACATGAAGAAACATAGGTTTAATCATATTGCAGACAAGAATCTAAATCCTTGATAATTCTAGGAACAGATCTGAATGAAATCAGTTGAATCACACTTTTCATGTACAATGAAGGAATAGGTCCAGGCTATGGAAGCAGCAAGAGAAAGCAGGCCGATTGTATCAGTGACAAACTTTGTGGAAAATGGTATTGAGGATTACTTACTGTTGACCCACTTGCACTGGAAGCATGATTCTGAACAATTGCTTGCTGATTCTCAACTATTTCTTTGATCATTATATTTTCCAAAAAGAAAAAGTGAGATTTAATTGATAGCAAAGTACTACTAATACATTTTGATTTTTCATTAAGCACCTTCAATCATTGAAACCACATGAAGACAATAGACAGGGCTACTTTTTTGGATGAAAACAAGTGTCTTAAAAAAAACAAGGAATGTAAGTAGTCATGTAAAGGACTACTTTTTCAGTACTACATTATATATATATATTTTCTAATGTTGGGTATTTGTGTATGTGTATATGTGTGCATGTGCTGTAGCAATGTTGCTTGCCAATGTGGACAGGGTGAGGCTGAAAAGAGCTGAATTTGTTGCAATGTTTTTATGTATCAGTATTCTGTCATGTCATTTCAGTTGGACCACGCTTTTGTACATTTTATTTGTCAAATAATATCATCAGAATCAAAGGATTTACAATATTAAGTTAGATGAAAGAGAACGCTTTCAGCTCTTATTATATGTTAGATGAGAAGATTCAGACATATTTAGGGAGTAAATTATTGCTGGAAGATGACTGTCGGTACAAAATATGTATTTGACTTCTTAAATTTGTTATACTTTTAACATATGCTCCTGGAGTAAGTTTGACCAACTGGACCAAATAGGTATTGCTCTCTGGTTATTCCCGTGAAACACAAAGTGGATAAACTCTTTCTGGCTTTCTGTTGAAAATAACTTTCTTTGTAAGATCATATCTATTCACACTAAGAGGTAATCAACCCAATATTTATCAAGTTTGAATATCCCATCATATTGACTGAAAATCAGTATTGTTGATATGCTTGTTAGCTATTCCTTTCAAAAACAAACAAACCAAAAGCATGTGTCATCTTTAGATAGTGGATGTATCTGAAGTTGTTTTGTACATGCAAAGGGCTAATGGCTCTTCTGTGGGAGTAACTATCTCAACTTAACAAATAAGGCTTTTCGAATATCTTTTCCAATATGAATAACATCCCAGAGCAAGTCTTGCAATTTCTGAAAACCCTTTGAATATTTTAGTACTAATTCAGTTCATTGACTATGGAGCTAAAGACATTTCTGAAATAAATATTGTTAAGATCTGGAAATGTATGTGGGTATATAGGCATTTTATGCATCATCTTATGAAAATCCAGTTTTTATGAAACTAAATGAAATAAAATAAAAGAATGTATGTGAATTTGGTAAGCTAATTATTAGTTTAACTTTGTTTTCTATTAACACAGTCCATTGAATGTAGATGATGCAGTTAAATTACTTCCTTTGTGTTTTTGTACTTCAGTTATTTTTCATATCATTGTAGTTATGGGAGTGAATTTGTAGTATAAATAAAGGTCCTTTAAAATGATTAGGATTAATCTTGTGCTTTGTGTCCTACTCCCAAGAAAATGAGTTATTTTCAACTGTTAATAGTTTATAATTGAATCTCCATAAGAAAAATTTAAAACTGCAGTAGTATTGATGACTTTTTAAACCAATTGTATTGACAAGTTGGAGAGTCTTTAATTCATGCTTCGGTCTTGGTGTCTATGATTTTTAACCCCTTGTTGCTAACATTAATGATAGCTCAGACGGCATTTTGGGGTATATGAAAGGTAAAATATTTATCTGGGGTCAAAGGTGATTTTTATATCAGTCTTGCTTTAATAACATTTTAAAGTAGTATATTTCTCTCAGAATGTTTGGTATAAAAAGCAATCAAAATACTTCTAATGGTAAACAACCTAGGTGAGCTACAATGTGGAAATGATTCGTCCATAACACCTGCAGTCTGTTTCCATCAGGAATTGGGCAGGACACTCTTTCGGTATGACTGTGTTAAACAGAAATGGGATCCCCAGGCAGTGCAGTGTTGAGTGAAGGGATAGATTATGATTTCTAATATTTTGATCTAGAAATCAAGAATGTTATACTTTAGCAGTTCCTTTCACCAGGGATGTATAAATTGATTATGAACTTGGAGTTTTCATATTACAGCTACCTATTTTCTAACAAAGATAAAGTCAAATATAATTAGAGTGTACACAATAATTCTTGGAAATTTTCCTAGAATTAGTAGACTAAGTGCTGGTATTTTAGTCATAAAATAAAATGCAGTTATTTGATACAGCGAGAGATGGGCCTCAGGGTAAAACTTACCATGTGTGCAATGCTGTACTAGTAATTCCAATTCTGAAGATGTCAATACCATCATCTGAGAATTAAAAATGACGTAGTTCCACTTTATGGGATTATTGTGAGGATTAAGTTAGATACCATAAGTAAAGTACTTGGAAAAACTATAATTCATCATTTGATACTTTCTACCTGTTATTTTTTCATGTGATGAATTCTAACAATTTTACTGTTTTTATATTGTGTCTATTTACAATAGGCAATGTGATATATTGATATTCATTGCATTGGTCAGTTTTCTGACATTATGAGGAAAATACCTGCAAAGAAAATTTCTGAGGAGGAAACTATTATATTGATTCATGGTTTAAGAGAATACAGTTGAAGATGAGATGTCTCCATTGTTTTTAATTATATTTTTGTTAAATAGTTGTTTCAAAGAATTTCCATTCCACAAATCAGTTTATAAGTACAATGGATCTTTAATAACTTTCTTATACCATTCCAAACCTCACCCCACTTTCATGTTTTCTAGTTTCATACTATCTGCATTGAATATTATGCCTTCACTCTCTTCCTCCATAACTCTCTTTATTCCTTCCCTTTGACTTCCGCTCACATCTTCCAAGTGATAGATTCCTGGTATTCATTTTGTGGATTAAAAGTTCAATTTTATAAGAAATTACATCTTTTAAATACTCCTCTGCAAATAGCATGCTTTGGTTAATACTGGTGTGTAATTGTAACCCCTCTGTATGGTATTTTCACAATAAAAATCTCAGTTTTATGGTCAATAGATTTTGAAAAGGATGCCATGACTTTATGAAATAAAAATAGAATCTTAAATGGTTGTTGTGGCACTATTGCCTCCCTCTATTTAAAAAAATTTCTTAGACTACTACATCAATCCTTATACAAAAATTTAAAGTTTTTAAATAGAAGATCATTATCAAACTAAATGTGAGATTTAAAAACATAAAACATAAACATAAAAATTCATGGCATTGGATCAGTAAAAGTTTCTAAAATATGACATGGAAAGCATTAGTGGGTAAAGAAAAGCAAGAATAATCTGTATAATATCAACTTATACTCTTTCATAATTCAAAGGACAATATAACAGAAGTGAAAAAATAT
Organism: Dipodomys merriami; assembly: GCF_024711535.1. NCBI lineage: Eukaryota > Metazoa > Chordata > Mammalia > Rodentia > Heteromyidae > Dipodomys > Dipodomys merriami. The sequence continues at coordinate 193,799 of NW_027206610.1, read as the reverse complement.
CTAATAGATAGAAGACACATATTTGTTAATGCTACAATGTAAATGCTAAAATGATTCTGAGTCTAAGTATTTTTATATCTTCTAATTCTATATAACTTTTCCCAAAATAGGATATTTCTTTAAAGAATATATGTAGATAGTAGGAGCATATGAAATAAGTTCCTCTTTAGTATCCAAAAAATAAAGAGAAAACTCACCAGTAGGACTATAATATAGAAAGATGACACAAAATATAGTAATGCACTTGTGGAGAAATTGATATACTCCACATAGCAAATGAATTTGTAAAATACTTCAATCATTAAAGCAAGCAAGTTTTCAAAAAGTCAAAGAGAATTGAATAGGTTCTATCCATTACACGTCTATGTATGTATTAAAGAGAAGTAAAAAACTTGTTTGGACAGGGAATGTAGTTCATTGAGATTGCACTTGAATACTTTGTGTGAGACCCTGGAAATAATCCCCAAAACCAAATTTTGAAAAGGATCACTATCGAGGATGTATGCTGGACAAATTCCTGTAAATGAATCTTATATCTACTTTAATGTCTGTTCAAAAATTTACAGCATTTCTATTTGAAGAAAAGCAAATTTGTGAAAATTTTAGGCTTGGAAAACCTATGATTGTACAATTCATTTCCAAATCACTAAAATGCATACAATAAAAGGAAATAATATATTTCAGGTGAATTACATGTCAGCAAAAAAAAAAGCTATTGTTAAAATACTTCACACAAAATGTAGAATACGTAAAAAGATATTTTCTGTGTTTGCTTATAAACTTTGTAAACTGCAACATTTGAAACAATAATATGATTTCTGTTCATTTTAAGTATTTTTAATTGTTTATTTTAAGTTTATTCAGAGATAACTAAATCAAAAAGTGTATGTGATAACTGGAATACCTAGGAATTAAGCAACACTTATAAATAATTGATAACCTTTTCCGGAAGAAACTTTTGGCAAATGACAGAAGACACAAATCTATGCATCTGCATCTTATGAAAGCAATATGTTACTTGGTCAATCCAATTGTTTTTCTCTACTTTGATAGGGAAAAAATATTCTCAAGATAAGAGCCAATGGCAGTGAAAAGAAACAAAATACACTATCATCTTGATTTATTAGTGAAAGTAACATATGAAATAAAACAATTCCACTTAAGGGACTCCAATATTAGTATCTATGAAGATGTTCCTGAATGCCAACATCCATTGAATTTTTGGAATTTTAATTTCTATGTACATATGAAAACTAGAAAAAGAAAAGAAATATAGTCTTAAAGCAAACCAGCTATGGAATAATTTTCTCAATTGCTTTGAAATTACATAGAATTGATATTCCTTTCCATTGGAAACATTTAAAAATGTTTATCATTTATTATAATTCAAATATAAAGCAAGAGTAATTTAATATAATCATTATAAATATCATTCTATTACTATCATAAAATAGAATAACAAACCAGTCCCAATATATTACCTACCCATCATTATTCTTAATTCCTAATCATTACCTAAATATCTTAAACAATCTAAATAGTTACGTCTTTAATATAAACGTAAATATTCTATACTTTTTACTTAACATTTTCCAGGGACTTGTATTTATGTTTCTAAGAAAGGTTCACCGCAGTTAAAAGATGCTTTTGTGAAATTAATGTGATACATTTTGTTGTAGTTGTTGTTGTTTTTTGAAAGGCCTGGGCATTATCCATAAGCCTTTTTATCTTCAAGGAGAGCAATCTACAACTTGAGGCAGAGAGCTAATTCATTTTTTTAATGGTTTAATGGGGATAAGAATCTAACAAGTACTTTTCTGTCTGGGTAGTTTTCAAACACATTTCTAAGATCTCATTACCCAGAATAGGTCAAATTATAACAGTGAGTCAATGGCACTTTTTGATGTAGTTTTTATTTTAATTATGTTTTAAGATTTTTGTTTCACCATAGTGTACATCATTCTACCCATAAATTTAGATATGTATATATTTCTGATGACAATCTCTAAAAATGTCATTCTATACATAACATTAATATATATATATATATATATATATATATATATACACACACATATATTTCTGAAGACGGACTCTCTATTTTTTGCTAATATTTTTGACCTTTTACATTTCAAAGATATACAGTCTATTTTTCTAAAAGTTTCCTAGAATAAAATAACTAATATTCCCACCAACAATGAAGTAAGGTTCCTTTCTGTCCACATCCCCTCCAGCATCTTTTGTTGTTAGAGTTGTTGATTTTTGCCGTTCTAAATGGAGTGAGGTGATATCTCAATGTTGTTTTGATTTGCATAACTCCTCTGTACAGTATGTTCACAAATAAAATTAAATTAAATTAAAAAAAATAAGTAATATTTCAGTAGAAAGTAGAGCTTTTATTTCAAGGGAATTTTAGATACACATATGACTTTGTAGTAATATTTACAGTATATTACTTGAAAAATTTCTGTCCAAACTCTTAAATATTTGTGTGTCGTGAGGGGAAGAGAGGAAGTTAATTCATACTGATTAGGAATTAGCAATGCTTCAAAAATCTATTCCATAATTTGTTATAAACACATAGTCAAGCTACCTGATATGGTTTAGTTTTTTTTGTTTCTTTATTTGTTCAAAATTTTAATATGGATGCGTGCAGTGTTAACATTAAAAATAATAGCAAAGTCATAGGCACATATAAGATTTTCATTAATTAGTATTTATGATGCTAATAATAATTTTGATGAAGATGATGATGATGACCACAGTGTAGCCTGACAATGATAAGGTGATTGAAAAGGAAAAAAACTTTACACTTATTTATAGCTAGTGTTCCCACATTGAATACATAGTTGTAAACTGAATTGGATTACATTCAATAATAACAAGAGGAAGAGTTTCTATACCAAGAAATAAAATTACATTAATAGGTAGAGACAGTAAAAACCCTAGTGTTATTCCTGCAGTCTCTCTAATGTATACTCACTTTCTTTGCTGGTATTGTGTTCTTATAAATAAAATCATTTACTTCCACATTTTGATGGACTAAGATATAGTGTTCGAACTCAGTGTGATTAATTCAAATAACATTCTCTTATAGGTAATATTCAATAATGAATGTTTCCAATAATTTATTAAGAGTATGTCCTTCAGTACAGCTGTAAACACGTGACACAATTTACATAATACCACTTACATATCTGAAGTTACCACAAAATGACATAGGCCATAGTGCCAGGACTTAAAATTTATTTTTATTTCTGCATAAAACAACTTTTGACTTCATACCAACAAACTGAATTTGACTCTTTCCTTATTTGTAAGCTAAAGTGGAAAATGTAAGGACTCTTCACTTTTTTTTCTTGTTCTAGAAGTCAACAAATATTCTTCAATATTTCTGGTAGATTACATCCATTTATAGATGAGAAATGTAAGGCAAACAGTCAATGTAGTGAGTAAATAATGATACTAGAATTATTGTCTGGGCTCTTCACTCTGTGTGCTTACAAAGAGAGTAATCTGATGATGGAGAGGACCAATATGAAAAGACTCTGGGGAAAAAAAGCCTAATTTGTAAGCGGTTGTTTTAGGACTAGGTTACCAGTGATGAATACTTGTAACAGGCTGGTGTCATGGGCATAAAAAAGAGTACATAGAAATTGTGTTAGTGACAGAAACTGAGAAAATCTTAATCATTCATCTTATCTAAGGGGAGGGTAAGAAAGGTAAAAAGTAAGGTAAGAAGAAATCTAAAATGCATCCACATCTCTGACTGGCAACTGTTAGTTATATTCTTGGTGAAAAGGACTACAGATGGAAAATACGGACTTAGAGGAAAAAATTCTCAGTTCTAAGGTTTATGTTAAAGAGATGCAAATATATGTCTGTTTAGACATCATCAAAATATCCACGACCTTGAATATGCAAAAGAATAATAAAATCGGGGGCATTATTAAAGTGAGGAGGAAAAGGAAAATTCTGACACAAGTGTGAGCAATGTGAGCACCAGTGTGGACAAGATTAGATGAAAGAGATAAATAAGGAAACAAGCAATAAACACAGATTTATAGAAGTAAAGGAAGGAAAGAATTTGCAGGAATATTTTGAAGGAAATATTCTATTTGGATTTGAAAAGTAAAAGGACATAGATAAGTTCAATAAGAACAGTGTTTTGGTGAAAGTCATATTGATAAAATTTTGTGATATGAATGTGAAGCTATAAAATTCTGGATCCATGAATTCAACAGATCCTGTTGATTTTAAATGCTGAGAGCAAATGCTTTTATCCTGACCTTAGAAGAATTATACAGTTATAACTCTCATGAACTTTCCTTAGAGGTATTTTGTGAATATGTTTCAAGACTGTTTAGACAGGAGATTAGAGATTGACAAGGCACAGACAAGCCTAATTTGTCCTACAGTTCCAATGAGTGATTCATGTATCCACATCAGTTTGGGATTTTATTGAAATATTGTTGGATATCTTATCAGCCTAGTCATCACAAATGTAGGACAAGTAACACCAAGTATTAGGTTAAACATACAGCTTTACTGATGTGACTGAAGACTCCTTGAATTGATTCTTCTTTATAACAGAAAATGCCTCAATAAACATTAACAAATCATAACTGCCATATACCTTATTGAAATCTAATTCTTGTTAGGGATATCTCCATGCTTAAGTAACCCTGTCAATCAACCTGCCACAAATTCTTTTTTCTTTTTTTGGGGGGGGGGTCCGGTCGTGGGGCCTGAACTGTGGGCCTGGGCGCTGTCCCTCAGCTCTTCAGCTCAAGGCTAGCGCTATCACTTGAGCCACAGCACCACTTCTGGCTTTTTTCTTTTTGCTTATGTGGTGCTGAGGAATCGAACACAGGGCCTCATGCATGCAAGGCAAGCACTCTACCACTGAGCCACATTCCCAGCCCCTGCCACAAATTCTTATATGTAGGAAGTGCTATAATAAACTTCAAACTTTTATTGAATGGAAGAGTTCAGACATTAGCCTCACCATTTAATCCAAATCTTTCATTTTCTTATACACATTGACAAATAGGGAAGAATTCTGATATAACAATAATACAATGGTGACTTGAATTAACACAACTTCTAGGATCTAGTATTAAATTGATTACTTACTAATTAGCTCCAAATTTTGTGGATATTTATATTTCTCCTGGGAAAACTAATGAGCTCCAAGCAAATGTCCCTAGGGAGGCTTTCACTTCTAATATCACTGTTTGTCTCAAACTGCTTTAAATTCTACACCCTCTAATGTGGGCATAGGGTTATACTGTGCAATTTTTTTCCTCAGAGAGTGAGTACTACCCTATTGTTTGTCATAGACAAAGTACCTTGATACATACACTGGGTGTGTGCAAACAAGAAGTGGTAGTTGAACAATGTTCTTAGTAGTATATAAAGATGAAATTGAAATAGAGCAACTATGAACTCAAAAGGAATGTGCAAAAAAGATAAAGGCACAAAGTAGAATGTGCCAAGGAAATGCTGAAGTATAATTTCAAATTACGTACTCACGTTTGAGGGTGTGTTCAAAGTACAGCTTCAGACAATGCAGTTGGATATCTTGGGGGAAAGACTGCTTTAAACTATTTTGGGATACTTGTACAAGTAGAAGCCCCTAACTCTGATTCTAATCAGCCACAACATCTTCAACTTATGGACTATTTTCCAAGTGCAATGTGAGAAAAAGAGGGCTCATCACAATTAGTGTTCTGGTTGAAGTAATGGCAATCACATAACTTTTCTTATAAGTCTTTATTTTGGAGCATTAAAGTAGAAAAAACCAAGTAAATATTTTGCATGTACCTAAATTAAGTGGGACGTATTATATTGGTCTCCTTTTAACTGGGAAGTTATAGATTATTTCTTTTTATACTCTAACTTGGAACAATGATCTGCTGTCAGTTATTTCTTCTCTTCCTCTTCTTTTGCCCTTCCACTTTCATAATTTTTATTTAAAGAGACATACTTGAACTTGCATTTCTAAATTCTTCAAAATTATCTGAATTTCTTCATATTTCTGGAAGCCTCCTAAATCTTTCTCAAGGGAATATTTTGTCAGTACCATTTTTATCCTATATGATGTCTTCCTGCCTAACTCAGTGCAAGAAATACATTAGACTTATTCAGGTATCTCAATACTTGTCCCACCACCAAAAACTATCTTACTTAGAAATCGTGATTTTAGTATATCTTGGGAGGTGGCATCTGTCATTTTTGTATGACCCTAATGATACTTACATGCAATCATGATTTAAACCAATATGCCACTCAGAAGATGAACAAATCCATTAAACACACACACCGTGGAATTCTATGCTTCCAATTAATAAGGAAATGGAAAGACTTGGAAAAATCCTACTAAGAAAAATAAGCAAGACACAAAGAAACAGATTCCATGGTGTTCCTCATGTGAAATAATTAGGTAATGGCTAAGATAGTCCTAGCAGATGAGCAGAATGGCTATGTATATATAACCATATAAGAGGATGCTGAGCAAAATGAACTCCTAGACATGGAAACAGAGGTTTTTCTTTGTGGTTATTGTTTTTACAGTGCTATGTGATTTCTTTTAGGACAAAGGGCAAACCAATGGAATAGCAATACTCACAAGACAACATGTAGGATATTCACATTACAACTTGTGAGGGATATTGGGGTGAAGTAAAAGTGTGAGAAAAATGAGGGAGGGCATAAAAAGTTCAACTTTTAGATATTCACTACCTTACAATTACTGCAACACCTTGTATATACCACCTTGACAATAAAATTAAATTTAAAAATAAGCTACATAAAATATAATTTCACTATATTTCTATAGTAAATGATATTCTATGTCTATTACATTTTTTAAAAAAATGAACAATATTTGGCTTCTAATTTGAATTAATTGTCCCTTTCTTTTTCAGATGGTCATCAACTTGAATGCAATCAAACTATACAAACTTTTCAGAATATACTTGCCATTATTTTTTTAAAAACATTATTTTAATATTGTCTCATACTAAATAGAAAATAGTTCAATTCCCTGAAAACTCCTAATTATTAAAACTGAATATTTGTTAAGAGGACAGAATATATGTGTTCTACTAACTACTCATTTTGAAATTCTGAGTATGCCATACCAGAGACATTTAAAACAGTGCTTGTATGCATTTTATGTAATTCTGCAAGAGATGCAGTTTCCAATGAGACATTACATATTTATATGTCAACAGAGAAACTAGCCACATTCTGGTAGAAGGTAAAATTATGAAGTATCTATAATAATTAATTCCTCTAGAGTAAACATTTGTTCATCATAGTAAGCTATTATTTCAATGAAAATCAATACCAAAATTTTATGCAGTAAAGTCATTCTAGCCCAACAGTTTCCACCTTGTAAGCTGCACCTTAAAATTCCCTAAATTCACAGCATGACTAGCTTATCACTATTGTGAAAAAATTCTACAATTCTGCTAATGTTATGCCCTTTTTATTGTTGAAAGAACACTACACTAAACTTTGCTGCATCGTTTTCCCTCAAGTGGTATTCTTGAGATCAGAAAACTTGAACATATTATTTATACTTATCTTTTCGTCTACCATAAATATTCAAGAGGGAAAGATCTGTATATTATGGTTCAAACCCCACCCAGCCAGGAAGTTTCCTTAGATTCTTATCTCCAATAAATTGCTCAGGAAAAGCCAGACACAAGTAGTACTGAGGTTCTAGTGGTAGAGCATTATCCTTGAGCAAAAAACAGGCTCAGGGACAGTGCCCAGGCCCAGACGTCAAGCCCTAGGACAAACAAAACAACAAAAACAAAATGAAGACAAACTCCAAACCTAGCATTTTTCTCATTGTATACAGAGGTATATAATTAAGGAAATTTCTTCCTATGTTATGTACAGGTAGAAGAAAAAAGATTTCAAATAATAATTCTCTTCATACCATGTTACACAAAAGTCACAAAACATGGCTCTTTTTCTAAATTTATAAATTAATAGCATCCATTTATTGTCAACTTTTTCTAGATTATTCACATTATCATGTTATACATCTACTGTTGGAATTATCTATAAACTAAGTCCTAATTACAACTCTTTTGAAAGAATATTCTAGACAAATAGAATGCCAGAATCATTTGTGAATTGGTAAACTAAAACTTCTACTTAAAAAGTATTTTGTAGTATCCTATAGAATATGAAATTACAAGCAAAAGATATTTATTTTAAATCTAAATTCTAATTTAGTAAGGTCTACAAAGTCCTACATTAGATAACTTTGCTTTTTCTCCTGGCTTAAGCTTTTGTATTCCTTCATTATTTCTTTGGAATCCAACAGAATGATGCTAAATTTTTAAATTTTTTGGTTCGGAATCATGACCGATTTTGCATCTAGAAGTATTCTGTAATGAAGAGATCATTTAAAACATGACTGAGGATGATATATGAGTTGTATTTCAATAGGAAACTTGACTTCTCAAAACATGAAAAAATTTGCCCAAAATTCCAACTATGAATTCCTTTCTTGTACTTTGGTTTGTTTTATTGAGGCAAAATTATACTACCTAGTCCAGGGAACGTATTACTATTTAATCCACTCTCTAATCTTCTGTATTAGTCTGAGTGCTAGAATTCCAGACTTGAATCGCATTCCCCTGCCATAGTTTGTTTGTTTATTTGATCGAGAAACCTACTAGTAATTCTGAACTTCTCTGATGATCTTATCCACAACTGACTGTTCAAACTGTTTCTATACAATTTTCAAAGATGTTCTAACATTTGACACAGAATATGAACATTTTCAGATCCACCTGCAGGGGTCTCTGATTCATTCTTCCATGGATCCGATCCCTTTAATAATTATTACTTGGCTCTTTTACTATCTCTGGTCACTACTTATGTAATAGTCTCATGCTTTTGGGGGGAAAGTTCACTTGACGACTTTCTAATATTAAAAATTATCACTTGATTCTAGTCTTACTCAGGACATATTTTCTATTGTTTTCTAACTTTTCTACACATTTTGAGAATTGTTTCATATGTGTGTTTGCACATATAAGTGCTTCTGTGTGCATGTAAATGTTAATATGTATGTATGCAAAATCCTCAGGCTATTATTCAGCACTCTTGTTCATAACTAGTATCCCATCACTTGAGCCATTCATCCAATGCAGCTTTTGACTGGTTAATTATAGGTAGTGTTGCAAAGACTGTTCTGCCGAGGCTGGATGCAAACTGAACTTTCCAGACTCTTTTATATTCTTAGTTTTTATTTTTTCCAGGAGTATGGTTTTAAACTACAAACATTTTTGTGAATGTAAAGTCTAACCTGTAGCCTAGATTTTTAACTCAAGAATTCATACAAAGATAGATGAACATACACATTACACATCCTGAGTGTACACTGCTACAAATGTGATCTTAATCCTGGTACTGGTGTCTCAAAATTTTAATCCTAGTTACTCAGGAGGTTGAGATCTGAGGATTGCAGTTCAGATCAAACACCAGTATGAAAGTTTTCTGAGGCACTTAACTCCAATTAACCACTAGAAAACTGGAATTGGCACTGTGGCTCAAGTGGTGGAGTTCTAGCCTTGAGCTGAAGAGGGGAGGGACATCGCCCAGGCCCAGAGTTCAAGACCCATAACCATAAAAATAAACTGAAAAAGAAAAACAAATGTGATCTTATCCACTAGCTCATTGCTACTATATTTCCTGCTCTCTCAACATTGCCTTTTTTTCCAGTTAAGTCCATGCTCTTATATCTGACTCATTTTGGAACCAGAATTACTCTTCTGTTCTACTTTTTACAAATTTGCATGATTAGCTACCATGATTTAGATCTAGTAGAAAACAAGAGTGGCCTCATCCTTCATGTTCCACTTAGTAGTAATGCTTTCCCTATATCACTCCCATAGATCTACATACTGGCCTTGGATTTATTGTTTCAATGTTGTCTTACTTGAAGAGTGTTCTATAGTGTATTGAACCATTATACTTAAGCACAAAACTTCTTTTTCTCCAATTATTCCTATTGTTTCTCCTACTGCTAACTTATGTACACTTGGGAAATAATGCACAAAACACACTCACAAAAATGTTTCTGAGAACATTCTTCCCACATAAAATTGGTCTTAATTACAGAGCACTTAGAAAATTTGAACTGAAAGAAGTCCAGGATGTTTTTTTCATGTTTATTTTTGTAAAAATGGTTTAAAGAGGGCTAGAGTTACATAAGAAAGTTAATGAGTACATTATCTATCAAGCATTGTTACCTCCCCTTTTGTTTTTCTCCTACAATCCTTTTCCTCCCCACCAAACTAACTCCGTTCTCCCCTCCTCAAGTTGTAAAGCTAATTTTCTACATAGTGCCATGTACAACTCATTGTTACAATATGTCATACTGTATACTTCTTTAAGCATTTTGTTATTTCCCTTCCCCTCCCCACATTAGAAAAATGTATATTAAAGATGCAGGTCTCTGACAATAAATATAGTGAAAACAGGGGTTATACCATGGAGGAAGAAAATAGAAGAGAAACAAAAAAAATCACATGCTACTTGTTAGATACATTAAAAAAATGACAAGCAAGAAAAAGCAAGTTGTGTCCATATCTTGGGTTCCATTTCGCTTAACATCATCTTATATGGCCATATGTACATGAATAAGGTTTTATAAGCCATGCAAATTCCATATTTTCTCGTTATGAAGTTATCTCTGAAACACATGTTACCTCATGTCCAAAGATATAACTTGTGCTATTTCAATGAAGCCAGAAAATATTCATTTTACCTGGAGCAGCACCATAGATTGTTACTGGAACTAAGTGGAAGGAACTGTTATTGCAAGTGGAAATTGATCCCAAGAGAGGAATTGAACATAAAGAAATGACAAATTTCAAGGTAATTTGTGCTGTCCTTTTATGGTACAAGAAAAGAATCCAAGGCCTGAAAGAAACTCTCTCCCTGAGTTTGTCAAGTGTGTCTTTACTTACATAAAACTTGTCTGTAAACTTCTAGTTGAGAGTATAACAAAAGGAAACAATATGCCATTTGAAGGCCAGCATAGAATAAAAGGAAATAAATTTGTTTTAAAAGTGTTCTCCTGCAAAGAAACAAAGATTTGGGGGTTTTAAAGAGACTTATGCACGGATATTTCATTCCTGAGATGATTCTCCTGTTGCAGGAGTCAGTTACCCAATTCTTTAGTCTGGTCCTGAGTTCTCCATAGCAATAAGGATTCCAAAAAGCAGGATCCAGTGAGTACGATCAGCAAAAGGAGCCTCTTCTCAAAGCAGTGCTTTAAGGATAGTCTCAAAGAAATATGTGGTTTTTTTCATTTGCTTGTTTGTTTGTTTAGTTTGTGCTGGTTTGGGGGCTTGAACCCAGAGGGTGGACCCTGTCCCTGTACAGTTGCCTTTCCTGTCCACCTGCCCCCATAGCTAGTACTCTATTGCTTGAGCCTAAAATCCACTTCTGGCTTTTTTAGTATTTAATTACAGATAAGAGTTAGACAGACTCTCCTGCCTGGGTTGGCTTTGAACTGAAATAGTAATAAATCCAATTGATTTCAACTGTATGGACTTCTCTTTTGAACCAAGAAATATTAGGTGAAGTTTATTATAAAGCTAATATTTGACAATTTTTAAAAGAAGAGAATATGTCCAGCAAAGAAACCATAACTTAAATAACTCAACAAAAATAGGTGCACTGAATCATTTTGGAATTATTTTTTCTACTTGGAAAGATTACTATTGACTTTGTGGTTCCTTTGGGGGAAACTTAAAGTCAAATTTGCACTTTTTTTGTTGGTCGTGGGTCTTTTACTCTGATACTGGGCCCTGTCGCTCAGTTCTTCAGCTCAAGTTGAACACTTTGCCACTTTTGGTAAAGCACAACTTCTGGGTTTCATTTGGTTAATTAAAGATAAGAGTCTCATGGACTTTCCTGACCAGGCTGGTTTTGAACCTCAATCCGTTGGTCTCAAATTTCTGAGTAGCTAGGATTACAGGTGTGAGCCACGAGCATCCATCTTATATTTGCATTTATGAGCACTTGTTGACACTATGTAGACAAAGAATGGAAATTTGAATCAAATGATGACATTGCAAGTTTTCAGAAAAATTGAGGTAGCAATAAATTTATCCTCCTTTTCCATGTTGTTACATTAATGATTCATATGTCATGGGACTCTTACATTAGCATCCTCTGCTGTCTGCATTTGTCAACTTAGTATCAGAAATTGTTCATAGAGAAATATAAAAGACTGAGATTTTTAGAAAGCAAAGGAGTTCAGGTATGAAAGTACAGCCTAGAAGGATATACAACCTATCACACAGAAATTAAGAATTAACCTAATTACTGGAATGCTAAAGGCAATGAGGAATAATCCTAGTTTATGACTAGTTCTTTAATAACCAAAAATGGTTCACTAGAACACTTTGTGGTATAACTTAGTTATTATCATTTATTCCTTCCATCTGGAGTTATTCCTTCTCTTCTGTAAAAACTATTAATTAGCCTCTGCCTTTTTGGTGCCATGACTTACCAAAAAGATTTCCAAATATCACTTATACTACGCTTCTGATTGTGATTAGCAATGACCACCCAAAAGCCTGGAATCTTTGAATTTCCAGAATTAATCTTCACCTGACATCTAAGCACATTCCTGGCATTAATTGCCGTGACTTAATGAACAAAAGTTTTAGGTTTTTTTTTTCAAAATTGTATACTAATATAGGTAAAGTATATGAATTAGGGACTAATGTCAGGTATCAGTATGGAAGGAGCAATGGTATATTCCAAGTATGAGTTGTTTATTTTGCATTTACTAACTAAATGTTTGTTGTTGTTGTTGTTTTGCCAGTCCTGGGGCTTAAACTCAGTGATAGGGAATTATTCCTCAGCTTTTTTTTTAGTTGTTGTTGTTGTTCAAGGATAACCCTCTACCACTTGAGACACAGCACCATTTCCAGTGATTCTTTTTCTGTTTATGTAGTACTGATGAATTGAACCGAAGTTTTCATGCATGCTAATCAATCACCATACTGTGAAGCCACATTCCCAGAGCCCTAAATGACTTTCTTAAGATGGCATTACTTTTTCATTCCGTAACTATGTATCAAAAATTTAGCCAGAAATTTTTGCTAGAAAAGGTCATTGAACACAATACTGAGTCCAGTAAGGCTAGATGGACAATGAATAACCTTCACGGTCTAGCCAGAGCACAGAGGGGCTTGCCTCATGGAGCTGGAACAACAGACTTAGTGAGACAACTCCTGACCCACAGCCCACCACCAGAATGAGAGGGCCACATTGGTTCCAGCCACATGGGGATGCTGGGCCACCTCCTCCAGCACCCATTCAATAAGTTCTTGAGAGAGAGAGAGAGAGAGAGAGAGAGAGAGAGAGAGAGAGAGAGAGAGAGAGAGAGAGAGAGAGAGAGAGAGAGAGAGAGAGAGAGAGAGAGAGAGAGAGAGAGAGAGAGAGAGAGAGAGAGAGAGAGAGAGAGAGAGAGAGAGAGAGAGAGAGAGAGAGAGAGAGAGTCAGAATTACACTTAAGTCAGGTGCTGGGGGCACAGGCCTATAATCCTAAGTACACAGGGGACTGAGATATGAGGACCATGGTTTATAGACAGCCTGGGCAGGAACATCTGTGAGACTCTTATCTCCAAAGAACCACCAGAAAACCGGAAGTGGTGCTATGACTCACGTAGTAGAGAACTAGCCTTGAGCTGAGGAGCTCGGGGACAGTGCACAGGCCCAGAGTTCAAACCCCACGACTGACAAGAAGTGGACTTCCCACCACAAGAAGTGGACTGAATAGCACCCATTGTCCTAGGGAGCATGGCAGAGAGTTCAGGCCGAGCTTCCTGTCAGCTCTCTCTTTTTATTTTATTATGAAGGTGATATTCCAAGGGGTGGGTCACAGTTATATAAGTAATAAGTATTTTTTTACAGTGTTACCACTTCCTCATTTTTTCCTGCTTCCCCCAACCCTGATATCCCATTTCCCGAAAGTTGTAAAGTTCATTTCTAACATAGTGTTTAGTGTATATCACTATTGCTTTGGTTAATCTTTGTCCCAACATTTCTGTGATTTCCCTTCCCTTCCCCAAATCAGATAAACTTGTAAATAAGACAAAGGGTACAGCAATAAAAAAACGGTGACTACAGGGAATAAACCAAAATGGAAACAGTAAATAGAAATACATAAAAGCAGTTCACTATACAATCATCTTGTATCCATTTCTTGGAGCTCATTTCAATAAGCATCATTTTCTATGGTGACATGCTTATAGCTATAGAGCTGTTGTGATCTTTTATAAGAATATCCTAGACATATTCTAGTTTTTTTTAATGAGTGAAAACATGTAGCCTATGATTCTTTAGGTGTGGCTTGTTTGACGCATTATGTTTTCCAAGTTTTTCCATTTCCTTACAAATGGGGCAATGTCATTCTTCTGATGGAAGCATAGAATTTTGTTGTGAATATATATGACATTTTCTTGATTGATTCATCTACTGAGGGGCATCTGTGTTGGTTCCATATCTTAACTATGGTAAATAATGCTACAATTGACATAGTTGTGATAGTAACTTTAGTGTGGCCTTGTCTGTGGTCATTTGGGTAAATGCCCAGGAGTGGGATTGCTGGGTCATAGGGGAGATCTTCTGAGGAACCTGTATACTTCTTTATGGAGTATTTGAACAAGTATACTTTTCAACCAATAGTGCAGTAACATTCCCTTTTGGCTATATTCCCACCAGACCAGCATCTGTTATTATTAGTTTTCTTCATAATGGTCATCAAACTGGGGGAAGGTGGAATCTCAATGTTGCTTTTATTTGTATTTCTATGGCCAGAAATGTGGCATATTTCTTCATGTTTCAATTCACCATTCATATTTCTTCTTCAGAGAGGTCTCTCTTTAAATCTTTAGCCAACTTATTTAGAGGGTTGTTTCTTTGAAGATTTGTTTTTGGTGGGGAGTTAACATGTGGGGCTCTAAATATATTTGACATGTAAGGCCATTGCCTGTTGCAGAGCAAGTAACGAACTTTTCCCAATCTGTGGGCTTTCTATTTATCTTTCTATCTATGTAAGTTCTCTTCTTAGATTTGGTGTCCGTCAAGTCTGTTAATTTATTGAAACAACCAATTCTGTTTTGTTGATCTTTTTATGTTTTAGTTCATCTTTATTTAGTTATTTCTGATTTTTTTTATTTGTTTCTGTCTTCTGCTTTGGGTTTGGGCTTGTTCCTGTTTTCAAGAATTTTGAGTTATATAATTAAAATACAGACTTCAGATTTCCCCAATTGCTTGATGTAGGCACTTAGAGCTATAAATTTTCCTCTAAGTACTGCACTTACTGTTTCGAAGAGGAGTTGGTATTTTGTGTGTTCAATTTGTTAATTTTCAGAAACTTTCAGATTTTCATTCTAATGTATTCAGTGCCTCACTGGTCATTCAGCAATGTGTTGTTCACTCTTCATGGGTTAGGGTTTTTTTTTTTTTTTTTTGCTTTAGCTTTTTAATTCTAAGTTTATTCTGTTGTGGTCTGACAAGATATGGGAATTCAAATAATTTTTCTTTCAATTCTGATAGAATTTCTATGTGACATAGGATATGTTCTATTTTGGAGATTCTTCCATGAGCTGCTGGGAAGAATTTGTATACTGGTGCTGAATGTATATTCTGTCTATGTCTGTTAAGGAGAAGCGTTCAATGTAGTTATTTAGGTCTTCAGTTTCTTGGTTGTGTTTTTCCTGGATAACCTATCCATGCATTTCAATGATGTGTTGCGATGTGTTTTTAGGTTAAGTAGTATTTGGTTGATGAAATGGGGTGCTCCAGGATTCAGGATATTGATACTTAGACATGATATATCCACCTAATGGAGATGTGCCTTTATCAATATATAATGTCTCTTCCTAGTAATATTTTTTTGAATTCTATTTCATCTTATGTTTGTACTATGGCCTGTTTATGGTGTTCATTTGCTTGAAAATTTTCCTTCCAGCCTTTCAGTTTGAGTAAGTGTTTGTTTTTGTCAATAAAATGTGTCTCTTGTAGATACTACATGCATGTGTCTTGTTTTATTATACTACTATTTAGTCTGTTTTTTATTTGGAAAGTTAATTCCATTGATATTGAGAGTTGAGACTGTGAAATATCTCATAAGTCCTGCCATGTTATTCACCTGTTGTTAGGCTCTGTGTCTAATCTACTCTTAATACATTTACCTTGTTCACTGGTAGGGAGCATTTTATATAACCAATTTCTGTTCTTCATGATCTTCTCTATGTAGGATATATTTGATTAACTTCTATCCTGCTGCTTTGGTGGAGATACATTGTTTAAAGTTTTCTTTGTCATGAAATATTTTTATATATCCTTTTAATGTAAAGGAGAGTTTGGCTTGGGACCATATTCACGGTTGGTATTGTTTGCCTTTAATGTTTGTCATATATCATGCGAGGCTCCCCTTTTTACCATATCAGCTAAGAAATTTGTGTTTATTCTGACTGTATATCCTTTATCAATAATCGGTCTTTTCTCCTGACAGATTTAAGAGTCCATTCATTGATGTCTAATGATCCTCTAATGGATTATGATGTGATGGTGGTTTGTTCTGTTCTGGTACACTCTGGTGTTCTAAAGGCTTCTCTTATCTGAATGAGCCTATCTCTTTGATTTCTCTGTCTTACAATTGGTTATTGTTTTAGGGCTTCTATCTCTTTATTAAAGCTTTATTTTAGGTCTTGTATGGATTTTCTTTACAACTTTTTATTGGGTGGGGACTTGGGAGGTATGTGTTTTAGCGATGTCTTCTCTCATATCTTTTAACTAGGCATCAATTTTTCCCTTGGACTCTCTTGCCTTCTCAGAATTTATTTTTCTTTGTGTTTGGAGTCTCCATGAATTATTTTGCTGATCTTTGCCTGGTCTCATCTTGTTCACAAATTTCCTTGTAGAGGTTTTGTATCTTTTCATTAATCACAATTTCCAGCAGTATTTTTAATGTATTTTGAAAACTATCTTCTAGGTAATTGATTGTTCTAATGCCTGTTTATTTACTGTGTGAATTTTGTTACCTTGGCATGACTTTTGTCATATTTTTCTGATTTGTTCTGTCCATTTGAAGTATTTCTTGGCTTCAATTTGGGGGATCTATGATCTTAATAGGTGACTATCTATGTTCTTGGTTGATATGCCAAGTGTTGCTTTGTTCTTCTGTTGTGATTTGCTTTTCTGGAATTAGGTTTTTGTCTAGACCATTAAGTGTAGGAGAAGAGATCAGTAGTGAGAGATGTTGTCAAATGAATACTTATGCTTCCAACGAAAGTTCCGACTATCCATTGGTAAGGTGAATTATGTGTGTTTATATGTGAGTGTCTCTGTTCATGAATTTTTTTCTCACGTGGCCCTTTCAGTTCCACACTGCAGTTGTGTTTTTGAATATGTTGGTCAATACAGTCACAGCAGTCACCTTCCTGGCTGGGTAACTTTTCATAGATTTCTGTTTTCTTGTGAAGACAGTATAAAATATTCTTTTGAATTGTGTATCTATATATAATTATACCAAACTTAGTGTGACACTCTAGAAATGGAGTACCTTCTAGGATTCTAAATCTCTGTTTCATTAGAGAAATCTAGGGTAATTTTCTGTTGTTATTCTGCCACTGTTTATCCTCTTCCTCTGGTTTATTTATGATATTGTGGATTTTTGTGACACAATTTAGGATTTGTGATGGTTGTATCAAGTTATTTTTGTTTTTCTGTTTGTGTTACTTTGAAATAGTGATTTCTGGCTTGTATGAAGAGACAGTAATAATATGAAATGTGAAGAGCTTAAAGCTTAAAGAGGCACAATGAAGTCCTAAGTAACTTCATTACAGGCTAGCAACCATCTTGTGAGGTATGAATTATGAAAATAACCATGGGTTGAACCCAGAAATGACACAAAAAGGAAATCAATTCCTGGACAACTGAGACATAAACAATCCTTGGTAAAGCCACAGGAATTTTCTACAAATGCATTTACCAAACATTGGTTAGCCATGCAGGACACGGTGACCCAGTGGCCAGACACTTCCTGTCAATCACACCTCAATAATATTAGCCAATCACACATGTATAGCTTAGTTTGCTTAAAATGTTAATCAACCAAGTAATTTCTCATGTAAATCTTCCTCAAAGTAGTTTGTTCAATACTCTAAAAACTGTGCTGATTCTATATTTTGGGTCTCTTTGTGTCATGGGTTACCGATTGCACAGAGTACCAGCCTGGAGCTTGCAAATAAAAGACTCCTTTGTTATTTGCATTGGTCGAGGTCTCTGGTGGTCTTCGGGTGGTCTTGAGTCTAGGTAAGACAAATGTAAGTTATTACATTGAAAGAAAGAGAGCAGATATTTTAACCTATTTGCTACAATTAAATTAATATTAAACAAAGCTAATTAACTCTTATTTACTCTTCAGAGGTTGAGTATAGTACTCTTGGATAACTTGGAGGAAAAGACTGTAGACTGATTACAATTGATGCCTTTCACAGAAATTACTGGCTAAACATTCTTCTTCAGAAAGGCAAATGCTCCATTTTTTCATATTAGTATCATAAAATCATAACATCTGCATGTTGAATTGTTTTCCTCTGCTATTTTCAATACCATTCTTCATCCATTAGGTATCTAGGACTTGGTATGACCCGTTCCTTAAAATACCTATATTGCTTATATTGTGATATAAATCTCAGTAATATTAATATGAATTTATCTCTGAGTCTCATCTTGAGCTACATTCATATGTAATTTACGCAGTTTCAAGCAAGAAACCTATTTTACTCTTTTCTGTTCTTTAAACAATAAATCTATTATCTTTAGAAATATATTTTAAAGAAAATATGTTCTTTTATATTGTTACATTAAACATCATTTATTTCTAGTACTTTTACTGAAATAAATATAAAGTATGTCACATGGAGACAACCCCCCCCTTATCACTTTAAAGTATATCCTTGGGGACTATTTTATATATAAAAATAAATAAGTGCAATGCACATGTTTATACATTAATCATCTAATGGTTAAGTCAATTAGACACAAAAACTATCATACCACATCAAGTCTCAATTTACTTAAAGACACATTGTTCATGAATATCACTCATTTTTAGAAAATGACTAGTCACAAGAAAGTTTATATTTCAAATAAAAAAAATAAAAATTACACCCAGATTTGATGTGAATATCCTGTTTCCAGGAATACATTTATTCAGCAAACAGGGAAACAAAAATATAAGGGTTTGTCATATAGAAAGAAAGATGTAAAGCATAATGTCTTTCCTTAAGATGATACATACATGAAAATCGTGTCATTTATTCAAAGATACTATAGAAATTCATGAGCGGATTTGTGATAAGAAGTGATAAGTAAGCAAAGTAACTGGAAAACTGTATTTGTAAATAGTGCTTTCAATATATGATGACGTTTTCAATAAATAAGCCTATAGATGATGATTTTGTATCTGTAACACACATCCAGTATTCTACATTTTAGACATACTCCCATTGTCTTCCCTAAGTTCTTGATCAATATTATTCTACTTTCATGATGTCAATTGCTACTAAGGTAAAAAGGTGGGTGTTCTCTTGGTTTCCACATCCAATAAATTTTAGTATTTTGCAACGGTGTCTAAAGTCATGGAGTTTGACTTGGATGTGAAGTTTGAGGATACTGTATTTAGGGTATTAATTGGCCTGTAGCAGCCAGGAACTTATTGTGAATACACAGACACACGGGATACTAAGAATTAGGGACTTGATCTTGGGGAAAGATAAAGGTCCAGGCAAGATCTTGAAGCTGAGATAAAGCAATGCAGCAAACATCAATCAACTATCATTACAAGGAAATGGAACTTATCTCTGATATGTCTGGTTGGTAGCTGTGTGTGTGTGTGCGTGTTTGTGTGTGTGTGTGTGTGTGTGTGTGTGTGTGTGTGTATGTGTGTGTGTGTGTGTGTGTAGAGAATTTTAGTGTGGCTTCTATATTTACAGTCCATAGAGCATTACTTGTTAAGGAGAAGGTGCCTTTACCAGAGCTCCGATACGACTGTCATCACTTTTTACTGCAAAATAACCACTTGCTTAATCTCTAATTAAAAAGGGAAAAATAAATTAACATCTTAGATGATTGTTTTGAAAATTAATTGGCAAATTGAAGGCCAAAGGGAGAAATTGGAGATTAATATAATCTTTTTCCTCTCTTCTGATTATTAAACCACAATAGCTGTGATTTTCAGGAATCTCTTGTAATGTGCTTACTGCTGAATTATTAGTATGTTTAATAATATGAAACACATGATAGAGAAATAGATCAGCCAGCAAGCAGAAAAAAACTAGTGATAAGATTGAGCTTTTGAGCAGGGTTGCCACATCTTTTAGGAATGCAGTTCCTTCATATGAATTTCAAATTTCATGGCTTTCCCTGTGTGAATAAATGGCAAGAAAGTACTATAGAAACAAAATTCCTGTTCAGCCAAGTAGAAAGTGCTTATGTTCCCATCCTCATGTGGCAAATTTCAATTCCATAAAGAGTCTTTGTTAGAATGCTTTCATTTAATATACTTTAGCACATCATCCTTCCCTGTTGGAGACAGGAAAAAAAGATAATTTTGTTTGAAAATTATCTCACATAAGTTAGTGTGTACCGACATGATTTGTATAATTACAGAAGTTTGTAATAAATATAAGTAGGGATCATGTCACAACTATAAAATATAATTAAAATCACATAAGTCTAGAAGTCACAGAATTTTGTGCATGAAAAAATACATTAGATTAGTTGCAGAATTTCTATTTTGAGACAGACTTTATATTAAAGTATAAAGCACTTTACTAAGGGTTGAAACATTTTATTGAAAAATATATATTTCTTAGAGATATTTTGCTTCATATTTTAAGAAGAAAAATCGTCTCAAAGTAATTTTTTTTAAATTTTTTCCCGTTTCCATGTGATTAACCTCCAAATTAGAAATCCAGATATTTAATTCAAATTAGCCAAAAATATTTATTGAGTATAAGAACCTTCTGCTCTCTACATTCTTCACACTAACTTTACCAAATATGATGAGTCTGAAATAATCAGTCTCTTTGTGACCTGTGTTGATATTATTTACAATGTAAGCAAAATGATTAAAAAGTAGTATTTAGTTTAGCTTAATTGCTCTGAAGAGACAACAAATGATATAATCAAAGGCTAACACTGAGTAGATTTAAAATTTAGAATTCAGGAAATGTTTTTGACCACACTGGTTACTAACCATTATTTAATCTTAACTGGAACATTGAGCATAACCATAAGCTTAAGTGTAAGTAGATTCTAAAATTAATAGCAATACTCTAGTTCACATTCATTCTAATTCTTTCCTGGCTTAATATGAAATTTACCATCAGGGGCTGGGAATGTTGCTCAGTGGTAGAGCGCTTGCCTTGCATGCTCGAGGCCCTGGGTTTGATTCCTCAGCACTACATAAGTAAAAAGAAAAAAGCCAGAAGTGGTGCTGTGGCTCAAGTGGTAGAGTGCTAGCCTTGAGCTGAAGAGCTGAGGGACAGCACCCAGGCCCAGAGTTCAGGCCCCATGACCGGACCCAAAAAAAAAAAAAAAAAGAAATTTACCTTCAATTTGACCCTCATTTTTTTCTCTTACATTCTACCCCTAACCATGGCTAGAATCGTAACCATAACCTTGACAGTAATGGTATATCAAATCTAAAATTTTTGAAAAATGCTTGTTTGTGTCATTCTAACTGAAATTCCACTTGTAATTCTTAAAATAAATTGCAGGTTTTCCTAAGCCCTATAGATTTTCTCATTCTTAACTTTGAACCTATCTTGTTCCATAAGAGGAATCATTATACCCATTGATCTCAAATCCGAATATTATGAAATACATTGTACTTCCATTATCCCAGCTATTCCTGAATTCCTAGAACCTAAAATAAGTTCAGATTTACTTAACATTTAACCCATTCCTTTTTTTTTTCTTTTTGTTGGGCGTGCAGATTGGTCTCTGGGCCTGGGCAGGATCCCTGAGCACTAGGCATGGGCAAGATCCCCGAGTTCTTTAGCTCAAGGTGTGCACTTTACCACTTGAGCCACAGCACCACTTCCAGGTTTTCTGGTGGTTAATTGGACATAAGAGTCTCACAGACTTTCCTGCCAGGGCTGGCTTTGAACTGCATTCCTCAGAAATCAGATTCCTGAGCAGCTGTGATAATAGGTGCAAGCCACCAGTTTAACCAAGTTCTTTACTCTTTCCTCAACCCCCTTTAACCAGAAACCTAATCTTAATCACAATCTAAATTAACACCAAATGGTTAATGTAAGGAAAATTGTCTGGATTCTATTCAATCACATTTTATTGCTTCTGCTTCTTAGTGAAAAACTAAATTTTACCCTAATCCTATCCTTCGCTAACCCTAACAAGAACTAAAACAGCAATTCACAATTTAAACCAAATAATATCTGAATGTTAAAAGTAACACAGACGTTGGTTTTCATTCATTCTAACTTTTATATCATTCATTCTTCTTAAAACATATTGCAGTTTTACACAATACCTTACATCTTCTTCTCATCCAAACCTCAGCTCTACCTGGAACACCTTGTTGAATCCTAAACCTACAGATAACTGAATCAAAATGTTAATAGCAAGCCTCTATTTCACATTTATCCCAACTCTTGCTAGGTATGTAGGTCTAAATTTTACTTGCATTTTGAACCTAAAATTTTTAAAGTGTTTTCCTATTTCCTGTCAGGTTTTATTTTGCATTTTTTAAAATTTTAGTTATTGTAAAATAGGCTGACAGAGGGATTATGGTTATATGTGTAAAGTAATGAGTACACTTCTTGATGAACATTGTTACCCTCTTCTTTGTTGTTCTCCCACTATAACTTCCTCTCCCACCTCTCTCACTCTTCTTTCCCAATGGTGTAAAGTTCATTTTCAATATAGTGTGTTGTGAGTATCATTGTTGCAATGGGTCATCTTGTGTTGAACCTAAATTTTCTTTTTCTCTAACCCTAATTTTAATTCTGTCTGGGATCCTAACCCTAACCATAATAATAACAATAGCCCAATTCAAAAGATAAGAAAAATATTAAAGTTTTTATTCATCCTGTTGATTCACTGTACATATTGAATTAAGCTGCAGTTCACCTTAAATCTTCCAAATTAGATTATATGTGCATATTTAAAGATGTAATTCTATGTGAAAAACAGAAATCTTTGGAGGAAGGAGTAATGAAAAGGAAATAGAGGGAGTATAATCAAATGCTTTAAATATATTTTGGAAAGAGCATAAGGAAACTGCCACTTCTGATAATTAATAACCATTAACAAAATAACTAAATATTAATAAATAAATAACACACTGCCATCTAGTGTTCTTTAAGAGAGCCATAATATGTCTTGTGAATAAAATATTTGTGTTAAATAAACTTTGTTCATGCATAATTCATATTGCCATTGGCCAATTATTTAAATTAATCAATAAATATATATCAAATAAAATTCCATGATAAAAAATATAAATCAGTTAGTCATTGTTTGAGAAAATGTAGTCATGTGCTACTGAGAAAAACGTGTATTCTTATGCTGGTGGGTGAAATATTCGGTAGATGTCTCTTTAATCTAGTTGATCTATGCAGCTGTTTAGATCTGCAGTTTCTCTGTTGAGTTTTTGCAGATTTGATCTATCTAGTGGGGAGAGTGGTGTGTTAAAATCCCCAACAATTAATGTCTTTGGATCTATGTGGGATTTGAAGGAAAGTAGTGTTTCTTGGATAAATTTGGGTGCTCCATTGTTTGGCGAATAGATATTTAGAATTGTAATATCCTCCTGAAGGAGAGATCCCTTAATTAGTATGTAGCGTAATCTCTTCTCACCAATTTTAATTTGAAGTCTATTTTATCTGATATTATGATTGCAACTCCCGTCTGTTTTGGGGGGCCGTTTGCTTGGTAGATTTTGCTCCAGCCTTTAACATCGAAAATGTGTTTGTTTTTATGGGCAAGATGTGACTCCCGAAGGCAGCAGATAGAAGGATCTTGTTTTTTAATCCAACTAGACATTCTATGCCGCTTAATTGGAGAGTTCAGTCCGTTAATGATAAGAGATACGACTGAGAGGTATTTGGGAGTTCCTGCCATTTTATCCACCTTCTTGGGGGCTGCAAAAACTGGGTTCTTTCTATGGTTCTTGGATTCTCAGTTTGGGTGCAGTTTCTTGTCCTTTATTGTGGTCTTGTTGACTTTCTCTTTGTAGGGCATCTTTAAGAATCTTTTGTAGGGCTGGCTTGGTGGAGATGTATTGTTTCAATTTTTCTTTGCTATGGAAGGTTTTTATTTGGCCTTCAGTTATGAAGGAGAGTTTAGCTGGGTACAGTATTCTTGGTTGATAGTTGTTTGTTTTTTACGGCTTGGCATATATCATTCCAGGCTCTTCTTGCTTTGATTGTCTCTGCTGGGAAATCTGAGTTGATTCTAATTTGTTTCGCTTTATAGATGATTAATCTTTTCTCCTTGACAGCTTTAAGGATTTTTTCCTTGGTCTGAGTTGATCCTGTGTGGATTATAATGTGATGGTGGGATGTCCTATTCTGATCTGGTTTATTTGGAGTTCTAAAAGCTTCTTGTATCTGAATAGGCTTATCTTTTTGCATGTTTGGGAAGTTCTCTGTTAGGATCCTGTTAAAAAGATTTCCTAGACCATTACCTTCTGTTTCTAGGTGCACCTCTACACCCATTTTCCTTAGATTAAGCCTTCTGATGGTGTCTTCCAAGTGTTGGATAGATCTATCATATTTCTTGGACTTGTCTTGGATGCTTGTATGGTCTTTCTCTATAATATCTAGGCTGTATTCAATCCCTAAGAGAAATTCACTACTGAACACATTCTATGAAACCATCATAACCCTCATCCCAAAACCAGGCCCAGACTCATCAAAGAAAGAGAACTATGGATCCATTTCTTTGATGAACATTGATGCAAAACTTCTCAACAAAATTTTGGCCAATCGACTTCAACAATTCATCCAAAAAATCATACACCCAGATCAAGCATGATTCATTTCAGTGATGCAAAGCTGGGTCAATATACGCAAATCAATTAATATTATTCATCATATCAACAGGAGCAAGGATAAGAACCACATGGTTATCTCAATAGATGCAGAGAAAGCATTCGACAAGATCCAACACCCCTTTATGATGAAGGTTTCGGAAAAATTAGGAATCCATGAAATATTCTTCAATACAATAAAGGCTGTATATGACAAACCTACAGCCAGCATTATATTTAATGGTGAAAAACTAAAGCCATTTCCTCTTAACTCAGAAACAAGACAAGGATGTCCACTCTCTCCACTTCTCTTCAATCTAGTATTAGAATGCCTAGCTACAGCAATAAGACAAGAAGCAACCATGAAGGGGATCCAAATAGGGAAAAAATAAAACTCTCCATTTTTGCAGATGACATGATCTTGTATTGAAATAATCCCATAGACTCCACTCCCAAAATACTCATGGTGATTCAAAACTTTGGCAAAGTAGCAGGGTAAAAAATTAACCCTCAAAAATCTATGGCTTTTCTGTATGCCAACAATGAGAAAAGTGTGGCTGAAATTAGGAAAGTAACTCCATTTGTAATAGCCCCTCAAAAAATAAAATACTTAGGAATCAACTTAACCACAGAAGTGAAGGACCTCTATGATGAAAACTTTAAAATCTTGAAAAAGGAAATCAAAACAGAACTTAGAAAATGGCAAAACCTCCCATGCTCCTGGATTTGAAAGAAAAACATCGTGAAAATGGCAATATTTCCTAAGGCTATCTACAAGTTCAATGCGATAACTATCAAAATTCCAACTTCATTCTTCAAGGAAATCAAGAGGCAATCCAAAAATTTATATGGAACAAAAAAAGACCCCGAAAAGCAAAACGCTCCTCAACGGAAAGAACACTGTTGGTGGAATATCAATACCAAATTTCTAACTCTACTATAAAGCCATAGTAATCAAAACAGCTGGGTACTGGCATAAGAACAGACCTCAGGACCAATGGGATAGAATTGAAAACCCAGAAATGAACCTACAGACCTATAGCCAACTAATCTTTGATAAGGGAGCTAAAATAATAGAATGGAAGAAAGACAGCATCTTCAGTAAATGGTGCTGGCAAAATTGGTTAACTACTTGTAGAAAACGAAAGCCAGATCCTTATATATCACCCTGCACCAGAATCAACTCCTAGTGGATCAAAGACCTCGAAGACAAAGCAGACACTCTGAACACATTACAGGTTGGAATAGGAGAAACCCTATGTCTCCTAGGCTCAGGCCGAAATTTTCTTAATAGAGACCCAGAAACACAACAAATCAAAGAAAAGTTGGACAAATGTGATTGCATGAAGTTGCAGAGCTTCTGCATGGCAAAGGACATAGCTAGCAAGATCAACAGAAAGCCGATTGATTGGGAGATGATCTTCACTAGCCATACAACGGACAAGGGTCTCATATCTAAAATATACTTGGAACACAAAAAATTAAATCCCTCAACAACAAATCCTCAAAGAAACAACTGCCCAATAAATAAGTGGGGTAAAGACTTGAAGAGAAACTTCTCTGTAGAAGAAGGAAGGATGGCCAATAAACACATGAAGAAATGCTCAACCTCCCTAGCCATAAAAGAAATAAAAATCAAACCAACATTGAGATACCACCTCACCCCAGTTAGAATGGCTATAATCAAGAACTCTAACAACAACAGATGCTGGAAAGGATGTGGACAGAAGGGAACCTTACTTCATTGTTAGTGGGAGTGTCAACTTGTTCAACCACTTTGAAAAGCAGTATGGAAGTTCCTGAAAAGACTTCACATAGAACTCCCCTATAACCCAGCAATCCCACTTTTGGGCATTTACCCAAATGTTTACAAACAAGACCACACTAAAGCTACCAGCACAACCATGTTTATTGCAGCATTATTTACCATAGCTAAGATATGGAACCAACCCAGATGCCTCTCAGTAGATTAATGGATCAAGAAAATGTGATATATATACACAATCGAATTCTATGCCTCCATCAAAATGAATGACATTTCCCCATTTGTTAGGAAATGGAAAGTCTTGGAAAAAAATTATATTAAGTGAAGTAAGCTAAGCCCAAAGAAACATAGGTCCCATGGTTTCCCTTATTTGCAATATCTAGTACATGTATGAGTAAAGCAGAAAAGGTCCGATAATGTGATGTTAGGAAAATGAACCCTTAGATAT
This sequence comes from Dipodomys merriami, assembly GCF_024711535.1. Taxonomy (NCBI): domain Eukaryota; kingdom Metazoa; phylum Chordata; class Mammalia; order Rodentia; family Heteromyidae; genus Dipodomys; species Dipodomys merriami. The sequence goes on along the minus strand of NW_027206610.1, from coordinate 166,457 downwards.
GTATTTAAATGTTTTTTCTTTCATGCATTTGTTTCTAATGCATTAATAAGATTATTTCTTTGTTGCTTTGTATGACCCTCCCACACAGTATAACCCCTGCTTTCACTCTCTTTGTTGTCGGTATAATTTTTGGAGGAGATGGGGAAAAACCAGCCGTTTAAGGATACAGGTGGACCCGTTGCAACTATGACAAGTACAAGTTGTCATGTCGAAAACGCACTCTACCACTTTGGTGCAGGCGGGGGATTGGGGGGGGGAGGCTGTGAAGGGATGTGAAGTGTAAACAAAGGAGGAGGCTTTAATGCTTGATAAGAAATGTACTCATTATCTTGCCCGTGTAATTGTAACCCCTCTGTAGATTATGTTGACAAAAAATAAAAATTATAATTAAAAAAAGAAAAAGTAGTCATGACTTTTAATAAACTGAATTTCGAGTTCCCTACAAAGCAATGATTTAGGTTTACTAATCTAGTATTTCTAGTAAGTTTAGAGAACATGATTGGCATAAAAATCAGCTAAATGTACATCTTCTTTCTTGAATGGGTGATGTTTGAAACATTTTCTTTTACCCAAATGAATATTTATATTTACTTTTCAAAGTAAATGCAATTGTATCTCCTTTTATCTCCCTGCAATTAAATGTATTACTATATTCAGGTATTTAAAAGCTAAATTTTCTATGTTTGTTATGTAACCCTACATATTCAGAATGACATGCTTTTTCTATTCGTAAATGTCTAACCTCTGGAATTTTTGCATCAGTAACATAAATTATCTAATAAAGTTGTTGTGAAGGCTCCAGTAAACAGTGTGGTCAAAAACATTTCCTGAATTGTAAATTTTAAATCTAATCCTTTTTTGGTTTTGATTATGTCATTCATTGTCTCTTCAAAGCAATTAAACTAAAATAAATACTACTTTTTAAACCTTTAGCTCACATTGTAAATAATATAAACATAGTTCACACAGAGTCTAATTATTTCAATCTCACCATATTTGATGATCTTCATGTGAAGATTATGGAGAGTAGAAGGTCCTTATACTCAAAAATATTTTTGTTTAACTTAAATCAAATCATTTATCTGGATTTCTAATTTGGAGGTTAATCACATAGAAACAGGAAAATAATAAGAAAAATGATTACTTTGGGAGCATTTTCTTCTTAAAATTATGCAGCAAAAACATCTTAAAATATCTTAAATATATATTAAATATATTATATGTGTTAAATATATTTTTATAAGATGTTTTAATCCTTAGGTAAAGTGCATTATTCTTTAATATAAAGTTTATCTCAAAATAGAAATTCTGCAACTAATCTAATATACGTTTTCATGAACAAAATGCTGTGACTTCTAGTTTTGTTATATAATTTTAAGTATATTTTTAGTTCTGACATGATTCCTATTTACACTTAATACTAACTTCTGTAAGCATACAAATCATGCCTGTACACACTAACTTATGTAAGATAATATTTTAAAAAATCATCTTTTTCCTGTCTCCAAAAGGGAAGGGTGAGGTGCTGAAATATATTAAATAAAAGCATTCTAAAAGAGATTCTTTATGAAATGGAAATTTGTAACGTGAGGATGGGATCATGAGCTCGTTCTACTTGGCTAACAGGAATTCTCATTTCTACAGTAACTTCTAACCAATTAGTCACACACGGTAATCCACAAAATTTGAAGTTCATATGAAGGAATTACATTCCTAAAAGATTTGACAACCCTGCTCAAAAGTTCGGTCTCATCACTAGTTCTTTGTATTTGCTGGCTGATATAATTCTCTATCATATATTTCATGTTATTAAGCATATTAATATTAATAATTCAGCTGTACATACATAGTAGGAGACTCCTGAAATCACAGTTATTGCTGGGTAATATGCAAGAGAGAGGAAAAAGATTATATTAATCTCCAATTCCTCTCTTTGGCCTTCAATATACCAATTAATTCTCAAAGCAATCATTTAAGGTGTTAGTTTATTTTTCTCTTTTTAAGTACAGATTAAGCAAATGTTTTTCTCAGTAAAAAGGGATGAATGGTATCAGAGCTCTGATATGAGCACCTTCTCTTTAACAAGTAATGCTCTATGGGCTATAAATATGGAAGCCATACTAAAATTTTCTCTCTACACACACAGACACAGACACAGACACACACACACACACACACACACACACACACACACACACACACACACACACACACACACACACCAGCTGCCACCAAGACACATCAGAGATCAGTTCAGTTCCTTTGTAAAGATAGTTGATTGATATTTGTTCCATTGGTTTTTCTTTTCTTGAAGATCTTGCCTGGACCTAAACGTTTCTCTGAAATCAAGTCGCTTGCTCTTAGTATACTGTTTCTATATATTCATAGTTTGTTCCTGGCTGCTTCAGGCCAATTAACAGTATCCTGAATACAGTATCTTCAAACTTGACATTCAAGTCAAACTCCATGAATTCATCCTACTATTCCAAAATACTAAAATTTATTGGATCTACAAACCAAAATATAGCCACCTTGTTATATTATTAAGAATTGACATCATGAAAGTAGAAGAATATTGATCAGGAACTGAGGTAAGAGAAGAGGAGTATGAGGGAAAATGTAGAACACTGGATGTGTTTTAGAGATACAAATCATCTTCTGTAGACTCATTTATTATAAACTTGTGATCTTATAGTGAAGTTTCAATCTACATATACAGTTTTCCTGTTGCTTTGCTTACTTGTCACTTCTGATCACAAATTCTCTTATGAATTGCTATAGTATCTTCGAATGCAAATATTTATCATATTAAGGAAAGACAGTCTGTTTCTACATCTGTCTTTCTAAGTGAAAAATCCTTATTTTTTGTTTCTCTACTGAAAAAATGTATTCCTGGAAACAGGATATTGACAACAAATCTGGTGGTAATTTTCACTTTTTAAGTTTGAAATGTAATATAAACTTTGTTGTGACTAGTCATTTTTTAAAAAATCAGTGATATTCATGAACACTAAGATTTTTGGTGCCTTTAAGTAAATTGAGACTTGATGTGGTATGGTAGTTCTTGTTTCTAATTGACTCAACAATTAGATGATTCATGTATAAACATGTGCATTGCACTGTTTTATTTTTATTTTTTATTTTTAACTTTAATTTTTATTTTTTGTGAACATACTGTACAGAGGGGTTACAATTACATGGGCAAGATAATGAGTACATTTCTTATCAAGTATTGCAGCCTACTCCTTTGTTTACCCTTCACATCCCTTCCCAGACTCCCCCCTCATCCCCCACCCAATTCTCTCCCCACCTCCCGCACCAAAGTTGTAAAGTTCGTTTTCGACATGACAACTTGTACTTCTCATTGTTGCAACGGATCCACCTGTATCCTTAAACGACTTGTTTTTCCCCATCTCTTCCACAAATTTTATTTTTATTTTTATATATAAAATAGTCCCCAAGGTTTTACTTTAAAGTGATTGGGGGGGGCTAGTATTCATGTTCCATACTTTATATTTATTTCAGTAAAAGTACTAGAAATACTTGATGTGTACTGGAGCAATATAAAAGGTGAGAACATATTTCTAAAAAGAATGAATTTATTGATTAAAACAGAAAAGGGTAAAATTGTCCGGTTTTTTGCTTGAGACTGCATAAATTTCATATGAATGTAGCTTAAGACGAGACTCAGAGGAAAATTCATATTAATATTACTTTTCTGCTTGATTTAAACCTATACTAGTTATTGCAATAAGGGAAATGGTATTTTCACAATAAAAATCTATAAGGAAAAAATATTACTGAGATTTATATCACATCATAAGCAGTATAGTTATTTTAAGGAATTGGTCATTCAAAGCCCTAGATACTTAATGGATGAAGAATAGAATTGAAAATAGCAGAGAAAAACAATTCAACATGCAGATATTATGATTTTATATTAATATGAAAGACATGGAGCTTTTGCCTTTCTGAAGAAGATAGTTTAGCCAGTAATATCAATGTAAGGCATCAGTTGTAATGAGTCTAAAGTCTTTTCCTCCAAGATATCCAAGAGTACTATATTCATCCTCTGAAGAGTAATGAAGTAATTATTTTAATTAGCTTTGCTTAATATTAATTTACTTGTAGTAAATACGCTAAAGTGTCTGCTATCTTTCTTTCCATGTAATAAAATACATTTAATATTATTACTGTCTCTTCATACAAGCCTGAAATCACTATATCAAATTAACATAAACAAAAAAACAAAAATAACCTGATACCACCATCATGAATCCTAAATTATGTGGAAAAAATCAACAATGAATAAAATAAATCTGAGGAAGAGGAAAACCAATGGCACAATAACAACAGAAAATTACCCTAGCTCTCTCTAATGAAACAGATCTTTAGAGTCCTACAGGGTACTCCACTTCTAGAGGGTCACACCAAGTCAACTATAATTACATATAGATATACAATTCAAAAGAATATTTTATATGTCTTCCAAGCAAACAGAAATCTTTGAAAAGGTGCCCAGCCAGGCAGGTGCCTGCTGTGAAGGTGGTGGCCAACATATTCAAAATACAGTTGCAGTGTGGAAATAAATGGTCTACATGGGAAAAAAGGAGGAACAGAAGTGTACAACGGAGACAGCCAAATCTATACTCAGAGACAATTGAAGATATCACTGTACAACCCGAAATGTAACTGGAACCACAAGTATTAACATCACAACATCTTCCCACAATTGATTTCTACTCCTACACTTAATGGTCTAGACAAAAAACTAATTCCAGAAAAACAAACAAAACAGAAGATCAAACCAACACCTAGCAATTCAACCAAGAACATAAAGAGTCATCTATTAAGATCATAGATGCCCCAAAAGAAATCCCCTGAGTGAACAAAACAAATCAGAAAAATACAAGAAAAGGATGTCAAAGTAGTATAATTCACACAGTAAATAACCACGCATTAGAACAGACAATTAAGGATGTAGAAGACAGTTTTCAAAATTCATTACAAATACTGCTGAAAAATGTGATTAATGAAAAGATACAAAACCTCTACAAGGAAATTTGTGAACAAGATAAGACCAACTATAGATTAGCTAACTCATGGAGACTACAAACCGAAATAAATTCTGAAAATGCAAGGGAGTACAAGGAAAAAATGGATGCCTAGTTAAAAGTTATAAGAGAAGACACAGCTATAAAAACAACCCTTCCAACCGCGCCCCACCCCCCGCCCAAAGAAAAGATGTAAGGAAAGTCCATACCAGACCTAAAACAAAGCTTTAATAAAGAGATAGAAGCCATAAAAATGACGAATTAGAAGGCAGGGAAATCAAAAAACAAAGTAGAATATAACCACAGCAAACAGATGACATAGAAGATAATCTCAGGGGTCAAAGACCTAATAGGAAAGAGGAAGTAATAATTTAGAACAAATCCAAAGAATAAGAAATGATCTTGCAATAGAAAGCCCACCGATTGGGAGAAGATCTTTACTAGCCATACAACGGACAAGGGTCTCATATCTAAAATATACTTGGAACTCAAAAAATTAAACCACCCAACAACAAATCCTCAAAGAATCAACTGCCTAATAAATAAGTGGGCGAAAGACTTAAAGAGAAGCTTCTCTGAAGAAGAAACAAGGATGGCCAATAGACACATGAAGAAATGTTCAACATCCCTAGCCATAAAAGAAATGCAAATCAAAACAACATTGAGATATCACCTCACTCCAGTTAGAACAGCAAAAATCAAGAACTCTAACAACAACAGATGCTGGAGGGGATGTGGACAGAAAGGAACCTTACTTCATTGTTGGTGGGAATGTAAACTTGTTCAACCACTTTGGAAAGCAGTATGGAGGTTCCTCAGAAGACTTCACATAGATCTCCCCTATGATCCAGCAATCCCACTTTTGGGCATTTACCCAAATGTTTACAAACAAGACCACACTAAATCTACCAGCAAAACTATGTTTATTGCAGCATTATTTACCATAGCTAAGATATGGAACCAACCCAGATGCCCCTCAGTAGATGAATGGATCAAGAAAATGTGGTATATATACACAATGGAATTCTATGCCTCCATCAGAAAGAATGACATTTCCCCATTTGTTAGGAAATGGAAAGGTTTGGAAAAAATTATATTAAGTGAAGTAAGCCAGGCCCAAAGAAGCATAGGTCCCATGGTTTCCCTTATTTGCAATATCTAGTATAGGTATGAGTCAAGCGGAAAAGGTCAGATAATGTGATGTTAGGAAAATGAACCCTTAAATATGTATTTTAATGTTTTCGTTTCTTTCATGCATGTGTTTCTAACGCATTTATAAGATTATTTCTTTGTTGCTTTGTATGTCCCTCCCCCACAGTGTAACCCCCGCTTTCACTATATTTGATGTCAGTATAACATGTGGAGGAGATGGGGACAAACAAGTCGTTTAAGGATTCAGGTAGACCTGTTGCAACAATGAGAAGTACAAAATGTCATGTCAAAACCAGCTTTACAATGTCGGTGTGGGGGGGGAGGGGGGTATAATTGGGTGGGGGGAGGGGGGTAAAATTGGGTGGGGGGAGGGGGGAGGCGGGGAAGGGAAGTGAAGGGTAAACAAAGGAGGAGGCTGCAATGCTTGGTAAGAAATGTATGCATTATCCTGCCCATGTAATTGTAGCCCCCCTGTACAGTATGTTCTCAAATAAAATAAAATACAATTAAAAAAAAAAAAAAAAAAGAAATGATCTTGCCAGAACTTCAAGACTGAGAAGATCAAATTTAGGGAAGATTGGTATCAAGAAGAGCAGGACACTAAATTGATGGGAGACATATTACAGAATTCTAGCAAAGAACATTGCAAACATCCAAAGAGATAGATTCATTCAGAGAAGAGAAGCCTTTAGAACACCAAGCAGAGAATTCTAGAAAAGAAAAACACACCACCACATCATAATCCATTAGATGATCATTAGAAATCAAGGAAAGGATTCTTAAAGCTGCCAAAGAGAAAAGATTGATTATTTATAAAGGATATGCATTCAGAATAACTACAGATTTCTTAGTTGATATGGTTAAAAAAAAATAAGAGGCCAGCATGATATATAACAAACATTAAGGGCAAACAACTATGAACCATGAATATGGTCCCAAGCCAAATATTCCTTTACATTTAAAGGATATATAAAAATATTTCATGACAAAGAATACTAGAAACAATGTAGCTCCACCAAATCAGCAGGATGGAAGTTAATCAAAGATATCCTCCACAGAAAAGATCAAGAAGAGCAGGACGTGGTTATATGACATGCTTCCTACCAGAGAACAAGTTAAATATATTCAGTAGATGATTCACAGCTCCTAAGAGCTGCTAAGAGGACTCACCCAAATAGATAAAATAAGAGAAAAAAAATGAGACTACACATAAATTAGCAAAATTGAGACTGTTATATGAGAGTATTTGAAAACCATATGCCAATAAACTGGAGAATCCTGGAGAAATTTATGCTTTCCTGTACTCTAACTGAACCAAGAAGTGATACATAAGAAGTAATGAAAATGAAATTTCAATAAACAATTTCTCATAACAGAAAAATGTAGGACTCAATGAATTTATCATGAAATTAAGGCCTGCAAAGAACTTACAATACTCAGATATATCTCTTCAATGGAATAGAAAGGGAAATGGAATTATCAAACATATTCTATGAAGCTGGAATTAGACTCTTCCCCAAATCTGATAAGGACTCATAAAAGAAAGAGAACTATGAACCCAACTCTTTGATAAACATTGATAGAGAACTTCTCAATAAAATTCTCACCAAATAATTTCACAACTAACAAAAAAATCGTATGCTATGATCGAACATTATTCATCCTAGGATACAATTGGATTCAATATACTTGTCAATAAACATAACAGACACCATCAGGAGAAGCAGGGAAAAGAACCACATGATCGTCTATATTGATGTAGAAATAGCTTTTAAAATTATCCAATACTCCTTTATGATTAAAAGGTCTGAGAAGCTAGGAACACATGGAATTGTCCTCAGTATAATAGAGTATGTATATGACTAAGAGATAATAAGCACGCACCTAACAGTGGAGGAATGAAGACATTAAAATCAGGAATGAGCAAAAGATGTCCACTCTCTCTAGTACTGTTCAATATAGTACTGGACTTTCTAGCAAGTGCAATGGGCAAGAGCAAAACAAAAAGAGGATCCAAATAGGGAAGAAGTAAACCTATTCCTTTTCACAGATGAAATGATCTTGTATTTAAAGGACCCCTATAGCTTCTCAGTCAAGTTAGTAAAGGTGATGCTAACCTTCAGCAATGAAGCAGGGTATAAAACCCCCAAGAATCAGTAGTTTTTCTGTGTTTCCAACAATGGGAAGATCCAGGCTGAAATCCAAAAAACAAACACATATGTATTAGCCTCAAAATCAAATCAAATTTAAGCAAAAGAAAATAACAACAAAACTAGGAATTAATTAATTTAATTAAAAATGTGAAGGACCTCTACAGTGAAAACTTTAAAAATCTAAAAATGAAAAATTGAGGGAGATTCAAGGAAATGGAAAATATTTCAATCCTCCTAGTTGGAAGAATTAACATTGTGAAATTTGCAATGCTGTCCCCAAACAATTGGCAATGCAATACCCATCAAAATCCCAACAATATTCTTCAATGCAGTAGAGAAAGTAATCCAAATTTAATATGGAATTGCAAATTTTCAGTTGATACAAAAGGCTTAGAAATGAACTCATGGGCATATAATCATGTTACACACACACACAATGGAACTCTATTCACCCATCAGAAAGGATGACTTTTCACCAGTCTTAAGGACAATGAAAAGCTTGGGAAAATTATAATAAGAGAAAGGAATGCACACTCAGAGCAATATAGGTTTCATAGATTCAATCATTTATGGTAGCTCAAAAGTGCCTATATATCTACAAGTAAACAAGATAGATTCTACCTTGTCCCAGTTAAATGGCCATTATCAAGAAAATTAACAATAGCAAATGCTGACGTGGATGTAGCCAAATGGGAACTCTATTACACTGTTGGTGGGAAATTACACATGTTCAACCCCTCTGGAATGCAGTATGCAGATTCCTCAATATTCTAAATATAGAACTCCCTTAAGACCCAGTAATTACCCACATGGACAGTAATCCAATAAATAAAAACTAACTCACATTAAATATACCAGCAAAACCATGTTCAGGGCCCAGAACCAGAGTTCAAGGACTGGAAAAAAAGTTACCACTGCTGGTATTTGTTTCCACAAATATGAACCTTTTGACAAAAGATACCTAATCATTCTATTTTCAGCAGCTAGGACAGGTGGACCCATTGCAACAATGAGATATAGAAGATGTTAAGTAGAAAAACAAAATTTACAAATTTGGCTCCAGGTGGGGGGGGAGGGTCAAGAGGGGGAGATGGGAAGGGATAGTAAGGGGAAACAAAGGAGGAGGTAACAATGCTTGATAAGAAATGTACTCATTACCTTACCCATGTAATTGTAACCCCTCTGTATGGTATTTTCCCAAAAATCACCTTAAAACATACTAAGGATATTTGTAAAGTACATAATGAAGGAAGAATTTTCATCCTTTACAAAAATCTATGCTAAACTATTGATATTTTACTCTACTTTTCCTTAAACCAGTTTGATTTAGTTTAATATTTGCCACGCCAAGGTTCTCTATATTTTACTGGAGATTTAATTTTTCATGTATGTATTTATATGTATATGTATATTTACCTGTATCTGTATATGTATCTATCTATGTATGTTCCAATATGGATCATCAGACTTGAAACTTTTTTTGCTGTGCAGCAATTAATGTAGTTGGCTCATTCTGTAACAATATCTCTGCTCATTCTCATCATTCCTTTATTTCACACACCATCAGCCTTCTAAAATCAGCTTCATTTCCTGGAGAATATTACCAATCAGTCCAACCAATATTCACCCAGAGGGTTTTTAATAAAGCAAGCCTTAGGAAGGAAATTAACGAGAAGTGACAGAGAATTTCTACAGAGACCTGACATCTTTCACATTTCTGCCTTCTTCCTCATATTTAAGAAAGCATTGACTAACATTATGAATATACTTCATTTATAACTTGGGATCAGTGCTTTTTTTCCAAACTGGAACCTTCTTTTCCATGATTTTTGACATAAACGTTTGGGAGATTCTTTTGATTGTGATGGGTTTCCATCCAAAACAAAGCCATGTATATAAAGAAAGCCAACGTTTTCAACTCAGAGTACTAAAAAAAAAAAAGAGGGAGAAAATTAAGGTTAGCTATATATGTTAAGCACAGATATAGGTAATATCAAGATATTTTGAAATTGTATACTTTTACGGAATAAAGTGACTCAAAGCTATAATATTATCTACTTGGAAAACAGATATTAGAGAATTCCAGTTCCAGGCAAGCCCAGACACAAAAAGAAGTTTCAGAAACTCTAACCATTTGCTGGGTGCAATGTTTTATGCTTGTGTTAGGAGGACTACAGTTCAAAAGGCCAAGGCATAGTGATACTACCTCAAAATAAACAATCCAATTATAATCTGCAAGTTTGGTAGTAATAGAGATGCTTTTTCACAAGTACAGGTTTTTGGGTTCAATCCTCCAGTACTGCTAGGAATTTAGTGTGTGCCAGGGTAAGAATTTGGCATGTCTAAGGTCAAGACTTCATACTCATTTTACAAGCTCTAAAGAAACCTGTACCTCTTTTGCTATTTTTTAAAAGTATAACCATAACTTCCATGTCCAAAACAATTTCCTATGATATTTTCTTCTATCCATTAAGTAATATATTATGTGTTGGTTACTGTCCCACTGAAATCATGCTAGAGAACAAAAACCCATTGTCTTAGAAAGTGACTGCCTATGGAAACAGAATCTCAAAGGTAGCAAGTAAGTTGAAGACTCCTACAAGAGAAGCAAAAGTGTTGGGTCTTCGTCTGTCCTGCAGAAGACGGACGGGTTGAGAGGAAAGGTAAGTGCACGACTCACCCATTCCCTAGCCTCTCTTAGCCTCGGAGACAGACACAGCAGGGAGTCAAATCAAGCAAGAATTTGTTTATTACCACACAGCAAGCAAAAAAACAATGCAGCATGGAAAGGGAAGAAAAGGAACCAACCCATCATTGTAGAGTTCACCCTATCATGCGTGGTGCTATTGTTGATTTCTCCATTGCCATTGCTGATCACTGCCCAGGTTACCTGTTGAGGTTGATGTGGATTCCATAGGGACATTGCTGGGACTGGGAGTGTCAAGACAGGCAACAGCTGCAGTATCACTATCTGCAATTGTTAGCTAACATAAGAGTTTCTCCAGGGCTGGTTGCCATTGGGGATGGTTAGTAGTTATCTTTTTAGTTTTCCCTGTTTTAAACACAAGCCACGGCCACCAGAGCCGTATTCTTTCCTTGTTGTTTAGTTTATCCTTGGGCATCCTTGTGTATAGAGATAATGGGTAAAAACTTAAGGTTCCTGGCTGGGATCCAAATGGGGGCTGTGTCCTTTATGGGAAAAATGCATCCAAATCCCTTGCCCATGGTAACTAGCGGGTCAGGTCCTCTTCATTGTTGTGTCAGAGGGTCCTTCCACCTGACTTTCACTTGGGGCTTAGGGGTTAATTGTCCCCAGTGCTTCTGAAATCTGGATTCAGTTGCATCTTTGAAAAATTTAAAAATGTTAACGGTAAATAAAACTATCTGTAACTGTATATGGGTGATAACTCCCCCTTTTTGTTTAATAATTGTTCCTTAAGACATTGGTGTTTTCTTTCTATAATTGATTGGTCTGGGTGATTATAGGGAATTCCTGTAGTATGATTAATATGCAATCTGTCCTGTAGTATGATTAATATGCAATCTGTAAAAAAACTGACATTGCTATACAAACAAAACAGGGTTCATTATCGGTTTAAATTTGTGGTTATAGACCCAAGGTGGCAAAGCATTGAAGAAAATGTGTTTGTGAATGTTTAGTGTTTTTCTCCTCTATGTGTGTGGCCCAACATGTTCATGAATAGGTATTTATAGAAACAAAAATATATTTAAGCTTACCAAAGCCTGAGAAATGAGTAACATCAGTTTGCCAGAGGATGTTGTGGTTGAGGCCTCTGGGATTTAATCCTGGTGGTTGTAAAGGGAGTACTTTTAAGAAGGGCTGGTATGTTTTGCAGGTATGTCCTATCCTTTTGAGGTCCTTTACAGGAAACTGAGGGAATTTATGTTGAAAACCTCTCCAATTGATGTGGATTAAATCATGTAAATGGGTGGCGCCTTGTAACGTTAATATTTGTGGGCCAGTAGCTAACTGGTCTGCCCAATTATTGCCCATGGATAAAAATCCAGGAAGTTTTGAATGCCCTCTCAATGTTGAATATGAATAGGGTCTCCCCATCCTTCTAATAGGCCCTTAAAGGTAACCATAAGGGGGAAAATAGAGTTTCCATCCAGCTTAATATGTTCCTGCGGAATATGAGGGAGCAAGTTAATTACATATAGGCCATCAGAATAGAAATTAAAGGGTTTTTGAATATCCTGAAGGGCCATTATTACAGTGAACATTTCTTTATATTGTGCCGACCCTTGACAAGGTTGAAATCTTTGTTGGCTGGGGGTCTTTTGTTGCACATCAAAGGCTGCATAGGCAGAGCCGGCTTTACCTCTGTCAGTAAAAACATGACGGGTGCCAGGAATAGGTGTAGGAGAAAATAGAGAAGGCATTTTGAGGGGAACTCACCATAACATGACGGTCCATTTGGATGGCCTGTAATGGCAGTCAATATGGCTTAGAAAGCCCTCTAGGGAGAGAGCAAGATGAGCATTAGCTCGAGTGAGCCCTCAACGTCTGTCATCTGAAAAAGAAAAACAATGGAGTGATGGTCAAGGCCATATTTCCTTTGGGCTTGGGTCCTTCCCTTGATGATAGCATCGGTAATTTGTTCTGCCTGAGAGTATAACCAAAGTGTGTCCCCCAGGGGAGTTTGAACCCACTCTAATGGCTCCCCCCTTTGAGTTAAAACTGCAGGAATCAATGTGTCACCCACAAGCAACCAGAGGGAAATGGGCTCAAGAATAGAATACCTCTTCAAGGAAACTTCATCCATGTATTTTTGAAACTGTAAAAATATTCTTGGGGCGTCATGTCTTTTAGTAAGGCAAATAAGGGCACAAGACAATATTTAGAGATGGGAACCCATGGCAACAGCTAGTTGATTTCCCCTAAAAGACTTTGAAGTTGGGTTAGGGTCAGAGAGGCTGGAATATCCAGCAAAGATTTATGGGGGCAGACTTAAGACAAGATAATGTGGGATCCAAGCACCTTAAAAGGAGGTACTTTTGAATTTTATTGAGGGCTATAGTAAAACCTCCTTTTTTAATATGACAAGAACCTGGGCCACAAGGCCCTCCAGGTGGCCCGGGTCTTGGTGCCCCAGAATTATATCATCCATGTAGGCATAGGCAAGGGAGGTATCTGAACCCAGCACAGTTCCTAAAAGTGTGGCTAAGTAATGTTGGAAAAAGGGTGGGCTATTGTCCATTCCCTGTTGCAACACCGTCCATTTGAAACTCCAATCAGGCTGGAAAAAATTAAGAGAAGGGATGAAGAAGGCAAACTTCTCTCAGTCCTCCAGATGCAGTGGGATAGAGAAAAAAACCATCTTTAACATCAATCACAACCAAGGCATATTCTGAAGGTATAGTAGGAATCCATGGCATAGCCTTTAGGAGCGTTCCTACTAGCTCCATCTTTTCATTTACCTTACATAGATCTTGGAGCATGTGCCAGGCCCTGGATGCTTTTTGGATAACAAATACGGGTGTTCCAAGGACTCATAGAAGGGTGTATGTGCCCAAGGTTTATCCGTTCCTCCACCAAAAGTTGGAGGGCCACAAGTTTAGGTTTTGTCAATGGCCACTGCTCCACCCAAATAGGGATTCCCGTCTTCCACCTGACGGGAGGTATTTGTGGGCAGTGGCCTTTAGGATTGGGGGTGCACCCAAGTGGATACCATATGTTCCTCTCTATAATTATGAAAGTTAAAAAATCTTTTTCCTTAAGTCCCTCTAGATCCCATTTAAACCTTTGTGCTTCTTCTCCATCCAGGATATCATCATAGAATGCTCGATTGTCTGTAGTGACCATAACATCCATTTGTCCTAGCATGTCTTGCCCTAGTAAATTGGTGGTGAGGTTTTTTTTTTTTTTTGCTACTAAAGTGCATATCTTTCCCTGCTTTCTATCTGGGCTAGTCCATTTCATAAGGGCAACCATCTCTTTGGACTAGGAGTTTTCCCCTACCCCCAATATTGTGGACCCGGGTGCAAGCTTCCACTCCAAGGGCACTTCCTCCTCCCTGAGTAGAGTTCTGTCTGCTCCCGTGTCAATTAGGCAGTGAATCCACTTCCTGCCTATAAAAATACTCAGTTTAGGGCTGAGTCTTTTTACCAGTGGGACAGTCCAACGGGCCTGGGTTGTCTTGCCATGAGGCTGCCAGGGCTTTAGATGAGAGGGGGTTCCTCCTTGACTTAACGGGGCTGGAAGATGCCCCTCCTCTAGTTTAAAGCATCCCATCTAAATCATATTTGGATCGACAATCCTTTTTCCCATGGTACCCATTCCTGCACCTGGGGCAGGGTGTAGGGGGCAGTTTGGACCCCCTGGGCTGGGTGTTGAGGAATTGTTGTGAACAGTCCCTCTTAAAGTGCCCCTCTTGCCCACATTTAAAACAAGTCCAATTACCCAATGGCCTTGGGGTTCCTTGGCCCAGGGCTGCCAGTGCCTGTGTGATATCCTCAGTCATAACAGATATCTGAGCCTGTAAAACTAAAACTAGTGATTGGGACTGGTACTGTTGCATTCCCACATCTTTTTTTTAATTTAATTTTATTTTATTTGTGAACATACTGTACAGAGGGGTTACAATTGCATGGGCAGGATAATGCGTATATTTCTTACCAAGCACTGCAGCCTCCTCCTTTGTTTACCCTTCACATCACTTCCCAGCCTCCCCCCTCCCCCCTCCATCGCAGTCCTTCTCCTTTCCCCCTTCCCCTCCGCCCCCGCACCGACGTTGTAAAGCTCATTTTGGACATGACAGCTTGTTCTTCTCATTGCTGCAACAGGTCTACCTGTATCTTTAAACAACTGGTTTTTTCCCATCTCCTCCACAAGTTATACTGACATCAAATATAGTGAAAGCAGGGGTTATAGTGTGGGGGAGGGACATACAAAGCAACAAAGAGATAATCTTATAAATGCATTAGAAACACATGTGTGAAAAAAAAACATTAAAATACATATCTAAGGGTTCAATTTCCTGACATCACAATATCTGACCTTTTCTGCTTGACTCATACATATACTAGATATTGCAAATAAGGGAAACCATGGGACCTATGTTTCTTTGGGCCTGGCTTACTTCACTTAATGTAATTTTCCAGGGTTTTCCATTTCCTAACAAATGGGGCAATGTCATTCTTTCTGATGGAGGCATAGAATCCCACTGTGTATATATACCACATTTTCTTGATCCATTCATCTACTGAGGGTCATCGGGGTTGGTTCCATATCTTAACTATGGTAAATAATGCTGCAACAAACATAGTTGTGATGGTAGCTTTAGTGTGGTCTTGTTTGTAAACATTTGGGGAAATGCCCAAAAGTGGGATTGCCGGGTCATAGGGGAGTTCTATGTGAAATCTTTTGAGGAACCTCCATACTGCTTTCCAAAGTGGTTGAACAAGATTACATTCCCACCAACAATGAAGTAAAGTTCCTTTCTGTCCACATCCCCTCCAGCATCTGTTGTTGTTAGAGTTCTGGATTTTTGCCGTTCTAACTGCAGTGAGGTGATATCTCAATGTTGTTTTGATTTGCATTTCTTTTAGGGCTAGGGATGTTGAACATTTCTTCATGTGTCTATTGGCCATCCTTCTTTCTTCGTCAGAGAAATTTCTCTTTAAGTCTTTCCCCACTTATTTATTGGGCAGTTGTTTCTTTGAGGATTTGTTGTTGGGGGGTTTAATTTTTTGAGTTCCAAGTATATTTTAGGTATGAGACCCTTGTCCGTTGTATGGCTACTAAAGATCTTCTCCCAATCCATAGGCTTTCTATTGATCTTGCTAGCTATGTCCTTTGCCATGCAGAATCTCTGCAACTTTATGCAATCCCATTTTTCCAACCTTTCTTTGATTTGTTGTGTTTCCGGGTCTCTATTCAGAAAATTTCGGCCTGAGCCTAGGAGACATAGGGTTTCTCCTATTCCATCCTGTAATGTTTTCAGAGTGTCTGCTTTGAGTTCAAGGTCTTTGATCCATTTGGAGTTGATTCTGGTGCAGGCTGATATATAAGGATCTAGGTTTAGTTTTCTACATGTAGTTAACCAATTTTGCCAGCACCATTTACTGAAGAGGCTGTCTTTCTTCCATTCTATTGTTTTAGCTTCCTTATCTAAGATTAGATGGCTATAGGTCTGTAGGTTCATTTCTGGCTTTTCAATTCTATTCGATTGGTCCTGAGGTCTGTTCTTATGCCAATACCAAGCTGTTTTGATTACTATGGCTTTATAGTTGAGTTTGAAATTTGGTATTGATATTCCTCCAGCAGTGTTCTTTCTGTTGAGGAGCGTTTTTGCTATTCGGGGTATTTTTTTGTTCCATATGAATTTTTGGATTGCCTCTTCTATTTCCTTGATGAATGAGGTTGGAATTTTGATAGGTATTGCATTGAATTTGTAGATAGCCTTGGGAAGTATTGCCATTTTCACGATGTTAATCTTTCCAATCCAGGAGAATGGGAAGTTTTGCCATTTTTTAAGTTCTGTGTTGATTTCCTTTTTCAAGATTTTAAAGTTTTCATCATAGAGGTCCTTCACTTCTTTGGTTAAGTTAATTCCTAGGTATTTTTTTTTGTGGGGATATTACAAATGGAGTTGCTTTCCTAATTTCAGCCACACTTTTCTCATTGTTGGCATACAGAAAAGCCATTGATATTTGGGGATTAATTTTATAACCTGCTACTTTGCCAAAGTTTTGAATCAGCTTGAGTAATTTGGGAGTGGAGTCTACGGGATTCTTTAAATACAAGATCATGTCATCTGCAAAGAGAGAGAGTTTTATTTCTTCTTAACCTATTTGGACCCCCTTTATGTCTGCATCTTGTCTTATTGCTGTAGCTACGCATTCTAATACTAGATTGAAGAGAAGTGGAGAGAGTGGGCATCCTTGTCTTGTTGCTGAGTTAAGAGGAAATGGCTTTAGTTTTTCACCATTGAGTATAATGCTGGCTGTAGGTTTGTCATATACAGCCTTTATTGTATTGAGGAATGTTCCATGGATTCCTAATTTTTCCAAAACCTTCATCATAAAGGGGTGTTGTATCTTGTCGAATGGTTTTTCTGCATCTATTGAGATAACCATGTGGTTCTTATTCTTGCTCCTGTTGATGTGATAAATAATATTAATTGATTTGTGTATATTGAACCAGCTTTGCATCCCTGAAATTAATCATGTTTGATCATGGTGCATGATTTTTTGGATGAATTGTTGAAGTCGATTGGCCAAAATTTTGTTGAGAAGTTTTGCATCAATATTCATCAAAGAAATGGGTCTATAGTTCTCTTTCTTTGATGAGTCCCTGCCTGGTTTTGGGATGAGGGTTATGATGGCTTCATAGAATGTGTTCGGTAGTGAGCTTTCTCTTTCAATTTCATTGAAGAGTTGGAGGAGTATTGGTGTGAGCTCTGCTTTGAAGGCCTTGTAAAATTCCGCTGTAAAAACATCTGGTTCTGGACTTTTCTTAGCTGGGAGGGCTCTTATTGCTGTTTCTATTTCAATGCTTGATATGGGCTGGTTGAGCTGGTTTAACTCCTCTTGGTTTAGTTTTGGCATGTCAATATTTGCTAGGAAAAGGTCCATTTCTGTCAAGTTCTCAAAATTATTAGCATAAAGTTTTGAGAAGTATTCCCTTATAATGTTCTGAATCTTGGTTTTTTCCGTGGTGATGTTTCCATTCTCATCACTGAGTTTATTAATTTGGGTGTGTTCTCTCCTTTTTCTGATAAGATTTGCTAAGGGTCTGTCAATTTTGTTAAGTTTTTCGAAGAACCAACTCTTTGTTTTGTTGATTCTTTCTATAGTTTTTTTGGATTCTAATTCATTTAATTCTGATTTAATTTTGATTATTTCTTTCTGTCTATTGGATTGGGGTTTATCTTGCTGCTCTTTTTCAAGGAGGTTTAGATGTGTCATTAAATTGCTAGTTTCAGATCTCTCCAATTTGTTGATGTAGGAGCTCAGAGCTATAAACTTGCCTCTGAGTACTGCCTTTGCTGTGTCCCAGAGGAGCTGGTAATTTGTGTGTTCATTTTTGTTGAAAAGCATGAACATTTGAATTTCCTTTCTAATCTCTTCCATGACCCACTCTTGATTCAGCAGTGTGTTGTTCAGCCTCCATGTGATACCGGACTTTCTTTGGTGGCTTTTGGTGTTGAGTTCTAATTATATTCCCTTGTGGTCAGAGAGGATGCAAGGTATAACTTCAATGTTTCTGAACTTAGACAAGTTTGCTTTGTGGCCTAAAATGTGGTCTATTTTAGAAAACGTTCCATGTGGTGCTGAGAAAAACGTGTATTCTGATGCTGCTGGGTGAAATGTTCGGCAGATGTCTGCTAAGTCTAGTTGATCTATGCAGCTGTTTAGATCTGCGGTTTCTCTGTTGAGTTTTTGCCAAGTTGATCTATCTAGTGGGGAGAGTGGTGTGTTAAAATCCCCAACAATTAATGTCTTTGGATCTATATGGGATTTGAGGGAAAGTAGTGTTTCTTGGATAAATTTGGGTGCTCCATTGTTTGGCGAATAGATATTCAGAATTGTAATATCCTCCTGAAGGAGAGATCCTTTAATTAGTATGTAGCGACCTTGTTTATCTCTTCTCAGGAATTTTAATATGAAGTCTATTTTATTTGATATTAGGATTGCAACTCCAGCCTGTTTATGGGTGCCGTTTGCTTGGTAGATTTTGTTCCAGCCTTTAACATTGAAAATGTGTTAGTTTTTACGGGCAAGAAGTGACTCCTGCAGGCAGCATATAGAATGGTCTTGTTTTTTAATCCATCTAGACAGTCTATGTCGTTTAATTGGAGAGTTCAGTCCGTTAACGATAAGAGATCTGACTGAGAGGTACTTGGGAGTTCCTGCCATGTTATCCACCTTCTTGGGGGCTGCGAAAACTGGGTTCTTCCTATGGTTCTTGGATTCTCAGTTTGGGTACAGTTTCTTGGCCTTTATTGTGGTCTTGTTGGTTTTCTCTGTGTAGGACATCTTTAAGAATCTTTGTAGGGCTGGTTTTGTGGAGATGTATTGTTTCAATTTTTATTTGCTATGGAAGGTTTTTATTTGGCCTTCAGTTATGAAGGAGAGTTTAGCTGGGTACAGTATTATTGGTTGATAGTTGCTTGTTTTTATGGCATGGCATACGTCATTCCAGGCTCTTCTTGCTTTGATTGTCTCTGCTGAGAAATCTGAGGTGATTCTAATTGGTTTCCCTTTATAATGATCAACCTTTTCTCCTTGACAGCTTTAAAGATTTTTTCCTTTGTCTGAGTTGATCCTGTGTGGATTATAATTTGACGGTGGAATGTCCTATTCTGGTCTGGTCTATTTGGAGTTCTAAAAGCTTCTTGTATCTGAATAGGCCTATCTTTTTCTATGTTTGGGAAGTTCTCTGCTAGGATCCTGTTAAACAAATTTCCTAGACCATTACCTTCTGTTTCTAGATGCTCATCTACACCCATTATCCTTAGATTAGGCCTTCTGATGGTGTCTTCCAGGTGTTGGATAGATCTATCATATTTCTTGGGCTTGTCTTGGATGGTTGTATGTTCTTTCTCTATAATATCTAGGCTGTCTTCAATCCCTGAGATTCGATCTTCTGCATGGTCTAACCTGCTGTCAAGACTCTCTACTTTGTTTTTTATCTCTTTTCCTTCTAATTGGTCAGCTTTGATCGCTTCAAGTTCTTTGTTGAAGCTCTATTTTAGGTCTTGTATGAATTTCTTTACTTCCTTAATTTGGTGTTCAGTGTTTGTTCTCAAATCACTTAGTTGAGTGGTTATTGTTTCTTTGGACTCCCATTCCTTCTGTTGGCTTCCATTCAGCATTCCCTTTGTGGTCTCCCTGACTTCCTTCAGCTCTTTGTTAATAGATTCCATGAATGCCTTTAGTGATCTTTGTGTATTCTCTACCTGGTCTCTCAGTTCCTGAATTATTCTTTGATTAGCCTCCTCCCGTTTCTGGGATTCCTGCAGTTCTCTTTCTTCCCGTTTCGTGGAATTCCTGCAGTTCTCTTTGAGTGTTCTCAGCCTGCTCATACCATTCCTCCTTTTCTCTTTGATTATTCTCAAGTTGTTCACGCAAATCCTGTATCAGTTTTTGAGTAGCTTCCTCACGCTTTTGATATTCCTGTATAACCTTTTGGGATGCCTCCTCTCTCTCCCTATCACGCTCATACAGAGTCCTTTGTAAGTTGTCAAACTTCTCATTTATCATGTTTGCCACCAGTGTTTTTAGAGCTATTTGGGAACTCTCCTCTGGGTTGTTCATTATCTGATCTGACCCCTGATTATCAAGATTGGGAATTGAGATACCCGGATTTGCCATTTTTCTTGTGTTTTTCCGGCTTACTCTGCCCATTTGAGATGATAATAGCACCAGTTTTGTGCTAGAACACTATTTTAAGGCAACCATCAACCAACGTTTGCATTTATACAGTCAATAGTCTACAGATACAATCTAGTTCAACAGATACATATATTCAACATCAAACAACTATATGTTAATGGACTTCGAACCGCAGAGAAGAATTTGGAAAACCAGAAATTTTTAGGGTTAGGGAGAGATGTGGGTAAAAAATAGGAACAGATTGGTGTGGGGAGGCACAGGGAGAGTTAACTATGTCCTAATCTCAATGCAGGAAATAGGTTGGGTAGGATGCATGTAGAGAGAGAGAGAAAAAGAAGAAAGGGAAAGGGAAATGAAAAGAGACCAGAAAAAAATTAATATTATTATGGAGATTAAAAGACCATCTATTTAGAGAGGAATGTGAGTATATTAATAGAAGTGTAGGGACATAGAGAAGAAGTGAAAAACTTAAGAAAATGCTTAAAATATTATATAGGTATAAAGAGGTAGTACTGCTATTAAGGAATTTAAGTCTTGGAGGTTTTGAATTGAGTAATAAATTTGTGGATTAAGTGTGTACACAATGGGGGATAGGGTCTACTAGTTAACTACAGGTTTATCTGAGGATGTGCAGGACAAGAGTTAAGTCACATAAAGAAGATCAAAAGAGAGGAAAAGGTGAAAAGGATTAGAATGGGAGAAAAAAAGTTCAGAAGTTCAGTAGAGCTAGACAAAAAAACAAAATGATAGTTAAGAAAGAAAGAAAAAGAGAAAGAAGACAAGAAAAGAAAGGAAAACGCACATTCATGTATTCCTAAAATAAAAATTATAAGAGGGAAAAAAAAGTTACTGGAAAACAATTATTTTTCAAAAAAGGCAAAAATTAAAGATTAATAAAATTTTTAGAAAAGGAAAAAAATTATTTATACATAAGGTACCAAACAAAAAAAGAAAAAAAAAGAGAAAAAAAAAGAAAAGAAGACGAAGAAGAAAAAAAAAAGTTCTTTGATTTTGTTTTTTGATTTTTTTGGGAGGGGTGGGAAGAATCCTGTATCTCCCTTTTGTGTGTAAACAGCCGCTTGTTGGAGTCTCTGGTCAGCTTGAGGTGCCGTGGCTTGATTGGTTTCTTAAGTCAGTTTCTTCGAACAGTCAGAAAAATGCTCTGCTTTACCCAAGACTTTGAGATACCCCTCCCAGATTAGTTTACTGGGAGGGTGATCTGCTTTGAGAATCACAAAAGAGGGGGATGCAGTGGTGAGGCTAGATTCTGGGTAGATTTGAGGACTTTCAACAATCAGTAGCTTTTTCCTGGGGCTATTTTGTGAAAAAAAAACTCATAGAGCCCAGCCTGGAGCCGTTCTCAGGGTTTCTGTTTTTCAATTGATTGTTGAGGCTGCTAGAGGGAGGGGCAGCCTCTGCCTGTGGTTACCCAGTGAGGAAAGCCACTCCAATGGCTGGTGCCTGTGCTGGGTGACTTTTCCCTGGATGGAGCCGAGTCTGGCAGGTCACTTCGCCGTTAAGTTCTTGTGACCTGCTAAATGACTCATTTTATTCCAAGGCCTGGGTTGGAGCTGGCAGCTCCTACGAGCTTTGTCGGTATCCAAGATGGAGATCACTGGTGCTGGGGGGGGGAGGGGTAGCCTTCCCTCCTCTGCTCCCTGAGAAGGAGTGAGGACGTTGGACTTCTACTCACATCAATTCTTGGATCCTGGGTCGTCTCTTGTCTGCACACTGCAGGATGAAGATGTCCACTCCTTGTTGGTTTTTGCTGGTGTTGAGTAGAATCCGCTCGCCCGCTGCGTCTGGCTCCTTTGTTCCAGACTCTCTGTGTGAGCGCGCAGTTCAATTTGTGAAATTTAAATCAAAACTCCTTTGCTTTTTTTCATCCACTGGGCTGTTAGTACATTTCAAAGTAAGTGGCTTAAAAAACATCAGGAGTATATTATGCATACTCTAGAAGTTTAAACATTGATTATAAAAATGGTAATTCAAAGCAATTCTTTGTCTAATGGGGTCCACTTTCTGGTTCATTATAATCTATTTTCTGGACGTTCACGTGGCAGAGTAATTATATTAGGCTTCTTTTATCAGGATCAATATTGCAGGGTAATGTCTGAAACGTTCATTGTAATGTCACCAGGCAGAGGAATAGAATTTCAACATGCTTATCTGGAAGGAGTTACATCGTCCAATACACTTTGCAACCTTTTTTTAACTCAGTGTGGTGTATCATTTGGATATTATTTCATAGAAAATAATAACAAGGACAATCTTATATCATGTGAATTATGTGAATGATTCTTCTTACAATGAGGATAATTATAGTGTTGGCAAAGTGAAGTATGATTGTTTAGTGACTCTTGAATCACATCATAGGTAACCATGTAAACGTGGTACAGCCTAAAGCCCTTCTGATGTCTTTGAACAATCTCCGATGTGTTAATTGCTTTCAAAAATATTTGTTTGAGCCAACAAATACAGATCTCCTTTGATTTTAATTAAGGTCTGCTATTAGAACTCTCACAGTCACCAAAATCAGAGTATGCTAATATGTCTGATAAAATACAAAATAAAATTGTTACAATTAATGAAAAATGAAGACTGTAATATTAATAGCACTATAAATACTAGTATTCACAGTATATAATGTATTGGCAACCTTTGGTTACCTCAGATTTTAAAATATTTATAACTAAGTGTGAATTGTTTACAAATAATTATTTGATGATGTATAGAAACTGAGAAAAAGGTTTGCATACCTATTTACTACAGATGCAAACAAATACACCTGGTATTTCTGATTCTTCATTTGCTGGATTCATTCATGCATGGGGAACATGCAAAAGAAAATTGCAAAATTGCATTTACTAAAGGGTTAATTACATGAAGTTTATGTTGGGCTAAATACCTGATTTTATAAATTAAATCGTTTTTGTCCCTTCCTTCCTCCATCCCTTCCTTTGTTCCTTCGTTCCTTCATTCCTTCCTTCCTTCTTTCCCTCCTCCTTCATTCCCTCCATCCTTACCTCTCTCTTTCTCTCTTTCTTTCTTTTTCTTTTATTTTTTTCTTCCAATCTTTTACTCAGAATATTTCTTATGGCTATAGAAAAAATACCAACTATTGTACTTTAAGGTGTTATAAGTAATTATGAATATACTAGAATAATATTAATTTTAATAACCTATGTTATATCTTAAGAAAAATTATACTAAAAACAACTTCACAAAAGTTGCAGGATATGTAACAAATATCACTTTCCATGACATTGTTTATTTCCTCAAAGTAAAATAAGAATTTAGACATAATATTGCGTATGTGTTGTTTTTGTGATTTGAACTCTCAAGGATATTGGTTTAACATTTGAGCCACAACTCCACTTCTGGCTTTGTGTGTGTGTGTGTGTGTGTGTGTGTGTGTGTGTCTGTGTGTTTGTGTATGTCGTGATGTGTGTGTGTTTAATTGAGATTCGACTCATGAACTTTCTTTCCAAGGCTGGCTTTTTAAAATTTTTTAATTTTTTTATTGTGAAAATACAGTACAGAGGTGTTACAATTACATGGGCAAGGTAATGAGTACATTTCTTATCAAGTTTTGTTGCCTCATCCTTTTTTTCTACTTCTCAACCGTTATCATCTCCGCCCTTCCTGCCCCATCCACCACCCCCCGTCAAAGTTGTAAAGTTCGTTTTTCTACATAATGACTTGTACATCTCATTGTTGCAATGGGTCCACCTGTATCCTTATTTAAACCATATGATTTTTCCCTTGCCCTCCACAAATCATACCAACATCAACTACAATGCAAGCAGTGGTTATACCGTGGGGGAGGGGCATGTCTGTGACAAGCAGAATAGGTCAGATAAGTTGATGTTAGGTGAAATGAACCCTAGGATAAGTATTTAAATGTTTATTTTTCTTTCTTGCAATTGTTTCGAACATATTTATAAGATTATTTCTTTGTTGCCAAGGCTGGCTTTGAACCCCAGATTCCTGAGTAGTGAGGATTACAAGCTTGAGAAACCCATATTAAGCACAGATATATATAAGAATAAAATATATTTCTTATTATTTTAATTCTAGAGGCTCAATTTAACAAATTAACATTTAGATATTTATTTAGTTATTAAACCTGAACATGCACTGTGAAAAATAGTTTTCATTTTTATAAAAAAAATATACATTCAATGGTTTAAATGTCAGAATCTTTGCACTAATTGAAATGCTCTATTATTCAAAAGGGACAAAAGGATCCTTAATCAAATTTCTCATGTAAGCTAAAAGCAATAGGCTCTGACAGAGTTAATGAAGCAATTTTTCATTAAATTAAATATTATCTACTGTGGTCACATGATTTTTTTCTTCCTTTAAACCTAAGATTTTTTGACATAAAATATAGATTCATACGTTTTTTGAGTATATAAAAATTTTATTTACTGGTCATGTATTTCTGAAGTTTGATTACTAAGACATTTCAGAGAAACATTGAATTTCATGTATTATGCCATCAGTGATTTTTAGATATTGAATCAATCTCAATATGACATAAAGCAAGATATTCCATGACTCATGCAATTATTCCTAGAATTGAACATAACTTGTTTTTGAATGGTAGGAAATTCATGTTATACCTACTCTATAGAATAATTAAGAAATAAATGATCGTGATAGTATCTATTTTTTCTTCAACTACAAAGAAAGAACCTCACAACAGATGACAAAAACTTGAATAGAAATTTCATAAAATTATGAAAAATTCAAATCATTATGAGTTAGATGAAATAATCTTTTTTTGGGGGGGGATCCGGTCGTGGGGCCTCAACTCTGGGCCTGGGTGCTGTCCTTCAGCTCTTCAGCTCAAGGCTAGCACTCTACCACTTGAGCCAGGATTGGGATTAATAATTAGCTTTCACTATGTTACCATAAAAAGGTGATCCCTCTCACGTGGGCATAGTTGTAGAGATTTGGTCACTGAGAACTTGTGATCAAAGAGAATGTTAAGATCAAAGTCCTTTCCTCCTCTTCCTTCTTTTACTTCTGTTTCTTTTTGTTTTTCCTTCTCCCTCTCCCTCTTCACTTCCTCATGTTTCTCCTTTTCTCCACTCTTATTCCTACTTTTCTTTACTTCCTGTCTTCCATGAATACAAATACTCCATCACATGTTCCTGACATAGGGTACTGTGCCACCACCAACCGAAAGCAATGAGGATAAGAAATATAAACTGAAGTGTGTAAAATCAGAAACCAAGATTAATCTTTCCCCCTTTTAAGTTAATTTTATAAAGAATTTGGCATATTAGTAGGAGACTTCACAGCATGCTCTCATGTATTATAAGGGATAAGATTTACTGGAAAAAATCTGACCAACATCGCCCTAATGAAATGATTGTTTAAATTAATATTGTATTAGGACAAATCTAGTTTAAAATATCAGATATACTTCAATAAGAGGCAAAAAATCACCTCTATGGTTTCCTATGAAAAGATAGCAGAATTCAATCTGTTTCTCAAGGAAATAGACCTATAATTGACAGCATTGTCAATTTCATAAATGACTTAAGAAGACTGTAGAACAAATTACAAATTAAACTGCATGATATAAAATTTACTTTGTCCAGTGTATTCTATCTATGTCTGGATCCCAAAATGACTTGTGTTTTATCATATTTTTAATTAACTTTAAGTAGTTGTATGGGAGTTGCTTTTTGACAAAGCAGTTAAAGAATAGTGTTTAGTGAGGTTTTTTTTTTTCTTTTTTCTCTCCTGAGGTTTGAACTCTGGGTCTGAATGCTGTTCCTGAATGCCTTTGGATGAATGCTAGAACTTTCCGAGATTTAACTGGAAATAAGAATCTCACAGACTTTCTTGCCTGGGCTGGCTTCAAACCTCAATCCTCAGACACCTGATTATATAGGATTAAAGGTGGGAGCCGCTAGTGCCCGGCTTAATACAATACACCTTTTTTTTCACTCGTCCTGGGGCTTCAACTCAGGGCCCTGGCAATGTCCTTGAGCTTATTTTCCTCATGCTAGTACTCTATGACATGTGTCATAGTGCCAATTCCAGATTTTTTGTTTATGTAGTAATGAGGAATCAAACCCAGTGCTTCACACATGCAAGGCAAGCAGTCTACAACTAAGCCACATTCCCAGCCCTATACAATGCCCCTATACATTATCCCTCATTCTTCTCAATCCTATCTCATCCCTCAATTTACATAATTTTGTAGAATATTCGCAATTGTATGTTTAGTCACTCAGAAGATATACCACGGATCATATTTTCTTGATAGTCTTATTCAGCAACATACTAATGTTATGCATTATAGAATTCTGTGATTTTAAACTCTAAATTATCACTTATATTCACCCACTACCATTCTAAAATTTTTCCTAAGGTTAATGTAAATGCAATTTGTAATTCTTCGATAAAGTAAAATGATTCTTAGAATGTTAAAGTGTTGGAATAAGAATATTACCTTCAGTTCTAGATCATTTTATCCTTACTACCCTCTCAAAATACTCCCATACTTATTTTTTATTTTTTTTTTTTTGGGTCCGGTCGTGGGGCCTAAACTCTGGGCCTGGGCACTGTCCCTCAGCTCTTCAGCTCAAGGCTAGCACTCTACCACTTGAGCCATAGCGCTACTTCCGGTTTTTTACTTTTTGCTTATGTGGTGCTGGGGAATCGAACCCAGGGCCTCAGGCATGCAAGGCAAGCGCTCTACCACTGAGCCACCTTCCCAGCCCCATACTCCCATATTTATTATTAGTCACTTCCTGTCAACATTCCAACCTACCTCCCTTGAGCAGCTATTATTTCATATTCTTCCTCTACAGATGAGCCAATTTTAAAAAGCTCATATGATTAGAAAATGTAGTCTATTTTATCCATTTTTCCCATGCAATATTATGTTTCTAAAGTAAGTCCATGTAAACTTTTCTCATGGATAGAGCATGTGTATAATGGAATAACATCCTGAATGGACATTTAAATACTTTATGATATGTTATTATAAAAGGTTTTGCTATGTATATTCTTGTACATGTGTCTCATTGGACATATGTTGCAATCTATTTTGTATATAACATTATGATTCAAAATGCTGGATCATAGAGGCAATTCTATATATAATATCTTAAAGATTGTCAGTATGTTCAAAAAACTGACTATATAATTTTAAATGTCAAATACCAATGTATAAGGATTCTAATTTCTACATAATGATTGTACAGGGGTATCTTATTGTTTCTATTTCCACTAATCTCTATATGTATGCAATGTCTAGGTATGTTATGATCTTTCCATATGTTCCTTGGTTGTTATTATATTACTATAGAGATATGTATTTGGATTTTTTATAACTTATTTAGGATGGTTAAAGTTTTTCATTGGCATTCATATACTATTAATATATTTCTGATTCAAGTCTCTTTAAATAAATTTATATATATACACACTATATGAATATATCTGTATATTCATACTTATATGTGTATATATACTAATACCTATATATATATAAGAATATACAGATGTGTATATACATGTATATAGACATGTATGCATATTATTATATTCATTTGTCTGTAAGTTATCATTTTACTTCATTTGTTAAACACGTCCTTTATTGATTTTACTACATTTTATATTATGGTTGATGTTGTACAGAGGAGCCAGTTGCCTGTGGCTCACCCCTGTAATCCTAGCTACTCAGCAGGCTGAGATCTGATTATCGTGTTTCAAAGCCAGCTTGTACAGGAAAAGTCCATGAGACTCTTATCTCCAATAAACCACCAGAAAACCAGAAGTGGCACTATGGTTCAAGTGGTAGAATTCTAGCCTTGAGTTGAAGAGCTGAGTGACAGCATCCAGGCCCAGAATTCAAGGCCCATAACCCCCACAAACACCACGACCAACAACAAAAAGAGTACTGACCGAAATTCAGTAGTAGTAAGCAGTCTTAAAGATAGGCTGAATTCTAACATTTTAGTATAATCCTAGATTCCAGCAGCCTTCTAGTCCAATGAACTGAGTCCTCAGAATGTTGATCGAATTTCTTAGTTTATTTACACAATCACTATAATTATGGATTTTCTCATCTCTTTCTTTCATTTCATCACAGAATCTGTATTTATCCTTTATGCCATACTTGAGTACAAAAGTCTTTGGAAGATATTTATTAATTGGTGTATATTAATTGTACAGAGAAAACTTATTGAAATATTTTACACTTTCACATATTAATGAAGGATCTGATTAACCTGTTTCTGGTTTCTTTCTTTCTCCATTCCCATTGCCTTTCATTTTTCAACTGTTTTCTGTGAATTTCTTTGTGCTGTCTTCAAATATTGACAAAATGTATTAAAGTGCTGTTCATCCAACTTTATTGAAAATCATACAATGCTGAATATAAAAGAAAAATCTAAATAAATGGAGACATAATTTTTGTGTATTGGAGGATACAATTGAGCAATAATATAAATTGTCTCCTCCCTTTTTTTTTTTTTTTTTGATCATTCATGGGGCTTGAAATCTGGTCCTGGTCACTGTCCCTCTGCTCTTCAGTTCAAAGTGAATGCTCCACTCATTTAGTAACTGTGCCACTTCTGGTTTTCTGGTGGTTAATTGGACATAAGTGTCTTATGGACATTTCCATTCCAGGTGGCTTTGAACCGCAATCCTCAGATCTCAGCCTCCTATGCAGCTATGATTACAAGCATGAGACAACAGAGCTCAGTTTCACAGTTTTATTTATGTTTATGACAATTTGTAAAAGCATCTGTGTAGCACTATTTTAGTCATTGACAAAGCAAAATAAGCTGGAATATATTTCTCTGTCCAATAGTAAAACTCTTAGTGTAAAATTGTTATATTTGTGGAGGAAAGATTATACAGCTCAATGGGTCTGTAGGGCACCAGATTATATCCACGTAAATGTTATCAAAGAATATTTAGTAAGGGGTAAATCCAAACATTTGAGGAATGATATTCGCTTTAATAAGTGGTGATAGGTTAGACAGTATTTGGGAGAATTAAAAAGTGAACATTGACTTAAACATAACAATTTATTCAAATGTTAAAGTGAACATTGACTTAAACATAACAATTTATTCAAATGTTAAGTTCAAGCTGGATTAAAACGTGGCATATAAAACAAAAAAGTGATGTGAATTAAAGCAAAGAAATTTGCTTACCAGAAGTGGTGCTATGGCTCAAGTGGTAGAATTCTAGCCTTGTGCTGAAGAGCTGAGGGACAGCATCCAGGCCCAGAGTTCAAGGCCCACAACCAGCACAACCACCAACACCAATAATAAAAAGAATACTGACTGAAAAAGCAATAGTATTAAGCAGTCATATAGATAGGATCAAGTCTAACATTTTAGTACTATCTTAGATACCAGCAGCCTTCTAGTCCAATGACTCCAATTGTCAAGACATCTTGACCATTTTGGAGATGAAGCATTCTTAAATTTGGCATTAAAATTATAGGAAAGGAAAACGATATAGTTGAGCTCAATAAAAGTGTAAAACAATTTAGTCTGTGAAAGCTCATATACAAGTAGTAAATAGAAGTTGGGAGCAGTTGGCTCATGTATCTCATCTTAGCTCCTTGGGAGGCTGTGATTTGAGTATTCCTATTTGAAGGCAGCCCACAAAATAAAGTCCCTGAGAATTTTATCACTGATTAATCAGCAAAATGCCAGAAGTGAGGCACGACTCAAATGGTAAATTGTTTAAAAATGCAACAAATCTCAGGGACCCTGAGTTCAAGCTTCAGCTGTGAGCAAAGATGATTCCCAGCACCTTCATGGGACTCTGGGAGATTCAGAAACCCGGGATACCTCGAGGATCCTTTCTCTGCAACATGAAACTTGGGGACAGGATGTGGTAGACCATCCTTCCTGGCCCCAGGGGGGAGGAGAGGAGACCCCTTGAGCCAGGCCTCAGTTCACTGGCAACCTCATTCACACCTGAGTGGGGAATTGCGTGCCACAGAGCTGGTCAGCTGCTGGACAGAGATCTTTGAGAAGATAGGCATTCCACAGGCCCAAGAATCCAGCTAGTACATCATGGCTCACATCCTAGGAGCCAAAAGAGTAAAGTGTGGTGGCACCAGGAGGATGGGAAGAGGGAGGAGGGAGAATTGTGGGAGAGCTTCATTAGGCTTTGCCCTCTCCCCCAGGATCCTTACCTGCATAGAATGGGACTTTTCTATAGTGTTGTCATAGGCAGATGCTCATATACTTATCCAAAAAAAACAGTTATAGTGTGCAACAGGCTCCGGGAGTCATAGATGAAACGATCGATCCACTGCTGGTTCCATAGCACATGAAGAAACCTTAGATTGATCTGGATGCTGGTGCTTCACACCTGTTACCTAGCTACTTAGGAGGCTGAGATGGGAGGATTGAGGCTTAAGGCCGGGGCAGGAAATCCTGTAAGACTCTTATTTCCAACTAACTACCAAAAAGAAAACACCAGAAGTGGATGTGTGGCTCAAGTTGTAGTCTGTTGGCCTTGAGTAAAAAAGCTCAGCGACAGCATCCAGGGTCCGAGGTCAAGGCCCATGAGTGAGAGAAGAAAGGAAAAGAGAGTGACAGGAGGGAAGGATGGAGTGAGAAAAAGTGGAACGGAAGAAGGGGGAACAGGCATGCCTTGGTTTGGAGGCCCTGGATCAAGTGAGCCAACCATTCACAATCTCTGTGGGCAAAGTTTCAGAGTCTAAAGACAGTATGTAGGACCAAGCCGCTGACCTATCAGCAACTTCATGAAATCCAGGTGTTGTGTGGTCGCTGACTGCAGAAGGATGTAGACCCTAGGGCTCAGGGTGGGTCACGAGGTTTTAATCTCTCCTGGCCCCACCAAATTTATTTTCTGGTCAGATAAGAAGAAAAGCTCCAACAGCTAGGTAGGTGTTGGGGTGACGCAGTGTCAAGGTGGGGGGCAAGGGATAAGAAGGAAGATGAAATGGGAGGATGATCCCAGGTCAGGTGTGTCAGGACATTGGAGCCATGATCTCGCACGACAATCTAGACCATCAGTGATAGAGCCTTTGACCAACCATAGGGTTATTAAAAGTCTTGGGGTCTTGGGTTCACCATTGAGCACCTGGCTGTCGTCCACCGCAGGATGCCTCTGCAGTACAACTTTGGGGACTGGGATTTCCAGGGCTCAATCTGAAGATCACACCTCCAGTGTTCAAGACCAGAGACAGAGGTAAGTGTGCCACTGGCATAGGACAGCCAGGGAATGAGGGTGGGAGTCAGGACCTGTGTTACCCGGAGACTTCCTCTAGGGGACGCTAGGAACCTGTGACTGCCATTCTCAGAGGCAGGGGTGGGTCTCTTTGCTGGCTCAGCCTTTAGTCTAAATGGCAGATCTGGGATTCAGAGAGGGCAGTCTGGTGGTGGGGCAGGCTTGGGGAGGCTGGTGGGAAAACAAGAGGCACTGGGCTCTGAGCAGGGTTGTTTCTTTGAGGATACTCACAACCTAGGAACATGCCTGTGATGGATCAAGCCTTTTCCCCTTCCCGAGAGAGACGGACCTAGAGACTTCCTGTCTGCATCTCTTGGCCAAGAAATGCTTTTGTTCCCACATCCTGTGGTTGGATAACTAGAACTCACCTCACTGCCCAGTGTTGAGGCAGGACAGTGAGATATCCTGAGTCTTTCATAAGGTCAGGGGATCCTCAGTATGAAATTGTACTTGAATGTCCTAACTTGGCGCATGGTCAGTCACATCTAATAGTGCCATGACATAGGACATAGAATCTAGAGAATCAGAGCCGGATGGGATCTGTTCTGGGAGTCTTGAGTATTATGTGTGAGCTTTCAACTCCCATATACCCACCTGCTTCCCTTTCTTGGGTGGGTCTTTACTAGAAAAAGCTTGAACCTAGTGACTGGGTCCTATCTCTTGTCTCTTATGCTCAAAGCTATCACTCTATCATTTGAGCCGCAGCTCCACTTGCAACTCTTTTGGATGTTTAATTGGAGATAAAGAGTTCTCATGGACTTTGCTGCCAAAGGTGGCATCCAAGTGCAGTCCTCAGATCTCAGTCTCCTTAGGGTATTGGATGACAGGCATGGAAAAATATGTTTGGCCTGTTGCCAGTAGCTCATGGCTGTCATCATAGGTACTCAGGAGATGAGATCTGAAGATCACAGGTCAAGGACAGCATGCTCAGGAAAGACCCTGAGACATTTTTTTCCAACAAACCACCAGAAACTGGAAGGGGTGCTGTGGCTCAATTAGTTGAGTGCTCACCTTAGCTTAAGAGATCATGGATAGCACCCAGGCTCAGATTCAAGCACCATAACAGAAAAAAGAAAGTAAGACATCTTTGCCTGCAAAGGATGGTGGAGGTGTGGGGGAGAGTGGAGTGTGTGCTGTGGTGAGAGACCAGGTTCTAGACTCACTGTACAGACATTTCTAAGAACTCCCCAAGTTTGCTCCAGTTTGAAGCCACAGCTTCAAGAGGACATGGACTGTGGCAGGCAGGGAGTGAGCAAATGTGTGCAGGGGTGAGATTGTTGTGTTTTTATTCCCTCCATTGAAGGATGGATTTGAGTGCTGGGTGTCAAAGTCTCAAATGAAGGTTTGCAAGAAGTTTGTGGCCTGAGGAGATGGGTTTCCTCTGGGTATATGAAGGTGGCTGAAGACGGAAGCCACTGGTGCCTCACAACTGTCATCCTAGATACTCAGAAGGGAGAGATGCGAAGAACGTGATTCCAAGCGAACATGGGTAGAAAAGTCTGTGAGACTTGATGTCCAATGGATCAACCACAGAACAGGACGTGGTGCTGTGGCTCAAATGGGAGAGTGCTCACCTTCATCTGAAGAGCTGAGGGACAACACCATGGCCCAGAGTTCAAACCCCATGACCAACCACAAAAAAAGAGGTGAGTAAGTTTTCTGCATACCACTGCGTATGGTAGGATATGCCATGCTGGTCTATGAGACCTTCCAGATATGTGAGAGGCTCGACCTAATGGAGGGAGTTTACTGTTCTGTTCTCAGGGACTGCTGAAGCCTTGGGCTTTTCATGTGTGTGTGTGTGTGTGTGTGTGTGTGTGTGTGTGTGTGTGTGTGTGTGTGTGTCTGTGTGTCTGTGTGTCTGTGTCTGTGTCTGTGTCTGTGTGTGTCTGTGTCTGTGTCTGTGTCTGTTTGGAGGTAGAAGAACTGGGCCTTGAACTCAGGGCCTAGGTGCTGTTTCTGAGCTTTTGTGCTCACAGCTAGTGCTCTGACACTTGAGCCACAGTTCCACCTCTGGCTATTTCGTGGTTCACTGTAGATGACAGCCTCAGAGACTTTCCTGTGCAGGCTGGCTTTGAACAGTGATCCTCAGACTTCAGCCTCCTGAGTATTGAGGATGACAGACAGGAACCACCTGTGCCAGCTTTGTGTGTGTGTGTGTGTGTGTGTGTGTGTGTGTGTGTGTGTGTGTGTGTGTCTGTGTCTGTGTGTGTGTGTAGAAGTTGGTTGTAACAAGGAGCACTGGACCCTTTGGTAACTTCTAACTGCAATCTTTGGGGGGTGAATGGGCTTTGTGACTGAGGTCTGGGGGCCTGGAAGGGTGAGGTGCTTGAAGGGGACTCAGCACTGTTAAATTATAATACCAATGGATCTTTGTGCCCTGGAACTGTCTACTCCCTTGGGCCTGGTTGGTGGCAGAGGGAGCTTAGGAGAGTCTGGGGGTGAGGCCTGCAGGGGGTGGCTCCCCAGGGGGACAGAGATAGCAGCTGATTCTTGACCAGAGTTGAAGTTCTGGGTTGGGCATGGAACCTTCGGACCTCAGTATCCTCACAGGACAGTTGTGAGAAAACAAGGGGTCAATACAGTGGGATCTCTGGGGCAGGGACAGGCATAGAGGGAGTGGTCATCAGATAAGATTCTTGGCAATTCTGTGAGCATATGACAGGAAGATTCCTGGAAAGGGCTCAAATGGGGCCTGTTATTTATCATGCCACAGGTATGGCTTTCTTTCATCCTTACCCTATCCACGTGAGGAAGGGGATCCTTCACTGTTCAATGTTGCAGCTGAGGAAAATGAGGCATGGAGAAGCGGGGGGACCTACTCATGACCCCCAGCTGAAAGAAAGCCTGACCTGACTTCACTGCCATGCTCCCTAGGACAATGGGTGCTATTCAGTCCACTTCTTGTGGTGGGAAGTCCACTTCTTCTCAGTCATGGGACTTGAACTCTGGGCCTGAACGCTGTTCCCGAGCTCCTCAGATCAAGGCTAGCACTCTACAACTTGAGCCACAGCACCACTTCCGGTTTTCTGGTGATTTTTGGAGATAAGAGTCTCACAGACCTTCCTGCCTGGGCTGGCTATGAACCATGATCCTCATATCTCAGCCTCCTTTGTAGTTACCATTATAGGGCTTAAGTGTAATTCTAACTCTCTCTCTCTCTCTCTCTCTCTCTCTCTCTCTCTCTCTCTCTCTCTCTCTCTCTCTCTCTCTCTCTCTCTCTCTCTCTCTCTCATAGGAACTCTTTCTCTGTCTCATACACAGGAACTTGTTGAATGGGTGCTGGAGGAGGTGTCCTAGCATCATCATGTGTGGCTCGGACCCAAGATAGCCCTCTCATTCTGGAGGTAGGCTGTGGGTCTGGAGCTTTCTTGCTCAGGCTGTTGAACTCACTCCTGCAGGTAAGCCCCTCTGTGCCTGGGCTAGACCGTGATAGTTATTCATTGTCAGTTCATCTGGTGAGTCCTTCCTCACTACCCTCTTCTAAGACAGTTAAAGGAAAGTGGATGAGGAGGCATCATGTTATCCAACTGCACAACCGAATCAGGGGCCTCTGATCCTCACTGCCACCTATCTGGCCAGACTCTGATTATAAGAAAATGAATTCACTCTATGTCTACTTTGCCTTGTTGGGGTGTATCGTTTCAGGGAGGGGATGTGGTGTGCAGAGGAAAGACCTCAGACCTGATACCTCCTGGGGGATATTTCTTCTGGTGACAGAGCCAAGTCATTCCTGTGGATAAAGAGGAAGCCGCCATCAGACTGACCCGGAACGATGCTCAAAGGTAGGTAGGCTGTTGAAGTATCAAACCCACTCATGTCTGCTTCCAACTCAAAACAACAGGGATGCAGGGCGGGAGGCCCAGCACTGGCCCTAGGGAATTATAAATGGATGGTGGCGGCCAGGTGCTGGTGGCTCTAGCCTGTCATCCTCGCTATTCGGGAGGCTGAGGTCTTGACTCAGAGACTGCCCAGGCAGGGAGATTCTTATATCCCATAAACCACCTCCCACCCCCACAAAAAAGATATATATGGTGTTGTGGCTCAATTTGTAGAGACTCAACCTTGAGTAAAAGAAGCTCAGTGATGACACCGAGGCCCTGAATCCAAGCCCTGGGACTCACAAAAAAAATAAAATAAATGAATATTGGGCACCTGTTATCTTACTACCAAAAAGGATGGATTCATTCTTTTCTCTGGTACTTGTAGCCAAATGTAAGGGGCTTCCCTTGATGTTCCTCTAAACCTCTCCTCTCTATTATCTCTCCCAGCTTCAGTTGCAGGATAGAATTCAGATCATCCCACTTGATTTGACCTTATGAACCCTCCCCTACCCGCCTTCCTTAGTGTGGAGATCATGGATGTACTTACCATTGGGAGAATGAAGCACCGGAGAGATGGGGGTAGGTATCCCTGAAACTCATACTCTCACAAACACAGACAAGCCAACTCAGACAAGCCTTTTCCAAAGACATTTTATCTCTTTGGATTAACTGACCTAGGAGAGGAACTTGATCTCCTGTAAATAACAATTTTAATTAGGGCTTGCTAGTTGACACGAAATAAACAGAAGCTCAAAAGAAAGGCCCTGGTGCTTGTCATATCTTGCTCA
This sequence comes from Dipodomys merriami, assembly GCF_024711535.1. NCBI lineage: Eukaryota > Metazoa > Chordata > Mammalia > Rodentia > Heteromyidae > Dipodomys > Dipodomys merriami. The sequence continues at coordinate 129,867 of NW_027206610.1, read as the reverse complement.
GGCTCACGCCTGACATACTGGCTCCTCAGTAGGCAGAGATCTGAGGTGCAAAGATTGAAGCCAGCCATAAGCTGGAAAGCAAGTGAGACTCTACTCTCCATGGAACCACCAAAATGTTAGAAGTGGAGCTGTGGCTCAAGTGCTGGAGCATCAGCCTTGAACAGAAAAACTCAGAGAGACAGCTCCCAAATCCTCAGTTCAAGCCCACACAAAGAAATGGCCTCATTTCTTCCCAACAGAATGCGTGGGCCTCGAGTGCCCTGTCATGGAGTGTGATACAGCACCTGTCCCTGGGTAGTACATCAGAGCCTTCAGAAATTGGGTGGTGAAAGCCAGGCTTTCCCCTTTGTGCGCTCTCAATCTACACCAGCCGGAAGGAAGAGCATGACAAGGTTGGCATTGTGTGGAGCTGAGAAGATCCTCCCACCCCTGTCCCCACCAGAGCAACTAGAGTGGGCTTCTTAAAGGCAGCACTTGAAAGAGGTCGTTCTTAACAAGGAGGATCTGACAGGAAGCATAGAGAGTAAAGATGCTGTAGATAAAGGACAACATATTGGGGCATGTTCATTTCCAGCCAGGGCTGCTGGTGAGAAACTCAGTACAGATATACAAGATTGTTCAGAGACAGGCCCAAGAGGTCACATAAGAACACTATCCAGGATTAGGATTTTGTCTTAGCAGTAGTTGGCTTGTCTAGAGCACAGGAAACTGTGGGATCGATTCCTACGTCCCGCATACACAGAAAAAGCCAGAAGTGGCACCAGGAGAGTGCTTGCCTCAAGAAAAGGAAGTTCAGGGACAGTGCCTGGGCCCCCAGGCCAAGCCCAAGGACTGTCAACATAAAACAGCACTCCAAGGGACATGGGTGATAGGTGGATTGTTATACCCTGTAGTTCTTAATAGATCCATCCATGAGTCATGTCTCCTTCTTTGACAGAGGGGAGATGGACCCTCCTTCTGCGCTGGGCACCCCTGGAACTGGTTATCAGCAACCCTCCAAACATCTTCCACCGAAACTTGGAGAAGCCAGCCCCAGAAATCCTCAGGTACTGGTTGGGTGGGGCGAGGGGATACAGGCCCCAGAAGTCCTAGTGTGTCTGATCTGCCACAGAAGACCAGGCCATCGAGAGGAGGTGGATGGGAACTTAGAGATGGGTAGTGATGTGAAGGGGGCCCTTTAATGCCCATGTCCCTACCCAGATTCCGAGCCTCCCTGTCCCTGAATTAGATAGTGGAGTGACTAAGTTGTAGTTTGTAGAGGAGGACTAGGTGGAAATTCTAAAAAATGAGACACCATAAGCCCTGCGCTGGTGGCTCACTCCTGTCATCCAGGCTGCTTGAGAGGCTGAGATCCAGAGAATCTTGTTTCCTAGCCCAGGCAGGAAGCTCCCATGAGAGTCTCATCTCCAATCTCCAACCAGAAGTGGCACCATGGCTCAAGTGGTACCACTGGCCTTGAGCAAAAAATTATCATCAGGGACAGTACCCAAGCCCTGAGTTCAAGCCTCTCTACCAGTAAAACAAGAAAGACAAACCTTGTTTGCAAGAGAGGGTGAAGGAGTGGGGTTGCTGTGGTTGGGAGACCAGGTGCTGGCCTCAGTGTAGAGACATTTCTAAGAACTCCTCAGGTTTTCCCGAGTGTGAAGTCATAGCATGGTGGGCGTTACCTTACCAAGAACTCCAGAGGTTGTGGCCTGTCTTAGGCAGGGAGTGGGCGAATAGGAGCAGGGGTGGGAGGGTAGTGTCAATTATATTCTCTCCACCCAAGGAAGAATGGTTTTGGATGCTGATGTCAAAGTCTGAAGTGAAGGACTGCATGTGCCTTGAGGCCTGACAAGTTTGATTTCCCCTGGGTGCAAGAAGGTGGCTGAAGCTCGGAGCTGCCATTGATTCACAACTGTCATCCTAGCTACTCAGGAGGATAAGATCTGAGGATTATGGTTCAAAGTCTGCTTGGGCAGGAAACTCAGTGAGACTTTCAGAAAAACTGGAAGTGGTGCTGTGGCTCCAGTGGTAGAGTGCACACCTTCAGCTGAAAATCTGAGGTCTGCGGGAAGGCCAAAGTTCAAACCCCATGACCTACAACCAAAGATAAGGTGGATGAGTTTTCTTCATAGAGGTGTATACATAAGGAAATGCCATGCTGTGTTATGAGCCATTCCAGATGTGTGAGAGGCTCTTGATTTGTCTACATTTGGTCTGGGGACAGTAGTGCCATCTTCTCAGAGTTTGGGATGTTCAGATGCTCAGGGACTGCCGAGACCTTGGGCTACCCACGTGTGTGTGTGTGTGTGTGTGTGTGTGTGTGTGTGTTGTGTGTGTGTGTGTGTGTGTGTGTGTGTATCATTCCCTCATCTTTCTCTGTCCACTTCCTGGGTGCTTGTCTGGCTCTTTCTGACCTCGGATGGTGACACTGCTCCATGGCAACTTTGCCTTTAGCCCTTTAGTAGGCAACTTTGCCTTTAGTCTACAATGAGTCCTAAATTGTCAGAGACCTGCACATTCCAGCTTTTCTTTGGGGCCCAAGTCCGGCTGTCCATATCTTTGTCTGCCTCCAGGGGATTCTGGGTCTGCAGGGCCGGCTGGCATAGTTTCTCGCCTTCCTCTTGAGGTGGGGAGCAGGGTCAGTCATGTGATATCCTGTCTTTTTCCTCAGCTGGCCCTCTGGCGACATATCATACTTCTAGCAGTCTGGCAGTGGAATGGGGCAAGGGTGCTTGCCAGTGGCTCTGGCCAACTTAAGCTTGATAGCTGACTAAAGGCTGCCCAAGCAAGGTGGATTTGGGGCTACATGGGAGGTGAGGCCAAGATGGGTTGGAAGTATTGGTTGGTGTCTAGGAAATGTCAATGTACATTTCTGAAGGCAAGTATTTCTTCCAGCCACAGCTGGGCCTCTTAGGTATTTCTAGATAATACTGGATGCCCAGAATACAGAGGCACAGACTTTAGATTCCAGGGCCAGGGAACTGGGGGATGAGAGACTGGTATGGCCAGTACCTCAATGCGCTGGGGCATTAGCCTTGACCTGGCTATGCCCCCCTTGTGTAAGGTCACTTCTTAACCCAGTGCTGGCCACACACCGGCCACTTGTGCTGTGGAAGTGGCAGGAACAGAAGTGAGATCTAGGAGGACCAAAATCTGGATTTATGGCCTGATTGGGGTGGAGGGGTGTCTTACAAAAATCTTAGAGCTGGAACTCAGAGCATGGCACTGTCCCTGAGCTTCCTTTGCTCAAAGCTAACACTCTAACACTTGAACCACAACTCACCTTTCCTTCTTTTTTCGTAGTTTAGTAGACAGAAGTTTCTCACATATTTTCCTGCCTGGGCTGGCTTTAAGTTGCCACCCTAAGAGCTCAGCATCTTGAGTAATTGGATTGTTGGTATGAGCCACTGGCATCTAGCTGCAAGGATGTCTTTTCTTACTCTCTTCTGTTCTAACAGCTGCCTACTTGCCCTGGCCTAGATCTCTGACCTCCATGTCAGCTCCCACCAGCCCCTGATTATGTGGAGAATATAAACCTCAAACCTGATCCCATTTCTTTGTTCTCAGGGGAGGAGTTTATGTTTTGTCGGAAGCCTGGGGTAGGAGGGGTAACTGTAGATGGGTGATCAGCTAGGAGAGAGATAGTCTGTTTTAGCCAAGAAGGAGTTTGGCCAGATGCTAATAGCTCATGCTCTCATATTCCTAGCTCCTCAGGAGTTTGAGATCTGAGGATTGCTATTCAGAGGCAGCCCAGCTAGAAAAGTCTGTGAGACCCTTTTCTGCAAATAACCACCCGAAGCCTGGAAGAGAAACTGTGGCTCAAGTGGTAGAGCGCTAGCCCTGAATGAAAAAAGTGAGGGAGAGAGCCCAGGCCCTGAGTTCAAGCCCTAGTACCAAGATGTGTACAAGAATGTGTGCATTCACACGCACACACACACACACACATACACACACACACACACACACACACACACACACACACACACACACAGAGGAAGGTGGTAATGATGAGCTGAGCTAGAACTGGGGGCAGTCTTGAGTCATATTCATAACAAACTCTCAAGCCAGATCAAGTGGTTTCTCCCTAAGTCCTTCTTGGGCTGAGGGGTTGGGCCATGGCAGTAAGTTCCATGGAACCTACCCCTCCATCCATGCACAGGGCCACAGGACCAAGGGAAGGACACTAGGGATGCTCCTTTGTAATCAGCCTACAATTGCCGACCTTCATCTGCCCCCTTCCACCCCCTTGCACTGGTGAGGAAAGCAGTGGCCTGAGCACTGGGTCTCCTGGGATAGTGTCTGCTACAAGCAGCAGCCAGCCAGCTGTGGATTCCGGAGCCTACAAGCCTTTCATGAGCTCAACTCCACACCTGCCCAAAGTGTGCCTGACAAACTCACACTGTTGTGATGCCCACATGAGCAGGCGTTACCTGGTGTGACATCTTGCAGCTTCTGCCCCTCCTGGCCTAGAACCGTGGTCTGAGACATCGAATTACTGCTCAGATCGATATTGCACCCATGACAGATGCCTTTCTGATGAGCTGCATACCCCAAGGCTCGACTCTTCTCTGGTACTGTGGCCGATCTGTAGGCAATGGCCTCCAAACAGGCTGCTCTAAAGAATTGTAGGAGATCTAGATATTGGGAGACCCTCAGGGGCCCACTGGAAAATACTCTTCCTAGAGACACAGAGTAAGACCAAGCAGGCTAGGTGTTGGTCATGGGACTTGAACTCTGGGCACTGTGCCCCAGCTCTTCAGCTTACCACTTGAGCTACAGAGCCACTTCTGGTTTCTGGAGGTTCCTTGGAGATCAGAGTCTCCCAGACTTTCCTGCTCAGACTGGCTTTGAACTGCAATCCTCACATCTCAACCTTCTGAGGAGCTAGGAGTACAGGTGTGAGCTACTGGGGCCTGCCTGATCTGGCCTTTCACCACAGTGGACTAGGAGCTCTTGAAAGCTTTTCTTTACTTTTTAGGTGCCAGTACTGGTGATTGAACTCAGGGATCTGGGCTCTGGTCTCTTAACTTTTTCCCTCAAGGTTAGCTCTCTACCAATTGAGCCACAACTCCATTCCTGGCTTTTGGTAGTTCATCGGCAAGAAGAGTCTCACTAATTTTCCTCCCCTGAGCTGGCCTGACCCATGATCTCTATCTCAGTCTCCTGAGTAGCTATGATTTAGAGGGGTTGAGCCACTGGTGGCATTGGGCTAGAAGCTTTTCTTAAGCAAGAGTTCTTCCCTGCATTTGTACTGACTCCTCCAGACAAAGGAATTCTGAGGGTCAAGAACTGTGAAAAATAGGCTTCCAGCCACCAGAAATGGCAGGGGTCCGTGGTGAAAAGCCAAGCTATTCTTCTCCCCGGGTCCCATTCTGGGACCCCACCCTCTGCCCTGTGACTCAAGTACAAACCTTGGCCCAACCATGAAATGTCCTGACAGACTCCTCTGAAGCCACAGAAACTTCATTCCACTCACACTACCTGCTCTACAGCACACCTCAAGACCTTTGCCCATGCTGTACCTTCTGCCTTAGGCTCTCTGTCCTGTATCCACATCTTAGAACTCCTGTGGAAATTTGGCATGGTTATATCACCTCCTGGAGCAAGTCTTATCTTCGCTTATCCCTCTTTTTTTTAAATATTGAGTTGCAAGAGATGGCACTTGTGCAGAGTGACTGGCAAATGCTCTATCTTGATGTGTGTGTGTGTGTGTGTGTGTGTGTGTGCCAGTCCTGGGGTTTGAATTCATGGCCTGGATTCTATCCAATCCCTGAGCTTTTGTGCCCAAGGCTAGCACTGTACTACTTGAACCACATCTCTACTTCTGGGTTTAGGGTGTTTAATTAGAGAAAAGTGTCTCATATAGACTTCACTGCTTCCAATTGGGATCCTCAGATCTCAGCCTCCTGAGTTGCTTACAGAGGTGAGCCACCAATAGCTTCCCTCTACTCTACCTCTATAACCATGGCCCTCCTCTGAGTCCCACAAGAATATGTCATACCAGGCTCATTTTTTTTCTTTTTGCCAGTCTTGGGTCTTGAACTCAGGGTCTGGGTATGTTCCTGAGCTTCTTTTGTTCAAGTATAGCACTCTATCACTTAAGCCACAGTGCAACTTTTGGCTTTTTCTGTTTCTTTGGTACTGAGGAATGGAACCCAGGACTTAGTGTGTGCTAGGTAAACAGTATACCACTAAGCGACATTTACAGCCCAAGGCTCACTTCTCATGGGAGTTATGAGGGCGGGATTTATTGGCATACCCCTTTTGGCATAGAAATTGCTGACTATTTAATATCTTTGCTAAGATTTGGGACCAGCCTGAGTCTCGGCAATGACGAATTATAAATGAGTGATAGCCACTAGGCCTCAGAGATCTAGGCTCACATCCTACAGAGGGATAGAGACTATAGAGCCAGAAACTTCGACAACTCCTACAGTCTAGGAACTGTGTTCTCCCTGGAGGCAGGGGCTGGCTGCTAGGTGTCCTGATGGGAGACTTCAGCCAGAATATAAGGCTTCAGTTATTAAATGGCAGAGAAGGATGCTTTGGTCAAGCTGCACGCTGAGACTGAGTACTCTTCAGGGCTTTTCCCAGCTTGACCAGGTTGGGGGGCTGGCCATGGGCAACCTGATGAATGCCCGTCATCCATACATCATCCATCCATATACAGAGACATGGAGTCATTGCCTCCTTTTGGGGGGGCCGTTCCAGGTTTGTACTATGAGCCTAGGCCCTGTCCCTGATCTCCTTTTGTTCAAGGGTAGTGCTCTGCCCTTGAGCCACAGCTCCATTCATTTTTTTCTTGTGATATCTTAGACATAAGAGTCTCACAGACTTTCCTGCCCCCGCTGAATTCAAATTGGCATTCTCTACATTTCAGCCTCCTGAGGAGCTAGTATTATACGCAGGAGCCCATGGCTCTTGGGTTTGTTTTCTTCTTTTTGTTCTTTTTTATAATTGTAACAATCTGAAATCTTCATGGTGTCATTCCAATAGTTTGCATTCAAAGTAAACTACCCAGGCCTTGAGTTCAAATGATAGGACTGCCACCCACAAATGGAAGGAGATCTTTCCTATTCATGGGAATGCTAATGGAATATTATCAAAGTAATAAACTTGCAGTTAACCATGATTCTATTTTAGAATGCCACACAAAAATTATTGGATATATATCTTCCATTCCAGCACCATGGTATAATTTCCCTAATGGAAGGCTCTTGACTAATTTTTAATTAATGCTTTCATAAGTATTCAACCGTGATACTTCATTAAATGGAGGCACTATTTAGTAATGAATAATTAGTAATTACATATATATATATATATATAATTTAATATCCTCACCTTCCGTCTCTCTGTATGTATGTATATATATATATATATATATATATATATATATATATATATATATATATATACATATCTATCTATCTATCTATAAGGCACTCCTATGGCTTGATCACAGGTCCTCAGAACTCCTGGCAGCTCAGTTTGCCAGAGGCTGGTGTGCTAAGACTGTGACCCCGTTTATGGATTGGCCATTGAAGGCCTTGGGTTGAAATCCCAGCATGGCCAAAAATTTATTCGTGGATTAAGAAGCCAATTTTGACATATTTATTTTTTCCTTCTCTGAGAAAGTCCTGGGTCTCAGTATGATGCATAATCCATATGTGGATATATCCTATGTGATATGATGTAATAAAAAATGTTATATGTATAATAATACTAAATAAATAAGGGTAATAAGCATCATATACAGTAAAACCATGTATGTAAATAGATCTCATATATTAATATTCCTTTTTCCAGTGCTGGGGCTTCTATTCAGGCCCTGAGAACTGCTCTGAATTTCTTGTCTTCAAGCACGGTGAGCCTTTGCCCTTCACCTACAGTGCCACAGAGTTATGCATACCCGGAGTTCAAATACAAGGCCTGCCAGGAAAAGGGTGCAAATTCCAAACCAGGGCTTTATTGTTGTTATTATTATTATTATTATTATCATTATTATTATTATTAGCCGAGCACAGGGCTTGCACTCCGGTCTTGGCATTTCTGCAACAGCAGAACCTTGTATTCGAGAACCCGAGTTCAAATCTTGGGGCTGGCAAAAAAATAAAAATAAAAAGGAGAAGCATAAAACTGAGAAGTTCAAGAAGGTGGTTTCACTTTTTTTTTCCCTTTGTATTGTGACCATCCTGGGTCTAAATGACAAGTCCCAGAAAGTGTACATGACCTTGCATTGCAGATGTTTGGCAGGCTATTAAGGAAGCCATACCGAAACTGGCAACTTAGTTCTGGAGGTCGAATCCTGGGATTGCCACTAATGAATGGTGGAGATTCTAAGAAACCCATTCCCATATACATCCATACAAATGGAATGTTATAAACGTAACAATTAAGTTGGTAGTTAGTTTATGATTATAAAATTATACACAACAATTATACTACATTGACTAATTTTCAATTAAGCCTTTATTATGTATTCAACCATGATAGTTTAAAAAGCAAGGAATAATTTAATTGCCAATAATCGGTAGTAATATTGTATATGCAATTTCATAGTATACAGACATATGTCTCTTGCTTTATGCATCTACATCTATCTATCTATCTATCTATCTATCTATCTATCTATCTATCTATCTATCTATCTATCTATCTATCTATCTACCAATCTACACATTTATCTGTTTATACACTTGTCACTACTGGGGCTCAGTAGTAGAGTGCTCGCCTAGTACATGCAAAGTCCTAAGGTCAATTCCTCACTACTGTGTGCATAGATAAATCTGGAAGTCGTGCTGTTGCTCAAGCAGCTGAGCACTAGCTGAGCATGAAAGCTTAGAGTCTGTGTGTCAAGACTCTAACTCAAGACCCAGAAATGGCACCAAAAAAGATAGAATGTTCTGACTGCAACTATATAAGGATATCACTGCAAATACCTCATCACAGAGCAAGTCTGCAGTCTGGTGCAGAGTAGTTGCTGTCTCACCTGAATTAGCCAGAGGTAAACCGTTGCAACCCAGCTGCACAGAAGCAGATGCTGCTGGCTCGCTCACCCCTGTCATCCAACATTCTTGGGGGCTGAGATCTGACACTGGTGAGTTTAAAACCCAGCCCTGGCAGGAAGTCTGTGAAACTCTGAGCTGTGGCTCAAAGTGGTAGAGCTCTAGCCTTGAGCAAAAGATCTTAGGACTGTAACCAGGCTTTCAATGCAATCCCTGTGGCTGACTCCAACTCCCCCCAAAAACCCCTCTAAATCATTAGATGTGAGCTTTGTGTGGTTTGTGACATGTTTCTGAAAGAATGGTGATATTGATGAAAGCACCCTAATTCTAATGACATTGTGTGGGATACATCTATGTGATGAGTCCTTCATGAGGTTTTGTGTGTTGAGTCCTACTTTCATCTGGTCCTTGTAAGAGCTCCACAAGACCGATAATTGTGCTATAGAGAAACTTGAGGCTCAGATATGTCCCCACGTCAGGGCCAAAATTATGTTTGTCTCCTGCAGACAATTGTTTGGGTTTATTTTTCTCGGTCATGAATCTTGAACTCAGAGCCTAGCCCCTGACCCTTCCATATTGGGCTCATAGCTAGCCCTCTTCCACGTGGAACAAAGGATCCCATTGCAACAGAGTGTTACAGTCTAGGTATCTGTAGCTGAGGTCTGTCATCCTGCCTACCCAGGAAGCTGAGATATGATGATTTCAGTTCCAAAATATCCCAGACACAAAAGGTCCCATGAGACTATAATCTCCTTTTCAGCACTTAGAATCTTGAACTGGAAGCTGGGCACTGGTGACTTGCACCTGTCATCCTAGCTACTCAGGAGCCTGAGAGTTGAGGATCACAGTCCAAAGCCAGACTGGGCAGGAAATTGCTTGAGAGGCCTCTCTCCAGTGAACTACCAAAAACCTCCAGGGGTGCTGTAGTTCAAGTAGTAGGGGATTGGTTTTAGCTGAAGAACTCAAGGACAGCACTCAGGCCTAGACATAAATTCCTCCAGCTTCGAAAAAAAAGAAAGAAAGAAACCTGAAGTGGAGGGCTGGGAATGTGTCTTAGGTGTAGAGTGCTGTATGAATCCCTGGGTTTGCCTGTATGAATTCCTGGGTTTGATTCCTTAGTACCACATACTAGAAAAAGCCTGAAGTGACTGTGTGGCTTAAGTGATAGAATGCTATCCTTGTACCGGAGAAACTCAGGTCCAGTGTTCAGGTCCTGAGTTCAAGCTACAGGACAAGTGTATGCAGACACATACATGTGCACACAGACACACACACACACAGACACACACAGATACACACACACACATACACATACACAAATACAGATACCAGAAGTGAAGGTGTGACACCAAATGGTAAAACACTGAGCTTCTATTCTGAGCTCATGGTCAGCACCCAGGTCCTGTGTTCAACCCCAAAACCTAGTCATCCGGGGCCAAAATAGGAGAGGTCAAAGGTTTCAAAACTTGATGAGAATAACCAGCCCTAAATGACAGGGAGCATTGTGATATTACACATGTGCTTAGATTTAGCAAGCTTCCAGAAACCAAGGAAGCCACCGTTGCCAATAATGAATCATTTCATTAAGTTCAGCTTCCTTGTTTCCTGCCAAAAAGAATCTTGAAATAATTGTAGCAGGTTGTTTCAGCACTGGAACATAGTCTAACAAAGACTCGATAAATGCAGGGAACTTGGCCTGCCAAGGGAGGTGGCACAAATGAAGGTTTCCTGTCAAAACAGCACTGGGGAGAGAGATAGCTTGGGGTATAAAGAGGCCTTTTTCTCCTGGCCTTTATAGACTGCCCACACTCCTCCTCACTAATTGGCCTGGATGGAGTTGTTTATTACACAGCTGTACTGGAGTGGGGCCTTTTGTCTGCCTGTTCCAACAATGAGGCAGACTTCCTGCAGCAACCTGGGGTGTGCAGAAAACCTCAGGCTACACTGGGAACAGTTAAGGGAGCCCCGGAACATGCACTGTTTTGAAAGCACGGTCTGTGCTATGAAATCATTCTATTCAAAGCAAATATTCTAGCTGGATGCCTTTCATCATAGGGACTCTGGACCTTTACCGATAGAAATACATGCATACATACATGGGGAAACACGGAGTTACTTGTTTTTTATTTTGCTTTTTTTTTGGCAGGTGCAGGGGTTGTATTATGAGCCTAGGCACTGTCCCTGAGCTCTTTTTGCTCAAGGGTAGTGCTCTTTCCTTGAGCCAAGGCCCACTCATGACGAGTTTTTATTCCTTTGATCTCTCAGAAATAAGAGTGCTGTGGACTTTCCTGTCCTGGCTGAATTCAAACTGACATTCTCTGCCTCCCAGACTCCTGATGAGCTAGGATTACAGGCAGGAACAAATGACACCTGACTTTCTTTTCTTCTTGTTCTTTTTTCCACTGTGAGAAACTGAAATCTTCACAGTGTCATTCTAATGGTTTGCATTTTGAAGTAAACTGCCCAGGCCTGGAGTTCCAATGCCAGGACTGCCACCTACAAATGGAGGGAGATCTTGAGAAAGTCTTTCCTATTCATGTGAATGTTTAATGGAATGTTATAAAAGTAACAATTGGATTTGCAGTTAGTTCATGATTGTTTTATAGAAGGCCACACAAAAAGGATTGGATTATGTCTTCAATTTTATCTATTTTGTATAATTATCCCAAGTAAAGAATACTGACTACTTTTACATTAATGCTTTAATAAGTATTCAACAATGATACTTCATTAAATGGAGGCATAATTTAATAATAATTCATAACATATATAATTTAATATCCTCACACTGTCTCTCTCTCATATATATTGTAAACTACACATCTATTTATCTATATATATATTTATATCTATATCCATATCTATATCTACACCTATATCTTTATTTATCAGCCACTACTATGGCTTGTTCCCAGGTCCTCAGAACTGGTTGGCAGCTCAGTTTGCCAAAGGCTTTTGTACTACAACTGATCCTTTCATGAATTGGGCATTGTGGGTTGTGAGTTCAAATCCCAGCATGGCCAAAATTTTGTATGTGGAGTCAGAAGCCAATTTTTACACATTTTTTCCCTTCTCTATGAAAGTCCTGGGTCTCAGTATGATGTATAATCCATATTCAAATAAATCAATGTTATAAGATGAAATAAATGTTATATATGTAATCATACTAAATAAAATAAAAAATATGGATAATAAATGTCATATGGAGTAAACCCATGTATGTAAATAGATCTCATATATGAATATTATTTTTTTCAGTGCGGGGGCTTGAATTCGGGCCCTGGAAACTGGGCTGAAATTCTTGTCTTCAATGACGGTGAGCTTCCTCTCCCCCACAGTGCCACAGTTACCCAGACCCTGAGTTCAAATCCCATGCCAGCCTGAAAAATGGTGCAAATTCCAAGCCAGGGCCTTATTTCTTTTTGGCCAGGCCTGGGGCTTGAACTCAGCTCATGGTAACTCTTCCTCACCTTCGATCATCTTAGGCTGGGGTGCAGCCTCTGGAACCACAGTCCATCCTGAGATCCTAGGATCCAAATTCAAATCTTGGGACTGGCAAAAAAAAAAAAAAGAAGTGCTGGGAAGGTAGCTCAATAATAGAGTCCTTGCCTTGCATGCATAAGGCCATGGATTCGATTCCTCAGTTCCACATAAGCAGAAACAAGCCAGTAGTATTGCTATGGCTCAAGTGGTAGAATAATAGCCTTGAACTGAAGAGTTGAGCGACAGCACCAGGACTCAGAATTCTGACCCCAAAACCAAGAAAAAAAAAGAAGAAAAGAGAGGGGGGAAAAAGGAGAAGGTTAAAACTCGGAAGTATCAGAGGCGGTTTTACATTTTTTTTCCTTTGCATGGCAAGCAGGGCTCAGAAAGTGACCTTGCACTGCTGAATTTTGGTGGACTATCTGGGAAGCCATAGCCCAAAGCAGAAACCTAGGCCTGGGGTGTGAAGCCCAGGAATCCCACCTATGAATGGTAGTATATCCTAAGAAATGCATTTCGATATACATCCTTATGAATGGAATGTTGTAAAGTAACAATTACATTAGTGTATGATTATATTATATAATTATACACAATAATTATACTATATTAAATAATTTTCAATGGATACTTTGTTATGTATTCAACCATAATACTTCAATACAGGAAGGAATAATTTATTGATAATTGTTAGTAATATAATATATATAATTAAATAATATACAGACATCTCTGTCTTGTTTCATACATATATATACATATATATACATACATACATACATATATATATGTATATATGTATATATGTTACAATGTACAGATCTACTTCTACACTTGTCATTCCTGGAGCTCAGTGGTAGAATGCTTGCCTAGATGTATGAAGACCTGGGTTCAATTCCACACTATTACATGCACAGAAAACCCGGAAATAGTGCTGTGAAGCAGTTGAGCACTGGCTTTGAGCATGAAAGCTTAGAGACTGTGTCTAGGCCCTTACTCAAGCCCCAATACTGGAACCAAAAACAAGGTGGAATGTAGAATGTTCTGACTGCAATTATAGAAAGCCAGGATTTCAAATACCTCATCCCAGAGCAAGCTGGGAGTCTGAAACTGACAGCTGTCATGTAACCTGACTTAGCCAGAGTTCAATAGCTGCAGCAGAGCATCATGGAACCAGACACTGTTGGCTCACCCCTAGCTGCTCAGGGGGTGAGATCAGACACTGGGGATTGAAAACTCAGCCCTGGCAGGAAGTCTGGTAGACTCTGAGCTGTGCCTGAAAGTGGTAGAGATCTAGCCTTGAGGAAAAGATCTTAGGACAGTACCTCTAACCTATGAGTGAAATCCCTGAGGCTGATGACTCTCCCCCACAAAACATCCCTCTAAACCATTAGATGTGAACTTGTGCGGTTTGTGATGTGTATCTGAAAGAATGGTGATAGTGATGAAAGCACTCTAATTCTAATGACAGTTTGTGGGATATAGCTATGTGATGAGTCCTTCCTGGGGTGCTGGGTGTTGAGTATTTCTGGGTTGTCCATGGAGTACTGAGTGCTATGTGCTAAGTCCTTCACGAGTTGTATTCTTTCATCTGGTACTTATAAGAGCTACACAAGTAAGATGAATGTGCAGATGAGAAAGTTGAGGCTCAGATATGTCCCCAAGGCAGGGCCAAATTTATGTATGTACTAAACTCTAGTGATTTGGCTCCTGCAGACAATTGTTTTGATTTAGGTTACTCCATCATGAACCTTGAACTCAGAGCATAGATGCTGACTTTCTTCTTGGTTTCATGGCTAATGTTCTACTATACTGAGCCAAGGACCCACTTGCAGCAAAATGTCATGGCTTAGATGTCTTTAGCTGAGGTCTATCATTCTGCCTGCTCAGGAAGCTGAGGATCTCATTTCAAAACTATCCCAGATCAAGGTCCGAAGTCAGCCTTGGCAGGAAATTCCTTGAGATGGTTATATCCAATAAACCACCAGAAAGCCTGAAGAGACATTGTAGCTCAAGTGGTAGTGTGCTAGACTGAGATGAAGTGCTCAGAGACAGCATCCAGGCCCAGACTTCAACTCCTCCAACTTACAAGAAAAGAAAGAAAGAAACCTGAACTGGAGTGCTGGGAATGTTTCTTAGGGGTAGACTGCTTTGTGTGTGTGAAACCCTGGGTTTGAATCCTCAGTACCACATCCCTACAAAAAAATCCTGAAGTGGCTGTGTGGTAAGAGTACTGTCCTTATACAGGAGAAACTCAGGTACAGTGGTTAGGTCCATAGTTCAATCACCAGGATGGTGTATGCGCGCGTGCGCGCGCGCGCGCACACACACACACACACACACACACACACACACACACACACACACACACACACACACGGAGGCACCGTTGCCAATAATGAATCATTTCATTCTGTTCAGCTCCCTAATTGTCTATGAGAAGGACTGTTGAATTAATGGTAGCAGTTTGTTTCAACACTGAAACATAGTCTAACAAAGACAGGATGAGTGTAGGGAACTTGGTCTGCCATGGCCGGTGGTACAAATGAAAGCTTCCAGTCAAAAGAGCACAGAGGAGAGAGATTGCTTGGGGTTCCAAGAGGCCTTTTTCTCCTAACCTTAACAGCCTGGGCACACTCATCCTCACTAATTGGCTTGGATGAATTGTTTGTTACCCAGATGCACAGGAGTGAGGCTTATTGTCTGCCTGTTCCAACAATGAGGCAGATTTCCTCCAGCAACCTGGGGTATAGAGACCCCCTCAGGTTAACTGGGAACAGTGTGGGGAGCCCCGGAACATGCACTGTCTTGAATGCACACTCTGTGCTAAGAAATCATTCTATTCAAAGCAAATTTCCTAGCTAGGTGCCATTCTTCATAGCAACTCTGGATCTTCACCAATTCAAATACATCCATATATACACAGACACATGGAGTTACTGGCTCTTCTTTTGTGGGAGGACCTGAGGCTGGAACTGTGAATCTAGACATTTTCCCTGATCTCCTTTTGCTCAAGGAAGCATTTTATTGTGTCTTAAACCATGATTACCCTAGGTTGGGATGCAGCTTTTACACCCACCCAGGGATCCTAGGACCCGAGTTCAATTCCCAGCACTGGCAAAAATACAGCAAACCAACAAAAATGGATGATGGAAAACCAGGTAATTTTACACAACAAGTTTGCTTTTGTTTACTTAGCACTGTGACCTTCCTGGGGCTCAATGACTTGGCTTGAAAATTGTATGTGACCTTGCATGGATGAAGGCTGGGGGGCTGTCAGTGAAGCATCAGTCCAACCCAGATACCTAGGCCCTGAGATCGATCCTAGGCCTGCCACCTACACATGGCTGAAGATCTTAGGAAACTTGTTCCTATCTATAGGAACACTAATAGAATATTTGAAATGTGCTAACTGAATTACTAATTAGATAGTCATTCCAGTATGAGATTGTATGCAATAAATATAGATCATTGATTAATTCTTTATTAAGTATCCTACCATGATTAATTAATGGAGGCATAATTTTAGACCAAATAATTGGTAGTAATAGAATATGTGAAAATAAGATATAGACATCACTCTATATAGGGTTATACACTAGAATCTACATAAATGTCTGTCTCTCAGGGTTATACACTAGAATCTACATAAATGTCTGTGTCTCTCTGTATACCTTTGTAGATGCATATACATATGTTAATACACACACACACATGCACACATACACACAAACACACACACACACACACTGCAATCTAAACATCTATCTGTTTATATATTGGCCATTCCTTGGCTTGATCTCAGGTCCTCAAATGTGCCCACCAACTTCACTTGCATCAGACTGGTGTGCTAACATTTACCCTTTCATAAAGTGGGCCTGTCAGACCCTGAGTTCAAGGCACAGAACTGGCAAAAACTTAATCCTGTGGGAAAACCCAATTGTCCCACTGTTTTCCTTATCGATGAAAGTCCTGGGCCTCAGGAATGATGTAGAATACATAAGCAAATTTATGTCTTATGTAATAGGATGCAAAAAATGTTATATGTGTAATCATACTCACTCAAATGCATAAGAAATAAATAAAACATAAAAAATGAATACATTAACCACAACATACAGTAAACATTTGCATGTAAATATAAATCATGTTTTTAAAATGTATACGAATATTATTTTTGAATTCAGGCCCTAGGAACAGGCCTTTTCTTTTTGTCTTCCAGCATGGTGATCTTCCCATCCCCCAATGTGCTGCAGATTTCCCCCGACCCTGAGTTCAAATCCCAGTCCTGGCAGAAAAAATGGCAAGAGTTACAAGCCATGGATCCTCATAATATTTTAAATATTTTTAATGTATATATGTATGTATGTATGTATGTATGCATGCATGCAAGCATGTATGTATGTATGTATGTTTGTATGGTTTTTTTTTTTTTGTCAAGCACAGGGCTTGAACTCAGGTAGTGGCAATTCTACCTTAACTTTGATCACTCTAGGCTGGGATGTAGTCACTGGACCCACAGCTGCTAATGGGATCAGGCCTTTCAGGGAAAACAATGCACAGAAAAAATGTGGCCTTTTTACGTTTTCTTCCTTTGCATGGTGACCCTCCTATTTCTGAATGACACTGTTGCAAAGGGTACTTCACCTTGCATTGCTGAAGGTTGGCAGACTATTAGGGAAGCCATAGGCCCACGTGGCAACATAGGACCTGACCAACCAGTGGCAGGAAATACTAAGAAACTGGTTCCCATCCATAGGAATAACAATGGATTTTTGTCAATGTCACAGTTGAATGAGTTAATCATGATGCTCCTATAAAATTAGACAGAGTGTTTTCAGGAGTCTGATTGATTTTATTTAATATTTATGAAGCATTAAAAGAATATTATTATTTACAGGAACACAATAATTTCATGACACTGATTGATTCCATTAATAGTGTAAGGATAAAAACAATAACATTAATTACATGGACACATAATAAATACCCAAGAATTGGTAGGAATGTAGTCTTATAACTGAATAACGTATACACATCTCTGGCACTCTATAAAGATCTATAGTTATTAGTATACTGTCATCTGCATGTCAATCTGTTCATATTTTGTTAACTCCTGGGCTCCATCTCAGGTCCTGGGAACAGCCTGTCAGCTCAGTTTGCCCCAGGAGGGCGTGTTCACACTCAACCATTCATGAATTTGGCCCTGTAGGCCATGAGTTCAGATACCAGCACTCCCAAACAATGAATTCTTGAGTAAGAAGCTGATGCTGACACGTTTTCCTTTTCTGTGAATGTCCTGGTGTCAGGTATGAAGTGGAATACATATGCAGGCCTATATCCTATGTAATCAATGTAACCAATGTTCTATGTCTCATACTAATCAGTAAAATAAATGGTCAATACATAAATAAAACAAAAAATACACTGAATGCAATATGGAGTCAACGAATGTATATAAATATAAATATAAATCATATATTTAAATTGTACATGAATAGGTGGGGATCGATTTCAGGCCTAAGGAACAGACTTGAATTTCTTGAGTTCAAGGAGGCCAGATTCCCCTTCCTACACAGTACAACAGTGTTACCCAGACCGAGTTAAAATCCCAGTCTTGGCAGAAAAATGGCACCGTTATAGTATGTGAGGCCCAATTCTTAGGTATTTCATTATTCCTCCATTTTATGAATGTGATTGTTTAAATGCTTAATAAAGTATTAAATAAAATCGATTAGTGTCCTATAATATAATTATGTATAATTTTATCCTAGAATCATTCAAGAACTGCCCATTCAATCATGACATACATCCCATCCCATTTGTATTCATATGGATATGAATGAGTGTCTTAGTATCTCCTGCCATTTGGAGGTGGCAGCCCCAGGATTCGAACTTTGGGTTCTAGCTCCCCCCACTTAAACCTGAGAATAGGGAACTCATTGTTCTGTCCAAGAACATCAGAAAGAACAATGATTAGGCAGGCACCAATGGCTCTCAACATTCCTCCTTGACGTTTACAAGGCTGTGATGGGAGGATCATGGTCAAGGTCACCCTCAGGAGGAAAGTCCTTGAGACCCTGTCCAACTTCAGTGCCAACAAAACCAGAAGCCCTGTGCCTCCAGTGGTACAGGGCCAGCCTTGAGCAAAAGCAGCTCAGAGACTGTGCCCAGATCCTGAGTTCAAGGTTCGCGACTGGCAACAAACAGACATAAACAACAATCTGTGCAGCCATCCAGCTAAAGTGGTCTCCCTCTTGTCCCCAACTGAATGGGACAGAGTTCCCTGGGAAAAGGGCTGGGAGAGCCCCTGTCAACTTGACCCTGCCCATGCTGATTGCATCACAGGGTTCTAGCCACACACCCATTATTTCATGTTTCTTTCTGACCAATGGGATACAAGAATGGTGGCAATGCCCAAATTCCATGATACCTGGTAGCACCTTTTAGTATACCACTACCAGCAGTTAAGAAAGGTAGAGGTGGATGAGTGGTGAGCAAGAGACTCAAGGTAACTTTAGAGAATAGTAGGAAATTGACATGCCCCACCCCCCTCCCCCCCTTCCTGTGGTGCTGGATTTCAAATCTCAGTGGGCCTAAGGCCCTGACCTGGTCCCTGCCCCTGGTACTCTGCTCTGGGTCTATGTGTCTGTCATGCCACCGCCATCCCTGTTCTCTCTACCTGGATCAGCTGCCAACAGCGTCTCCCAGCAAGCACAGGTGAGTGGCCGCCCCAACACCATTCCCAACTCTGGTCAGAAACCCCTCTGAGAGCACCATGACCCCCTGCTTGTTTCCTCTCCCTGGTTCTGAGGAGCCACCTTTCTGTCTTGTGCATTTCTGAGAAACAAACAATATATGCTCAGGCTGGGCTGAGCTCAGGCGGTCTTCCTATCTGTGACATGTATGCTCCACCAGTCCTGGTCCTCTGTAGTTGGGATGGTAGACATGTAGAGCCATGCTCATTCATCAGTTTAGATGGATATCACAAACTCTTAGTCCATGTCAGCCAATTCTTGACCACAGATAAAGCTCTGGGAAGGGCCACAATCATTGGAACTCAGTCTCTTCACAGGACAGTTGTGAGGAAACAAGGGATTTATATAGAGAGATCTCTGAAACATGGCTAGGCACAGAGGGAGTGGCCTTCAGGTAATGTTCTCGACAATTCTGTGAGCATATGACAGGAAGATACCTGGAAAGGGTTCAGGTGGCCCCTGTTATTAATGGGGCAACCAGTGTGGGATTATAAAACAAAACATGGCTCTCTTTCATCATTACCCTATCTCCATGAGGAAGGGTATCCTTCACTGTGTTGAGTTTTGCAACTGGGGAAAACAAAGCATGGAGAAGCTGGGTGACCTACTTGTGACCTCAAGTTCACAGGAAGCTAGGCCTGACTTCTGTACCATGCTCCCTAGTTAAATGGGTGCTATTCAGTCCACTTTTTGTAGTGAGAAGTCCACTTCTTGTCAGTCATGGGGCTTGAACTCTAGGTCTGGATGCTGTTCAGGAGCTCCTCAGCTCAAGACTAGTGCTCCACCACTTGAGCCCACAGCACCACTTTCAGTTTTCTGGTGGATCTTTGGAGATAAAGATAAAGTCTCACAGACTTTCCTTCCCGGGCTGGCTATGAACCATGATCCTCATTTCTCAGACTCCTGTGTAGTTGGGATTAGAGTTATGAGCCACCTGCACAGGGCTTAAGTGTATTTCTCACTTTCTTTCTCCCTCTTTCTCACATGAACTGCTTGAATGTGTGCTGGAGGAGGTGGCCCATTGTCTCCATGTGGCTAGAACCCATGGTTGCCCTCTTATTCTGGAGGTGGGCTGTGGGTCAGGAGCTGTCTCGCTCAGACTGTTGAAACAGCCCATGACATAAGCTCCTCTGTACCCTGCGTAGACCATGACGGTTATTCATTTTCCATCCAGCCTTACTGGACTTCTCATATTGAATTGTTTTCTACATCATTTTCTAGCACCTGGCCAAAATTATGATACATAGTTACAGAATCAAAATGTCATGCCTTCTTAAGAAATTCATTTAGGATTCTGGGAATGTGGTTTCATGGTACGGTGATTGCCTAGCATGCATGAAACCCTGGGTTCAATTCCCTAGTACCACATAAACAGAAAAACAGTGGAAGTGGTGCTGTGCCTCAAGTGGTAGAGTGCTAGCCTTGAGAAAAAAAAAGCTCAGGAATAATTCCCTAGCCCTGAGTTTAAGCCCCTGGACTGGCAATAAAAAAAAGTATTCAAATATTTTTTCATTCATGTGACTGTTTCTAATATATTTATAAGATGATTTCTTTATTGCTTTATATGTCCCACCCCACATGATATAACCCCTGCTTTCACTGTATTTAATGTTGGTATAATTTGTGGAGGGGAATGGAAAAAAATCGTTTAAATAGGGATACAGGTGGACCCATTGTAATAACGAGAAGTACAAGTCGTTATGTTGGAAAATGAACTTTACAATTTTGGCGGGGGGGGTGGTAGAGATGGGAGGGATGGTAAGGGATAGGAAGGGGAAATAAAGGAGGAGGCAACAATACTTGATAAGAAATGTACTCCTTATCTTGCCCACATGTAATTGTAACTCCTCTGTACAGTATTTTCACAATTAAAAAGAAACCATTTAGTTAGCAAATGCAAAATGAAACCATACTTTGAATATATAATTGCTCCTTCCATACTGATACCTGAACAATAGTCCTTTATTCATGTACTTTACTTATAAGAGCATACTCTTTTGAAAAAAAAGTTTTGGTCATTAGGTCAAAGCAACTGATGCCAGGATTTTGTGTGGTCACTGCTAATCACAGAGAGAAGGATAGTCTAATGACATTTGGAAATCTTTTTGGTCAATCATGGTACCAAAAACGCAGAGGCTAATTAACAGTTGTGACAGAATAGAAGGAATAACTCGATGGAAGGAATAAATGATAGTAACTAAGGTGTACCAGAAACTGTTCTTGAGAACCATTTTTGGTTATTGAAGAACTAGTTATCAACTAAGCTTATTCCTCATTGCCTTTAGTAGACTAAATCTCTTAGGCTAGTTCTTAATATGTGTGTGATAAATGTATCTCCTTCTGTGCTGTTCTTTCCTACTCAATCTCCTTTGCTTTCTAAAAATCTCAGTCTTTCTATTTTTCTCTATGAACATTTCCTGATACTAAATACACCTATACAGATGGCAGAGGATGCTAATGTAAGGGTCCCATGAGTCATTAATGTAACAACATGGAAAAGGAGGACATATTTATTGCTACCTCAATTTTTCTGAAAAGCTGCAATGTCATCATTTGGTTCAAATTTCCATACTTTGTCTACATAGTGTCAGTAAGTGCACATAAATGCAAATATGAGCCAGGTGCTGATGGTTCACCCCTGTAATGCTAGCTACTCAGGAGATTGAGACTAGAGGATTGTGGTTCAAAACCAGCCTGGTCAGGAAAGTCCATGAAACCCTTTTCTTCAATTAAACACCAGAATCCCAGAAGTGGTGCTGGAGCTAAAGTGGTAGAGTGCTCAACTGGAGTTGAAGAGCCGAGGAATAATGCCCAGGATCAGAGTTCAATCCCCACGACCAACAAAAAAAGTGAAATGTGACTTTAAGTTTCCAAAAAAGGAACGACAAGTTCAATAATCTTTCCAAGCAGAAAAAATAATTCCAAAATGATTCAGTGTACCTACTTTTGCTGAATTATTTAAGTTATGACTTTTTTGCTGGACATAATCTATTCTTTTAAAAATTGTCAAATATTAGCTTTACAATAAACTTCATCTAATATTTCTTATTTCAAAAGAGAAGTCTATACAGTTGATATCACATAGCTTTCTTACTAGCTTAGTTCAAAGTCAACCCAGGCAGAAGATTCTGTCAAACTCTTATCTCTAACTAAACACCCAAAATCTAGAAATGGAGTTTTGGCTCAATAGTAGGGGTAGGTGGGGTAGGTGGACAGGAAAGGCAACTGTTCAGGAACAGGGTCCAGCCTCTGGGTTCAAGCCCCACAACCAGCAAAAAACTAAACAAACAAGCAAACAAAAGCAACAAAGATAGACCCTCCTTAAAAGAATACTCCTTTAAGAGAAGGGGCTCCTTTTGTTGACCATACTCACTGGATCCTGCTTTTTGGAATCCTTACTGCTAAGGAGAACTCAGGAGCATACTAAGTAACTGATAACTGACTCCTGCAACAAAAGGATCATCTCAGGAATGAAATATCCATGCATAAGGCTCTTTAAAATTTCCATGTCTTTGTTTCTTTGCAGTAGAACACTTTTAAAACAACGTTATTTCTTTTTGTTCTATGGTGGCCTTCAAATAACACATTATTTCTTTTTGTAATACTCAACTAAAAGTTTACAGAAAAGTTTTATATGAGTAAATAACACACTCGAAAACGTCAAGGACAACGCTCCTGGATTGGAAAGAT
The DNA here is from genome assembly GCF_024711535.1 of Dipodomys merriami. Taxonomy (NCBI): domain Eukaryota; kingdom Metazoa; phylum Chordata; class Mammalia; order Rodentia; family Heteromyidae; genus Dipodomys; species Dipodomys merriami. The sequence goes on along the minus strand of NW_027206610.1, from coordinate 106,943 downwards.
TAAAATCGTGAAAATGGCAATACTTCCCAAGGCTATCTACAAATTCAACGCAATACCTATCAAAATTGCAACCTCATTCTCCAAGGAAATAGAAGAGGCAATCCAAAAATTCATATGGAAAAATAAAAGACCACGAATAGCAAAAATGCTACTCAACGGAAAGAACACTGCTGGAGGAATTTCAATACCAAATTTCAAACTCTACTATAAAGCCATAGTAATCAAAACAGCTTGGTATTGGCATAAGAACAGACCTCAGGACCAATAGAATAGAATTGAAAAGCCAGAAATGAACCTACAGACCTATAGCCATCTAATCTTCGATAAGGGAGCTAAAACAATAGAATGGAAGAAAGACAACCTCTTCAGTAAATGGTGCTGGCAAAATTGGTTAAGTACATGTAGAAAACTTAAGCTAGATCCTTATATATCACCCTGCACCAGAATCAACTCCAAATGGATCAAAGACCTTGAACTCAAAGCAGACACTCTGAAAAGATTACAGGATGGAATAGGAGAAACCATAAGTCTCCTTGGCTCAGGCCGAAAATTTCTGAATAGAGACCTGGAAACAAAATAAATCAAAGAAAGGTTGGACAAATGGGATTGCATAAAGTTGCAGAGCTTCTGCAGGGCAAATGACATAGCAAGATCGATAGAAATCCCACGGATTGGGAGAAGATCTTTACTAGCCATACAACGGACAAGGGTCTCATATCTAAAATATACTTGGAACTCAAAAAATTAAACCCCCCAACAACAAATCCTCAAAGAAACAACTGCCCAATAAATAAGTGGGAGAAAGACTTAAAGAGGAACTTCTCTGAAGAAGAAAGAAGGATGGCCAATAGACACATGAAGAAATGCTCAACCTCCCTAGCCATAAAAGAAATGCAAATCAAAACAACATTGAGATATCACCTCACTCCAGTTAGAACGGCAAAAATCAAGGACTTTAACAACAACAGATGCTGGAGGGGATGTGGACAGAAAGGAACCTTACTTCATTGTTGGTGGGAATGTAAACTTGTTCAACCACTTTGGAAAGCAGTATGGGGGTTCCTCAAAAGACTTCACATAGAACTCCCCTATGACCCAGCTATCCCACTTTTGGGCATTTACCAAAATGTTTACAAACAAGACCACTCTAAAGCTACTAGCACAACTATGTTTATTGCAGCATTATTTACCATAGCTAAGATATGGAACCAACCCAGATGCCCCTCATTAGATGAATGGATCAAGAAAATGTGGTATATATACAGAATGGAATTCTATGCCTCCATCAGAAAGAATGACATTGCCCCATTTGTTAGGAAATGGAGAAACTTGGAAAAAATTATATTAAGTGAAGTAAGCCAGGCCCAAAGAAACATAGGTGCCATGATTTCCCTTATTTGTAATATCTAGTATATGTATGAGTCAAGGGCAAAAGGTCAGATAATGTGATGTCAGGAAAATGAACCCTTAGATGTGTATTTTAATGTTTTTATCTTTCATGCATGTGTTTCTAACGCATTTATAAGATTATCTCTTTGTCGCTTTTATGTCCCTCCCCCACAGTATAACCCCTGCTTTCACTATATTTGATGTCAGTATAACATGTGGAGGAGATGGGGAAAAACCAGTTGTTTAAGGATACAGGTGGACCTGTTGCAACAATGAGAAGTACAAGTTGTCATGTCCAAAACGAGCTTTACAACGTCGGTGCGGGGGGGGGGGGGGGAAGGGTTGGGAAGGAGAAGGATTGGGATTGGGGGGGGAGGGGGGAGGCTGGGAAGGGATGTGAAGGGTAAACAAAAGAGGAGACTGCAATGCTTGGTAAGAAATGTACGCATTATCCTGCCCATGTAATTGTAACTCCTCTGTACAGTATGTTCACAAGTAAAATAAAATTAAATTAAAAAAAAAAGAAAACGTCAGGGACAGAGTTTCCTTCAAGCATTGGGATTGTTTTATTGTACAGTAAAAAGGAAATCACATATTAACTTGAACTTTGTCATTCCTCTATGTTCCATTCCTCTCCTGGGCTCAGTTTCCACATCCAGTAACCGTTATTTCCAGTAACAACCAATGGTGTTGCTTGAGGTATAATGAACAGGATTTATCATAGGATACAATTGGATTCAACATACTTGTCAATAAATGTAACACATACCATCAGCAGAAGCAGGGACAAGAACCACATGATATTTATATGGATTTAGAAATCTTTTAATAAGCTCCAATACCCCTTTATGATTAAAAGGTCTGAGAAGCTAGGAATGCATGCAACTTTCCTCAATATTATACAGAGTATGCGTATGACAAAGAATGTACCTAACAGTGGACACATGAAGATATTAAAATCTGGAATGAAGTCCAGACTAAAACTCTTCTACACAGCTCTTTAAAAACCACTTGACCCACAACTATTTTTCTAATAAAACAATTGTTAATACCAGAAAAGTCTTATTAATTTTTCTTGCATCTGTTGCTTAAAGATTTGTGATAAGCTGGGCTTCTCAATAAACTCTAAAGCAGAAATATTTGTCTTGGAGTCCGTGGATGCTTTAAACCTGTGTTTTAATTCACAATATTACATTAAATGATTTAAGGGTTTTGTATCATTTCAAACATTTGTGGTGTAATGAATGATCTTTGTTAAACATGTATTCTGTAAAGTGCCATAGTCTTTTTATGTGTAGTGTATTTAAATATATATCATATAAAATACATACACAATTTGTGTGAAAGATGTGCAATAACAAAGGTGTATGTATATATATATATATATATATATATATATATATATATATATATATATATATATATATATATATATATATATATATATTGGAAACTGGACAGGAGTCGAAACAGGGTGTTTCTGTTTTGGCAGAGGAGAATCACACATTTTTTACTTGCATGGCCTCATCATTAGCGTTAAACAATTTTAATGCTACAAAAATTTTATGTGAAGAAATGACTGCTATGAACTCATTTTCTCTTAGGTCTAAAATAAAATAATCACTCTAAGTGAGTGAAGCCAGACCCAGTTAATGCTAATCTTTCATGTGAAATGTGAAGCTCCCATGTTGCCTTTTTCTGTTGGTGTGATAACTAGTAATTGGTACATTCTCACTAGAGAGCTATTTCTTAACATAAACCAGGTTAATGCTACACCACTGTTTAAAGGGCTAATCTCACACGTTCTTAGCCATGAGTCTGGCTTAGAATGGAGTTCTCTGTGCAATAACTTTTGGCCACTGGAAATCCCTGGCCTCCAGTTGTGTTTGGGTACCAATGACTCCATTGGCCCCAAGAGTTGAAGGGATGACTGGGATTTCAACTGAGATTGTGGTGAAAATCCACCCAAGGCTGAGGGGGGCAAGAGGTGCTTTGGAGGAACTTGGCACCATTTGAAATTCAGTAGCCATTTGAGCCAAATATAAAATTGTATTTACAACTGACAGACTCAATTTGAGCCTTCAAATTTGTGGTTATTCTATTGTAAAGTAATATGTTGTTTATCTAGCATTTATTAGATTTTTACGCATATGTATTTTCACAGTGTGCTCCTCAATTTGAATTAAACCAGATTTTGCAAACTCAAAAAATAATAAAATAAAATCTGGAATGAAACAAGGATGTCCACTCTCTCTACTACTCTTCCATATAGTAGTGGACATTCTAGCAAGAGCAATAGGCAAGAGAGAAACATAACGGGGATCCAAATAAGGAAGAAGTAAAACGATCCCTTTGTACAGATGAAACTATCCTGTATTTACAGACCCTGTACCTACCTTCCCAAGTTAGTAAAGGTGTTGCTAACCTTTAGCAATGTAGCAAGGGTATAAAATCCACAAGAATCAGTAGTCTTTCTTTGTTACCAACAATGGGAACATTCAGGTTGAAATCCAAAAAACAACCTCATATGTATTAGCCTCAAAATCAACTCAAATCTAAACAAAACAAAACAACAACAAGAAAACTACGAATAAATTTAACCAAAAATGTGAAGGACTTCTACTGTGAAAATTTAAAAATATAAAAAGAGAAATTGAAGGAGATTCAAGGAAATGCAAAATCTTTCAATGCTTTCACAAATAACATTGTGAAAACTGCACTACTGCCCCCAAACAATTGACAATGCACTACCCATCAAAATCCCAACAATATTCTTCAATACAGTAGAGAAAGCAATCCAAATTTAATATGAAATTAGAGAATTACAGAAGAAAAAGTAGGCTTAGAAATGAACTCATGGGCCTATAGTCATCTTACATACACACACACACACACACACACACACACACACACACACACACACACACACAAACACACACAAACACACAATGGAATTCTATTCACCCATTAGAAAGGATGTCTTTTCACCAGTCTTAAGGAAAATGAAAGGCTTGGGAAATTTATGCTAAAAGAAAGGAATGCAGACGCAGAAAAATACAGGTTTCATGGATTCATTCATTTATGGTAGCTAAAAGGTGCCTACAAATCTACAAGTAAACAAGACAGATTCTACCCCTTCCCAGTTAGAATGGCCATTATCAATAAAACTAATAAGAGCAAATGCTGCCATGGGTGTAGCCAATTGGGAACCTCCCTGGGCTGGCTTTGAACCATGATCCTCAGATCTCAGCCTCCTGAGTAGTAAGGATTACAAGCGTGAGCCACCAGCACCCGTCTCCAATTGGGAATTCTATTACACTGTTGGTGGGAAGTTAAACTTGTTCCACTCCTCTGGAATGCAGTATGGAGTTTCCTCAAAAGACTAAACAGATCTCTCTTATGACCTCGTAATTCCCCTCATGGGCAGTAATCTAATAAATAAACAAGCTCACATTAACGCTACAAGCATAACCATATTCAGGGCCTGGGCCCAGAGTTCAAGGACTGGAAAAATATGTTACCACTGTTGGTATTTGATCCCGAAAATATGAACTTTTTGACATAAGATAACAAACCATTGTATTTGCAGTAGCTAGGACAGGATTTAAATGTTGTGAGTGATAAAATGGCTTCTTTGTTGAATGTTAGGAAAAGATGTAGGCAGTCCAAAAAAAGGGAGATTTTTTTGGTCTTGGTCGAGGGGCTTTAAGTCTGGGCTTGTGTACTGTCTCTGAGCTCTTCAACTCAAATGGAGATAAGAGTCTCAGGGACTGTCCTGCCAGGCTGGCTTTGAAAAGCAGTCCTCAGTTCTCAGCTTCCTGAGTAGCTAGGATTACAACTGTGAGCCTCTGGCACCAGGCTAAAAATGGGGGATTTTTAAAAAAAGAAAATCCCCCTCTTCATCTATGTCTAAACCTCACACATCACTATTAGAACACTTCACTCTCAACTCCATTTCATCAGACATTTGTAAATTTTCTCTTTTCCTTCATGTGGGAATACTGCAGTAAATATCAACTCAGCTGTGGGAATGGATCAATTGTATGGTATTTGCTAGCACATAAATCAGCACATCAAAACAAATGAAACCCTCATTTGGAATATTTTTTCTCTTTTTATTACAAATCTGTGCTTGATTCCTTCCTAATGTGATATTGGACCTCGTAACTGAGTGATGATGTTTTCTTTCTCTTCAGCAATTGGCCTTCTCCTACATGTGGTCAAATATTTAAGAATGCAAAGATTTCCATTGATAATTCATTAAGCTGACCTCTAAGAGAATGCACATATCTGGAATTTGGTCTGCTGTCTTGTTCTTATATGCACAGGCTTTCTAAGATTTATTTGCTGTACAAGGAAGTGTATTTTCCAATCTTCGTGTGACCAATTTTAGTCTCTCTGATCAGTCTTTTGACCCTCTCTCTGAAGTCTTATTTCAGTCTGCCTCATAAAAATATATTAGTTATCAGATAAATGACTCTCAGCTTCCGTATTTTGCCTGACTTCATGTAGGCTGTGATAGTTGCCCTGAGTTGCTGTTCCTACTGGACTTGTGTTTTGTTTTGTTTTTAGAGGCCTAGGATCACTATTCAAGGTAGTAGCTTCTCTGGACCCCTTTCATCCCCAGGCCTAGAGTCAATGGATTTTTTCCTAAAGATACTAAGAACAGCTGAATAAATTCCTGTTTTAATTGTCTCAAAATGAGGCAATCCGGCATCCTTGCAAAGCCATGGATAATCCAATGTAACCACTTAAAAAATGGTCTATCAAGATGGCTTTTCAAGGTTGACTGTGAAAAATGTTCATTTCCAAGTCAACAACATAAAACAGATCACATCCCTGGGAGCCGACTTTTGGAAAGAAGGTACCCCTTCCTTCCTTCTTTTATGATAGACCAAACCATAATATTCTGCAGTTGTGGTCAGCCTTGAGCACATTTCCCTTATAATATTCTGTAGTGTAAAAGAGGACCAACTATCAAAATAAAGGTGAAAATACTTATCTACTACACACTGATTTATCTTTTTTATATCTGTTCTTATTTTCATTACATCAAACATGGATAATTTAAACTTGGGATTAAACAATTGGCAAAATATTGATAGAATAAACATTCAGTTTACCTTCATATATCCAATATAATACACTTAACCCTTTATGGAAAAAATAAATCCAACAATAGAAACAATGGCAGGGATATAACATAATCCTCAACTCAGAAACTCAGTCTCTCTATAAATATTTATTTGGTAGAAAACAATAAAATTTAATTAATGAATGTGACTTTTAAGTATCATCAGAAACACTCCTCATATACATAATTGTTTATAATTTTATAGATGTCACCTTGGCAAGAATTTAATATGCATGTAGAAATCAAATTTCCACAATTTAAGCTAGATGAGAGGAGCCAAACTCTGATGTACTGTGTGGTGTGAATATTACCACAGTGCTGAACCCTTCCACCTAATACCAAGTCATGTGCAATAGTTTATTATTTGATGTTAAGATGAGTGCGAAGTGTAGAAAACACTTTGAATTATTACATTAATTCACAGAAATGAAACAATAATTATGTCATTCATTTAAATTCTAATGCTTCTCAATTTTACAATTCATGCTATATATTATTGAACTTAGTTTCACTTTCTATTCTATAGCTACTGAAATTAAAATTATATATTAAACATTCAATATTAAGAAATCAATAAGAAGTAACCTAATTTTAAAATGATATACTATTAAACTGTGATTTGAAGTATAGTTCCAACAAGTTGTGAGGTTAAGAAAACATTACTAGAATTATTAGTAACATTTTATAACTTACCAGCTTGTTATTTGTTTACTAATTGTGTCATTTTTTATTCTTGGTCCAAGTTATCTCTTCACCTTAATTGTTTAGTTTTCTATTTTATCTCTATTGGTTTACTGATTGTACATTTTGTTTTCCCTTTTTAGTGACTGACATGAGGCTGAAAATCTGCATCCTAGTTTATTACTTCCTATGTTAAAGTCAAATTACTGCTCTCCACAGCTGTTTTACTCTTCTTTGTATAGTACAGTATTTCCCCGCTCACATCTCCTGTATTGCTGCTTGTTATCATGTATTTTATGTTTTATATTTAAATTTTATTGTCAAGTTAATGTACAGAGGGGTTATAGTTACATAAGTAAGATAATGAATTCATTTCTTTTATAACTTGTTATCCCTTCGCACATTTTTCTCCCTCTTTCATCCCAATGCCCCCCAAGACTATTTCCAACGTATTGTCTTGTGAGTATCACTGTTGCATAAGTTCCCCCTTTTGTCCTTTGTCTCACCATTTTGCTTTTTCCCTTGCCCTTAACTAGTTCGGATCAACATATTTACAATATCCAGGGTATCAAAATCAAATACAGTTACTACAGAGGATAAACCATAGGAGTGGAAAACACAAAAGGATAAAAAGAAATCACATATTACATTTAGAACAACAAGAAATAACATATCTTGGAGATCATTTCCCTTGGAATCACCATACACCCTCATATGTACATAGCTATTGAGCTATTCTTCTCATCTACTAAGATTATCCTTGATGTACACAATAATGCTCCCCTATTACACAGTAATTGCACTTCTTGGCATTTACCCAAGTGATCACAAACAAGATCACACTAAAGCTACCAGAACAATTATGTTTATCACAGTATTATTTATGATAGCTAGGCTAAGGAATAAACCCAGACACTCCTCAGTAGATCAATGGATCAAGAGAATGTCACACACACACACACACACACACACACACACACACACACACACACACACACACACACGGAATACTATGCTTCCATCAGAAAGAATGATACCACCTGATTTGTACTGATATGGAAGATCTTGGGAAAAAAATCATATTAAGTTATGTAAGCCAGACTTAAAGAAACATAGGTCCCATGGTTTCCCTTATTTGGAATTATTAGTTTACATCTAGGATAATCTCATGTATTTAAATTTGACATTTTGTTCTATGTTGAGCATACAACATTATTGCTACCTTGTTTGTTATTTCTGCAAACAGGCAGGTATATTTAAAGAATTACGTTCATGTCATCCATTACTGAAGGAAGAACATCTAAAAGAGCAGCCCCTACTAGGAAGAACAACTCCTACTCATTTAGCTTCATTCCTATCTTATGCCAGTATTGTCCTCTGTATCCTCATGTTGTACATCAAATTGTATACTTGGTCATCCTGTATATTTACTATCTTCTACATTGTGACCTAAATGCCCCAGCAATTCCAGTTTGCTTTACTTAAAAAAAATTATCTCATAATGATTGAGGTTGGTGTGTGTGTGTGTGTGTGTGTGTGTGTGTGCGCGTAGTTTTACAGGTATCAGAAGACAACATTTTTCTTCATTTAGAATACATTTTTCAGGTCATTGTAAGCTATGCCTAATTGGAGAAATCTCTTGCTATTTTAAAGATGAAACAGAAAAATATATTTGTGCATGCACCACAGTTGTTTTATTAGTCTGTTGTTGAACACTTAACTTCTATTTATATCTGGGCAGCTGTTGTGAACAATGTGAATAACAAACAACTACACATATATTTTCCAGTTACCCAGAGAGAAATAATCAAATGATTGGTGTGTCAGATGGTATTTCAACTTTGCATTTCTTTAGAAAACTGCAAATTACTTTCTACAATGAGAATACTAACCTGTATTTTGAACAAGAGTGTAGAAAATTCCTTTTCTCACACTCTCACCAACATTATTACATTTTGAGTTTTTTAAGGGCAGGTTTTTACAATGTGCAGAACCCCAGCCTGGCCTTAGACCCAAATCCTCTTACTCCAAACTGCTAAATGCTTGGAATTACAAGCCTTTTAACCACACCTGGTTCCTTTGATTTTTTTGATAAGAGTTGTTATAGTTATGAAGTAGTATCATAGTAATTTTCAATTGCATTTCTATAATGACTTCTGTTCACAAAGCATTAACCTAGCATAGAAGTGGTATTAAACACAACTTTGTAAACACACTGGCGCTTTTCAGGACTTTTTGGAAAACGTGTCTATTCAGAACTTTTGTCCATTTTTAATGGTTTCTTGTTAATCTCATCTTTAATCTCTCTATACAAAATCAATACTTAATTCAATATAGTAGAAAGAAAAAAATTAAGCAACTCCTAACATTTTTCAATTTTCAATAATATTATATTATTTAAATCATTTTTTGTTTACACTTAAGACTATATAAATAAATTTAGTTAGACCTTTTACAAGGCTATATGTATTTTATTTATTTTTCGTTCATGGCTCTTTCCAAAGCCTGCGTGTCTAATTTTTCTAGGTTTCTTTCAGTCTCATGTAGTTCAGATTTCAAACTGAAGTATAAATGGAAAGAAGCACAGAAACAATAGAGTTCCTCTCATCTGATGATGCCTGTACAAGAATGAGGAAAGAGTTCAATCTTCTAAGGACCTTTGATTGGTTATCAAAAAGAGAATTCATTCCTCTAGGTCTTCCCTATTTTTGCAATTTAACTTAAATGATGTAAAACACAATATACTACTCAGAGACTTTTACGTTTTCATCAGTTTTGCACATTTTAATATGGACTTCACCTCAGTCTACAACATTCCTTCATTATTCTGTCCCTGATGTTTTTATACTGTCAAGACATAATAAAACCAGTTTGATTTACAGCATGAGAAGTTATCCACCTGGGTGACTTTGAAGCAGAGCATGGTCAATAGACAACATTCCTTCTGGTTTCTCATTACATGTAATGGCTTTTGTAATACTGATTGCATTCTATTTAGTATTTTTAAAAAAAACTGCTGGCTAGTTTGTGACCATTTGGGTAAATGCCCCAAAGTGGTATTGTTGGATCATAGAGGAGTTCTATGTGGAGTCTTTGGAGGAAACTCCATACTACTTTCCAAAGCTGTTGAACAAGTTTACACTCCCAACAATAATGCATTAAGGTTCCATTCTGTCCACATCCCCACCAGCATCTGTTGTTTTTAGAGTTCATGATTATAGCCATTCTAACTGGGGTGATATGGTATCTCAATGTTGTTTTGATTTGCATTTCTTTTATGGGTAGAGAGGTTGAGCATTTCTTCATGTGTCTATTGGCCATACTTATTTCCTCTTCAGAAAAGTTTCTCTTTAAGTCTTAAGCTCACTTATTTATTGGACAGTTGTTTCTTTGAGGATTTGTCGTTGGGGGATTTAGTTTTTTTGGGTTCCATGTATATTTTAGATATGAGACCCTTGTCCATTACCAGCACAACTATGTTTATTGAAGCATTATTTATCATGGCTAAAATATGAAACAAACCCAGATGTCCCTCACTAGATGAAAGGATGAAGAAAATGTGATATATATATATATATATACACACACACACACACACAATGGAATTCTATGCCTCCATCAGAAAGAATGACATTGCCCCATTTGTTAGGAAATGGAAAGACTTAGAAAAAATTATATTAAGTGAATTAAGCCAGGCCCAAAAAAACATAGGTAATAGGTCCCATGGTTTCCCTTATTTGGAAAAACTATTATATGTCTGAGACAAGCAGAAAAGGTCAGATAAGTTGATGTTAGGTGAAATGAACCCCAAGATAAGGATTCAATTGATTTTTTTTCTTTATTGCAATTGTTTCAAACATTTATAAGATTATTTCTTTGTTGATTTGTATGTCCATCCCCCATGGTATAACCCATGCTTTCACTGTATTTGTTGTTGGTATAACTTGTGGAGGGGAAAGGAAAAAACAAATCATTTAAATAGGGATGCAGGTGACTCATTGTAAAAATGAGATGTACAAATCCTTATGTCGAAAAATGAAATTTACATCTTTGGTGGGGAGGGAGAGTTGATGGGATGAGGAGTGTGGAGGGAGATGGGAAGGGATGGGAACAAGAAGCAAAGGAGGCATCAATGCTTGATAAGAAATATACTCATTATCTTGCCCATGTAATTGTAATTGTTATTCCTAGCAGTTTATGTTAAGTATTTCACAAGTTTTTTTTCTCTTAATTCTGAAGAAAACACTTGCTATAATTCTAATATTATTAACATTTTAGTGTTAGGAAATATTGTAATTAAAGGCACTAAGTGCATGGCCCAAATACACACAGTGGGGAAAGAAATGATTCAAAATTTCAAAAAGTAAGCAATAAAAAAGTAGGTAAAATCCTCTCCATTCCCTTACTCTTTCAACTCAATATTCATGCTGTCCAAGAAATAATAGCATAGCAATTATTTCCCACTGTAATTGTTTTCTGTCACATTTTCTCTTCAACACAATGTTGGTGACATTGGGTTATCATGCTCAGAGCTGATATGCTATCCACCTCCTTGGGGGCTGTGGAAACTTGGTTTTTCCTATGGTTCTTGGATTCTCAGTTTGGGTGTGGTTTCTTAGCCCTTATTGTGGTCTTGTTGGTTTTCTGTGTGTAGGTCATCTTTAAGTATTTTTTATAGGGCTGGTTTGGTGGAGATATATTTTTCAGTTTTTCTTTGCTATGGAAGGTTTTTACTTGACCTTCGGTTATGAAGGAGAGTTTAGTTGGGTACAGTAATCTTGGTTGAAAATTGTTTGTCTTCAGAGCATGGCATACAGCCTGCCAGCCTCTTCTTGCTTTACTTATCTATGCTGAAAAATATGAGATGATTCTACTTGGTTTTCCTTTATAGATGATTGATCTTTTCTCCTTGACATTTTTAAGATCTTATACTTGATCTGAATTGGTCCTGTGTGGATTATAACGTGACAATGGGAAGTGCTGTTCTGTTCTGGTCTATTTGGGGTTCTACAAGCATCTTGTATCTGAATAGGCCTATCTTTTTGAATGTTTGGGAAGTTCCCTGCTAGGATCCTGTTAAACAAATTTCCTCAACAATTAACATCTGTCTCTACGTGCTCCTCTATACCATTTGTCCTAGTAGGCCTTCTGATTGTGTATTCCAAATGTTGAATAGATCTATCATATTTCTTGGATTTGTCTTGGATAGTTGTATGTTCTTTCTCTATAATACCTAGGCTGTCTTCAATCCCCAAGATTCAATCTTCTGCATGCTCTAACCTACTGTTGAGACTTTGTACTTTGTTTTTTATTTCTTTTCCTTCTAATTTGTCGGCCTTGATGCCTTCAAATTCTTTGTTGGAGCCTTGTTTTAGATCTTCTATGAACTTCTTTACTTCCTTAATTTGGTGTTCTCAAATCACTTAGTTGATTGGTTATGGATTACTTGGACTCCGATTCCTGCTGTCAGGCTCCATTCAGCATTCCCTGTGCTGTCGCCCTGAATTCTTTCAGCTGTCTGTTTATGGATTCCATGAATGCCTCTCTTGATCTTTGTCTATTCTCATCCCAATGTCACAATTCCTGTGTTATGCTTTGATTAGCTTCCTCACGTTCATGCAATTCCTGTAGTTACCTTTGACTGTTCTCAGCCTGCTCACGCAATTCCTGTGTCTCTTTTCATCTGTTCTCTGCCTGCTCACGCAATTCCTTTCTTTCTCTTTGACTGTTCTCAGCCTGCTCACGCAATTCCTTTATTTCTATTTGACTGTTCTCAACCTGTTCACGCAATTACTGTATCAGTCTTTGAGTAGTTTCCTCAAAGTCACGAAATTCCTGTACTAATGTTTGGTTTGCCTCCTCTCTCTCTCCTTATCACGTTCAAACTGAGTCCTTTGCAAGCTTTCATTTTTTTCATTCACCACGTTTACCAGTAGTGTTTGTAGTGCTTTGCAGGAACTCTCCTCCGGATTATTCATTAACTGTTCTGTCACTGGATTATCATGAATGGGAGTTGAGATACCCAGACTTGCCATTTTTCTCGTGTTTTCCGGCTTGTTCTGCACACTTGATATGAAAGTCACACCAATTTTTTTTTGCTAAAACACTATTTTAAGGCAAGCATCAACCAAAGTCCTGTAGTTGCATAGTCAAAATGGCTGCAGATAGAACCTAGTGTAATGGATACAATCTATTCAACATCAAAAAACTATGCATTAATGGGCTAAGAACAGCAAAGATGAATTTTTCAAATCAGAAATTATTATGTTTAGGGAGAAATGTGGGGAAAAATAGAATTAGAAATATGTGGAGAAGTTAAAGTAAATTTAACCAAGTCCTAATATCAGAGAGGGAAAGGGATTAGACAGAATGATAGGAGAGAAATTAAAAAGAAGATAATAAAAAAATGAACAAAAATTTAAATTTAAAAAGTGAAACATTTAAAAATTATGTAACTTTAAAGAAGTGATATTGAGAGAAGAAAAGGATAGGATGACAGGAGGGGATGATAGAAAGGAGACATGAAAAACTAAAAAATAAAAATTCTTAAAATATTTACTTGAAAATTATATGGTATATAGATATAATACTCCTATTAAACAGTTAAGCCTAAAAGTTTGTGAATTAGGTAATACATTTCTGGATTAATTATGTACACAATGGGGGATAAGTTCTAATAATTGATGAAGGCATTTATCTGGGGATGAGGCAAAACAGCAATTAAGTCACACACACACAAAAAAGACAAAAAAAAAATGAAAAGAATCAAAAAAATAAAAACAATTTAAAAAGGACCACATGTCAATAGCGATTTTTTTAAAAGGCACACACACACACACACACACACACACACACACACACACACACACACACACACACACACACACACCTAAAATAAAAATTAGGAGAAGAAGAAAAAACGATTAATAGAAAACAATTAAAAAATTTAAAAAAATAGTACCAAAAAGAGTTGTTTAATTTTCCGGGGTGTGTGTGTGTGAGGAATGGGAAGATCCTGTATCTTCCCTGTGTCTGTAACCAATCTCTTCGTGGAGTCTTTGGTCTGCTTGTGGTGTTTGGTTTTCCTGTGGCCTGATTGATTTCTTACATCAGTTTGTTTGAGCAGTCAATAAAATGTTCCGCTTTATCCAGGATATTGTGATCCTCCTTCAGGCTAGTTCAGTGGGAGGGAGATCTGCTTTGAGTATCATGAAAGAGAAAGATGGCTGTTTCCTCTAGTTTGGAGATGCTGTGATGAGGCTACGTTCTGGGTAGAGTTGAGGCGTTTCAGCAAACAGTAGCTTTTCCCTGAGGGGCTAGCTCTTGAGACACTCCCAGACCTCAGCCTGGAGACATTCTCAAGGTTTATGTTTATTGAATTTCAATTAATTGTCTAGGCTGCTGTAGGTAGGGGCAGCATCTGGTTCTGTTAACCCAGTGAAGATATTCACTCCTCTGGGGGGCAGAACTCTCTCTGCTTGGGTTAGGTGACTGTTTCCTGGGTGGATCTGAGCCTGGAAGGTCAGGTCAGATACCTGTGACCTACTAAATGACTCTTTTGTTTTCTTCCAAGGCCTGAGTTGGAGCTAGTTGCTCAGCCTGGCCTTTCTCAGTATCAAAGATGATATCTGGTGGGAGGGGGAGGGGCAGCCTTCCCTCTTCTGCTCCATGAGAAGGAGTGAGGATGTCAGGATTCTACTCAAACAGGAGTCTTTGTTCCTGGTTATCTCTGGTCTGTGATCTGCAGGATGAATTTATCTGCTCCTTTTCATTTCTTGTTGGTGTTGAGTAGAATCCGCTCACCCACTGCATATGGCGCCTTTGTCCTGGACACTCTGTTGTAGATATGGTGGCTATAGGTGCCACAGATGCTGCCACAACCGTGGCTACTGGCAAGTGCTCAGATCTGTCTTCTTGCCTGGATCTTCCCTCTCTAGTCAAACTCTGTGTACAGTGTTGGCACACTTGGTGTGATAATCTAGGCTAGTACTGTTCACTGGAACACTAAAACTGCTTTGTATGTGAGAGCTTGTTTAGTCTCCAGGTTCTCCTCTACCATCTTCCTCCGACCTCCACGAAACGCTTTATATTTTATGTTGATTGGTTATTATGCAACAAATACCTTCAAATGTACATGTAGTGTCAAAAGATAGGCATATGAATATTCTCATACAGCTCTTATTTATCTGTTATGCACTTTCAAAATTATGATATTTCTCTCTCTACTCTCTAACATTTCCTCACTTTCTCTTTCATGCTTCATGTCTGCTGCTTAGAATTTCTGGTGGTCTACCATTATCCTTCAGGATCCACTGGTTTGTGGGAACATGATATGGACAATCAGTCACCTTTGCCTTATTGAGGAGTTACAACTGTGATGTGATATTATTATTTGCCATTCTAAATGGTAAAACAACAGATCTAGGAATTCCTTTTCAATTTTATTACTATTATAAATTTTATCTCATAGGAATAATTGGGATGGATAAGATACTTTTAACCTGTGACATAAAAGAACGTTTCCTTTTACAAACAACCTTTTCCTTTGAGTATCAGTGAGTAACTACATGTAATGAAAACAAAGCTATCCTATAGAAAGTAGACTAAAAAACAAGATAATGAGGAAGTGAGTACAAAGGATACCCGTCATAGAGCACAGATCCTTAGAGCAGGTTATCATGTACACTTTGTGAGAATGCCAATGTGTTAGAAACTATACATTAAATCACTGAACACTTGATATATATATGCAAATATATTTACATTTGTTTATATATGCATATATGTATGTGCCCTTATATATGTACACATGTATGTTAATATACTCACAAATACACACATACATATACCCATGTATACATGCACACATGGAGAAAGACACATAGTTACAGTCAACATAAGTTTCACTAGTTGTTGAATATGCCTTAGATGGAATTCTTGGAACCAAATATGTTGAAGATGTATTTGTCTCTAAGAGTTCTTTTACCACTCCTCTTATCTCTTTTTTTTAAATTAATTTAATTTTATTTGTGAACATACTGTACAGAGGGGTTACAATTACATGGGCAGGATAATGCGTACATTTCTTACCAAGCACTGCACACTCCTCCTTTGGTTTACCCTTCACATCCCTTCCCAGCCTCACCCCACCCCCTCAATCCCAATCCTTCTCCTTCTCCCCCTTCCCCACCCCCCGCACCGACATTGTAAAGCTCATTTTGGACAGGACAACTTGTACTTCTCATTGTTGCAACAGGTCCACCTGTATCCTTAAAAAACTGGTTTTTCTCCCTCTCCTCCACAAGTTATACAGACATCAAATATAGTGAAAGCAGGGGTTATACTGTGGGGGAGGGACATACAAAGCGACAAAGAGATAATCTTATAAATGCGTTAGAAACACATGCATGAAAGAATAAAAAACATTAAAATACATATCTAAGGGTTCATTTTCCTGACCTCACATTATCTGACCTTTTCAGCTTGATTCATACATATACTAGATATTGCAAATAAGGGAAACCATGGGACCTATGTTTCTTTGGGCCTGGCTTACTTCACTTAATATAATTTTTCCAAGTTTTTCCATTTCCTAACAAATGGGGCAATGTCATTCTTTCTGATGGAGGCATAGAATTCCATTCTGTATATATACCACATTTTCTTGATCCATTTATCTACTGAGGGACATCTGGGTTGGGTCCATATCTTAGCTATGGTAAATAATGCTGCAATAAACATAGTTGCGCTGGTAGCTTTAGTGTGGTCTTTTTTGTAAACATTTGGGTAAATGCCCAAAAGTGGGATTGCTGGGTCATAGGGGAGTTCTATGTGAAGCCTTTTGAGGAACTTCCATACTGCTTTCCAAAGTGGTTGAACAAGTTTACATTCCCACCAACAATGAAGTAAGGTTCCTTTCTGACAACATCCCCTCCAGCATCTGTTGTTGTTAGAGTTCTTGATTTTTGCCGTTCTATCTGGGGTGAGGTGATATCTCAATGTTGTTTTGATTTGCATTTCTTTTATGGCTAGGGATGTTGAACATTTCTTCATGTGTCTATTAGCCATCCTTCTTTCTTCTTCAGAGAAGTTTCTCTTTAAGTCCTTTGACCACTTATTTATTGGGCAGTTGTTTCTTTGAGGATTTGTTGTTGGGGGGGTTTAATTTTTTGAGTTCCAAGTATATTTTAGATATGAGACCCTTGTCCGTTGTATGACTAGTAAAGACCTTCTCCCAATCGGTGGGCTTTCTATTGATCTTTCTAGCTATGTCATTTGCCCTGCAAAATCTCTGCAACTTTATGCAATCCAATTTGTCCAACTTTTCTTTGATTTATTGTGTTTCCGGGTCTCTATTCAAAAAATTTCGGCCTGAGCCAAGGAGACCTAGGTTTTCTCTTCTTCCATCCTATAATGTTTTCAGAGTGTCTGCTTTGACTTCAAGGTCTTTGATCCATTTGGTGTTGATTCTGGTGCAGGGTGATATATAAGGATCTAGCTTTAGTTTTGTAAAAGTATTTAACCAATTTTGCCAGCACCATTTACTGAAGAGGCTGTCTTTCTTCCATTCTATTGTTTTAGCTCCCTTATTGAAATTAGATGGCTATAGGTCTATAGGTTCATTTCTGGGTTTTCAATTCTATTCCATTGGTCCTGAGGTCGGTTCTTATGCCAATACCAAGCTGTTTTGATTACTATGGCTTTATAGTAGAGTTTGAAATTTGGTATTGAAATTCCTCCAGCAGTGTTCTTTCCGTAGAGTAGCGTTTTTGCTATTCGTGGTCTTTTTTGTTCCATATGAATTTTTGGATTGCCTCTTCTATTTCCTTGAAGAATGAGGTTGGAATTTTGATAGATTTTGCGTTGAATTTGTAGATAGCCTTGGGAAGTATTGCCATTTTCACGATGTTAATCTTTCCAATCTAGGAGCATGGGAGGCTTTGCCATTTTTTTAGTTCTGTGTTGATTTCCTTTTTCAAGATTTTAAAGTTTTCATCATAGAGGTCCTTCACTTCTTTAGTTAAGTTAATTCCTAGGTATTTTATTTTTTGTGGGGCTATTACAAATGGAGTTGCTTTCCTAATTTCAGCCACACTTTTCTCATAGTTGGCATACAGAAAAGCCATTGATTTTGGGGGGTTAATTTTATAACCTGCTACTTTGCCAAAGTTTTGAATCAGCTTGAGTAATTTGGGAGTGGAGTCTATTGGATTCTTTAAATACAAGATCATGTTATCTGCAAAGAGGGAGAGTTTTATTTCTTCTTTCCTTATTTGGATCCCCTTTATGTCTGCATCTTGTCTTATTGCTGTAACTAGGCATTCTAATACTAGATTGCAGAGGAGTGGAGAGAGTAGACATCATTGTCTTGTTCCTGAATTAAGAGGAAATGGCTTTAGTTTTTCACCATTGAGTATAATGCTGGCTGTAGGTTTGTCATATACAGCCTTTATTGTATTGAGGAATGTTCCATGGATTCCTAATTTTTCCAAAACCTTCATCATGAAGGGGTGTTGGATCTTGTCGAATGCTTTTTCTGCATCTATTGAGATAACCATGTGGTTCTTATTCTTCCTCCTGTTGATGTGATGAATTATATTAATTGATTTGCGTATATTGAACCAGCTTTGCATTCCTGAAATGAATCCTATTTAATCGTGGTGTATGATTTTTTGGATGAATTGTTGAAGTCGATTGGCCAAAATTTTGTTGAGAAGTTTTGCATCAGTATTCATCAAAGAAATGGGTATATAGTTCTCTTTCTTTGATGAGTCCCTGCCTGGTTTTGGGATGACGGTTATGATGGCTTCATAGAATGTGTTCGGTAGTGAGCTTTCTCTTTCAATTTCATTGAAGAATTGGAGGAGTATTGGTGTGAGCTCTGCTTTGAAGGCCTTGTAAAATTCCTCTGGAAAACCATCTGGTCCTGGACTTTTCTTAGCTGGGAGGTCTCTTATTGCAGTTTCTATTTCAGTGCTTGATATGGGCAGGTTAAGATAGTTTAACTCATCTTGGTTTAGTTTTGGCATGTCAATATTTGCTAAGTAAAGGTCCATTTCTTTCAAGTTCTCAAACTTATTAGCATAAAGTTTTGAGAAGTATTCCCTTATTATGTTCTGAATCTTAGTTGTTTCCATGGTGATGTTTCCATTCTCATCTCTGAGTTTATTAATATGGGTATGTTCTCTTCTTTTTCTGATAAGATTTGCTAAGGGTCTGTCAATTTTGTCAATTTTTTTCAAAGAACGAACTCTTTGTTTTGTTGATTCTTTCTATAGTTTTTTGGATTCTAATTCATTTAATTCTGATTTAATATTGATTATCTCTTTCCGTCTTCTGTATTGGGGTTTATCTTGCTGCACTTTTTCAAGGAGATTTAGATGTGTCATTAAATTGTTAGTTTCAGAACTCTCCAATTTGTTGTTGTAAGAGCTCAGAGCTATAAACTTGCCTCTGAGTACTTCTTTGCAGTGTCTCAGAGGAGCTGGTAATTTGTGTGTTCATTTATGTTGAATAGCATGAACATTTGAATTTCCTTTCTAATCTCTTCCATGACCCACTCATGATGCAGCAGTGTGTTGTTCAGCCTCCATGTGATGCTGGACAATTTTTGGTGGCTTCTGGTTTTGAGTTCTAATTTTATTCCCTTGTGGTCAGAGAGATTGCAAAGTATAACTTCAATGTTTCTGAATTTGGACAAGTTTGCTTTGTTGCCTAAAATATGGTCTATTTTAGAAAATGTTCCATGTGCTGCTGAGAAAAACGTGTATTCTGATGCTGCTGGGTGAAATGTTCGGTAGATGTCTGTTAAGTCTAGTTGATCTATGCAGCTGTTTAGATTTGCGGTTTCTCTGTTGAGTTTTTGCCGAGTTGATCTATCTAGTGGGGAGAGTGGTGTGTTAAAATCCCCAACATTTAATGTCTTTGGATCTATATGGGATTTGAGGGAAAGTAGTGTTTCTTTGATAAATTTGGGTGCTCCATTGTTTGGCGAATAGATATTTAGAATTGTAATATCCTCCTGAAGGAGAGATCCTTTAATTAGTATATAGTGACCTTCTTTATCTCTTCTCACGAATTTTAATTTGAAGTCTATTTTATCTGATATTAGGATTGCAACTCCTGCCTGTTTATGGGGGCCGTTTGCTTGGTAGATTTTGTTCCAGCTTTTAACATTTAAAATGTGTTTGTTTTTACGGGCAAGATGTGACTCCTGAAGGCAGCAGATAGAGGGGTCTTGTTTTTTAATCCAACTATACAGTCTATGTCGCTTAATTGGAGAGTTCAGTCCGTTAACGTTAGGAGATAGGACTGAGAGGTATTTGGGAGTTCCTGCCATGTTATCCACCTTGTTTGGGGCTGCAAAAACTGGGTTCTTCCTATGGTTCTTGGATTCTCAGTTTGGGTGCAGTTTCTTGGCCTTTATTGCTGTCTTGTTGGTTTTCTATGTGTAGGACATCTTTAAGAATCTTTTGTAGGGCTGGTTTGGTAGAGATGTATTGTTTCAATTTTTCTTTGCTATGGAAGGTTTTTATTTGGCCTTCAATTATGAAGGAGAGTTTAGCTGGGTACAGTATTCTTGCTTGATAGGTGTTTGTTTTTAGGGCATGGCATACATCATTCAAAGCTCTTCTTGCTTTGATTGACTCTGCTTTGAAATCTGAGGTGATTCTAATTCGTTTCCCTTTATAGGTTATTACCCTTTTCTCCTTGACAGCTTTAAGGATCTTTTCCTTGGTCTGAGTTGATCCTGTGTGGATTATAATGTGACTGTGGGATGTCCTATTATGGTCTGGTCTATTCGGTGTTCTAAAAGCTTCTTGTATCTGAATAGGCCTATCTTTTTGTATGTTTGGGAAGTTTTCTGCTAGGATCCTGTTAAACAAATTTCCTAGACCATTACCTTCTGTTTCTAGGTGCTCATCTACACCCATTATCCTTAGATTAGGCCTTCTGATGGTGACTTCCAGGTGTTGGGTAGATGTATCATACTTCTTGGACTTGTATTGAATGGTTTTATGTTCTTTCTCTATAATATCTAGGCTGTCTTCAATCCCTGAGATTCGATCTTCTGCATGGTCTAATCTGATGTCAAGACTCTCTACTTTGTTTTTTTATCTCTTTTCCTTGTAATTGGTCAGCTTTGATGGCTTCAAGTTCTGTGTTGAATCTCTGTTTTAGGTCTTGTATGAATTTCTTTACTTCCTTAATTTGGTGTTCAGTGTTTGTTCTCAAATCACTTAGTTGATTGGTTATGGTTTCTTTGGACTCCCATTCCTTCTGTTGGGTTCCATTCAGCATTCCCTTTGTGGTCTCCCTGACCTCCTTCAGCTCTTTGTTAATGGATTCCATGAATGCCTTTAGTGATCTTTGTGTATTCTCTACCTGGTCTCTCAATTCCTGTATTACTCTTTGATTAGCTTCCTCCCGTCTGTGGGATTCCTGCAGTTTTCTTTCTTCCCATTCGTGGGATTCCTGCAGTTCTTTTTGAGTGTTCTCAGCCTGCTCATGACATGCCTCCCTTTCTGTTTGAGTATTCTCAAGTTGTTCACGCAAATCCTGTATCAGTTTTTTGAGTAACTTCCTCAAGCTTATGATATTCCTGTATAAGCTTTTGGGATGCCTCCTCTCTCTCCCTTTCACGCTCATACAGAGTCCTTTGTAAGTTGTCAAACTTCTCGTTTATTATGTTTGCCAGCAGTGTTTGTAGAGCTATTTGGGAACTCTCCTTTGGATTATTCATTATCTGTTCTTACCCCTGATTATCAAGATTGGGAATTGAGATATCCGGATTTGCCATTTTTTCTTGTGTTTTTCTGGCTTACTCTGCCCATTTGAGATGAAAATAGCACCAGTTTTGTGCTAGAAGACAATCTTAAGGCAACCATCAATCAAAGTTTGCATTTGTACAGTCAATAATCTACAGATACAATCTAGTTCAACAGATACATCTATTCAACATCAAACATCTATATGTTAATGGGCTTCGAACCACAGAGAAGAATTTGGAAAACCAGAAATTATTAGAGTTACGGAGAGATGTGGGTAAAAAATAGGAATAGATTGGTGTGGGGAGGCACAGGGAGAGTTAACTATATCTTATTCCCAATGCAGGAAATAGTTTGGGTAGGATTCAAGTAGAGAGAGAGAGAAAAAGAAGAAAGGGAAATGAAAAGAGACCAGAAAAAATATAAACATAAAAATTAATATTATTATGGAGATTAAAAGACCATCTATTTAGAGAGGAATGTGAGTATATTAAGAGAAGGGAAGGGACATAGAATGGAAGTGAAAACCTTAAAAAATGCTTAAAATATTTTATAGGTATAAAGAGGTAGTACTGCTATTAAGGAATTTAAGTCTCGGAGGTTTTGAATTGAGTAATAAATTTGTGGATTAAGTGTGTACACAATGGGGGATAGGGTCTTCTAGTTAACTATGGGTTTATCTGAGGATGTGCAGGACAAGAGTTAAGTCACATAAAGAAGATCAAAAGAGAGGAAAAGGTGCAAAGGATAAGAAATGGAGAAAAAAAGATCAGAAGTTCAGTAGAGATAGACAAAAAACAAAAAACAAAAAGATAGTTAAGAAAGAAAGAAAAAGAGAAAGAAGACAAGAAAAGATAGGAAAACGCACATTCACGTATTCCTAAAATAAAAATTATAAGAGTAAAAAAAAGTTACTTGAAAACAATTATTTTTTTCAAAAAAGGCAAAAATTAAAAATTAATAAAATTTTTAGAAAAGGAAAAAAAATTTTTTTATATATAAGGTACCAAAAAAAAAAAAGAAAAAAAAAGTTCTTTGATGTTTTTGGGGGCAGGGGTTGGAAGAATCCTGTATCTCCCTTTTGTCTGTAACCAGCCTCTTGTTGGAGTTTCTGGTCAGCTTGAGGTCCTGTGGCTTGATTGGTTTCTTAAGTCAGTTTGTTGGCACAGGCAGAAAAATGCTCTGGTTTACCCAAGATTTTGAGATCCCCCTCCCAGATTAGTTTATTGGGATGGTGAGCTGCTTTGAGAATCACAAAATAGGGGGATGCAGTGTTGAGGCTATGTTCTGGGTATAGTTGAGGCCTTTCAACCATCAGTAGCTTTTCCCTGGGGCTATTTTGTGAAAAAGCTCACAGATCCCAGCCTGGAGCCATTCTCAGGGTTTCTGTTTTTCAATTGATTGTTGAGGCTGCTAGAGGGAGGGGCAGCCTCTGGCTCTGGTTACCCAGTAAGGAAAGCCACTCTAATGACTGGCACCTGAGCTGTGTGACTTTTCCCTGGATGGAGCTGAGTCTGGCAGGTCACTTCGCCATTAAGTTCTTGTGACCTGCTAAATGACTCGTTTTATTCTAAGGCCTGAGTTGGAGCTGGCAGCTCCTCCGAGCTTTGTTGGTATCCTAGATGGAGATCACTGGTGCTGGGGCGTGAGGGGTGGCCTTCCCTCCTCTGCTCCCTGAGAAGGAGTGAGGACGTCGGGTTTCTACTAATGCTGAGTCTTGGATCCTGGGTCGTCTCTGGTCTGCAAACTGCAGGATGAAGATGTCTGCTCCTTGTCGGTTCTTGCTGTTGTTGAGTAGAATCTGCTTGCCCACTGGTTCTGGCTCCTTCATACCGGACTCTCTGTGTGAGCGCTCAGGTATGGCTCCAGCTGCGGACTCTGCCGCGACCCTCCCGCCACCACCGCTGCCGCGGCGGGTGCTGGCAAGCGCTCAGATGTGTCTTCTTGCCTTGGCTTTCCCTCTCTTGTCTAACTCTCTGTCCTGTGATGGCACACTTGGTGTGATTCTCTGGCTTAGGACTGTTCACTGGAACTCTAAAATGCTTTCTATGTGAGAGCTTGTTCAGATTCCAGCTTCTCCTCCGCCATCTTCCCGGAACCTCTCCTCTTATCTTTTAAAACTGGTATGTTTTAAGACATGAGATTCGACTTGCAAAATGCAGTACAAGTGTTAGGAAGTCATTCGGAAATCTCAGTAAGTATAGGTCGTATAGTGTCACCCTGTTCCCCATGGAATGCTTGCTCTTGTAGACTCTCTACAACCAAAGTAGCAGGAGAATTTCCTATCAGAATATATACTATCAGAGGGGGGTTGGAGGGAGGATTTGGGTGATGTGAAGGGAAGGGATGGTAGGGGAAAAACAAAGGATTGGGTAACAATGCTCAATAAGAAATGTACTCACTTCCTTCCTTATGTAACTGTAACCCCTGTGTACAGTGTCTTTACAATATAAATATATATTAAAAAGATACAAGGAAAACTTCTGTACTTATGGGAAGTTGTGTTTATCAGTCAATATCAGTAAGGTATTGGTTTTAGGACCACAGGCATATTAAAATGTTGGATCCTCAAACTTTTTACTTGAACACAGTATATTAGTTACATTAGAATGTGTCCACAACCTAGTTCAGAGTAATTGCTATGAAACATTTTACTACATTTTATGTTTGTAATGGAAAATAAAAGTATATGCCCTATCAACAGATACAAATTTTTTCAATTTTTTTGTCTTTTTGTCTGCATTTTGTGGATGGAATTGGGAGAGCAATTTTGAAAAGCTCAAATTTCATCACCAAGAGCTGTCTGCAAAATGTAAAAGGATCTAATACAGCATCTTGAATAGTATGGAACTTCAAGGACTTTTTAGAAGCACAGCTGCTAGATTTCTAATGGAGAGCTTTCATAACCCTTGTGAAACACAAGTCAGAACCTCATTGAAGTGTAGATTTTTTTCCCTCACCTTTCTGTCAAGCTCAGTCATTATCAATCAACATTTAGCTAATCTTGAATAATCCTCTAATAACCAAATGTTGATGGAATGTTCATATGCAGAAAACCTGGGAAGGCAAACTTTTTCCAGTTAAGAGAATCTATATTCTATGCTCCAGAAGAGAGAAAACTAGGTAAGCATCTATTTACAACCTTCTGAATAGTTCTGATTCTGCCCATATCAGTTATCTATCCATACCTGTGATGGAGTGAGAGGATTTTAAAAGAATTTAGTGATCTAAAATTTAAATTTAAATGTGGAATGAAATTAGTTCCAATACATTACATTAAGATATTTAGAAACAAGTGAAAAACCCAAAGGTCTATACAATTTTTTTTTATTGGAAGTGTAGGGATATTGGAAATTGTTTCTCTATATTTTAAGCAACTTGCAAGAAGAATTGGCAAAACACAATTAACATTCGGAGTAGACTTGTCACACTAATTTTTGTATATTGAAAGGAGCACAAGCCTCAACAATATGTAAATGCTATCCTCTTATTTATCTCTAAAGTTTTATGCATCTGGTCCATTAACATTAAAATTTCAAAAAAATTAATTTTTAGCTAATTATCCAAAGGGGTTTTGCTTCATCATGTCAGTGTTGAATAGAGAATATGTGCATTTCAATGTACAATGCATCTGGATAATTGTCAACTTTTCCATTTTTCTTTCTTCCTTTACCCCAACCCCACATATCCCTTCAAGTTTCCTACTTATATTCTCAGTTATGTATATTGAGTTATATGACTGTATTAGTCCACCATTTCCATCTCCATTCTTCTGCCCTACTCCCTTTATGCCCAAATCTCCCTTTTAAGACTGATTTCAACTTCATGGGATTTTGTTAAATATCTCTACCGTTGGTATGTGTCTTTGGGCTTGCCATATCCTCTCTTCCATGTTTGACCTACATAAATGAGGATATTTCTATATTTTTCTAATCTCTAAATGTCTGAGTAAGGTCATTAATCTGGGTATCCTTTTCATTTTTTAAATTTCAAATATAATATAAGCTTTGTTTGACTAGTCATTTTCTAAAAATGAGTGATATTCCTGCACACTAATATTTTGGTAACAAATTGAGACTGTAGTAACCTTGATGATAATAGTAACCAATCTATTTTAAGTAGATTGAGATGCAACTAAAGTATTTTCATTATATTTATTTCTTAGTGATCAGTTTTTAATGAATAACTGAGACTTTTCCATCCAGTTTAGGTTAAGAGCTTTAAGTAATGGACTAGATGGTAAGTAAATCCGAAAATGTTTTAGGCTACAGGGGTTCAGGAAAATGTAGGATCAATGGATACTACAGTATTTTTCCTGATAATAGAATTTGAGGGCAAGTTATTTTATAATGGTTCATGTTAGGGAACAAGAAAACTTCAGAGGAAGAGTCAGAAAATTTGTGGGAATCAGGGCAATCTGAAACTCATTTCCAGAGTGCAAACTGATTAAAACTAGACTATTTTTCTTAAACATTAGAACTGGACTATCATTAGGGTGAAAGTTAGGTTTCAGTTGCAGCTGTGGTTAGTGTTAGCATTAGGGCAATGATAAGTTTAGTGTAAAACTGAAACTATCTTTGAATAACAAGTCATGTTAGAATTAGGATGAATGTGAAATATGAAACTGCTAATTATATTAAGATTAGGATATGGTTAGTGTGAGGGTTAGCCTCAATATTCCAGTTAAGGTTAGGGTTAAAAAATGGCAAGATAATGAGTAAAACTACAAACTATTTTTAGAGAGATTAGTTGAATCAAAGTTAGGATGAATAAATCTAATGTATTTGTATGGCTTTTAGAATCCAAAGGCTATTAGTACTATTGTTAGGGTTACTGTTCTAGTTCAGGTTAGACTTAGGGGTAGGGAAGGGTAATAGGGGTAGGGAAGGGTAAGCTTTAAGGTAAAACTGAGAGTTTTCTGCTAACATTTTCAAGTAAAATAAGTGTGAAATTTAACAAAAACTACAGAGTTTTCCTAATTTTCCTGTTCAGGGTTCAATAGGGTTAAATTTAGAGTTAGGTTTCTAGTAAGGTTTAGATATATAGTTAGGGTTAGGAAGTAGAGTATAATTTAAGTAAACCTGCAACTTCTTTTTAGAGATATAGGAGTTCAGTAAAAGTTAAGATCAGTGGAAGCTATGATAGTTTTCATGATTTGAAGGTTTGAGGTTAATATTCATAATAGGGAATGATTTCAGAGTCCAATTCAGGGAATCTGTAGGATTTGGTGCAAAGTGCAAATAAATCATTTCAAAGACCATGAGTATATATTAGGATATATTTTCCATTAATTTTAAGATTGGGTTACTATTATCATCAAGATTACTCTCAGGGTTCTGACCAGGATTAGAGTTAGGATTATGGAAATGGAAGGTTGAGAACTTAAGTGACTTACTTCCTTTGTGTATGTATATGCACTTTTCTAAGGTTAGAAGTCAAGGCTTGGGTTCTATCCCTGAGCATTATGCTGTAGGCTAGCATTCTACCACTTAAGCCATGATTCCACTTCCATCTTTCTTTGGCATTGAATTGGAGACGAGAGTCTCACAGATTTTCCTATCCAAGCTGACATTGAACTGAGATCCCAGATCTCTGCCTTATGATTAAAGGTAGGATTAAACTCATGAGCTACAAGTGCCATGGAAAGTGCCTGACTTTTATTGATTGTTTTTACTTTTGTTCAAGATCAACATTGAATTCAATATCTGAAAGCATTGCTCACTAGGTAACAAGTTGCCGCTTGAGCCATATCTCCAAAAATGATTATCTTAAATAGCTGGAAATCATTAAATTTTCTTCAGATGATATGTATCATTAGTGTTGTTCTAAAAGTTATCCTAACCAAAACAGATTTGTAGACCCTAGAGGTGATCTGAGCAGATTCTTATGGTTGGCTTCTAATTGCATAATATTTTAGGGACATGATTTTTAAATTATTGTTTTAAGTAGCAAAGGAGTTAGTAAACAAGGCAGTTTCTGTGTACAATATACCTTGATCAATGCCAACCCTTTCAACATTCACATCCTTCCTCTATGCACCTCTTCCTTCACTCTTCTTAATTTTGTAAGAAATTTACTGGATTACTCTGTGCACTTCCCCCATTTTCTCCTGGTTATTCTTGTACCTTTTCCCCCTTCACCCCTGTTTTGACTAGCCACTTACATGTGATCCAGCAACTCTACTCCTAGGCATTTACCTGAAAGATTACAAACCAGGAAATAGTAAATATTTCAGCACAACCATGCTTACTGAATCAGCCCAGATACCCCTCAAGAGAGAAATGATTCAAGAAAATGTAATACACACACACACCACACACACAAACACACACACACACACACACACACACACACACACACACAGAGGAAATCCTACTTACCCATCAGAAAGAGTATTGTACTATTTGTATCTCTCATTTCTCCTTTCTTCTGCCTGGTATCCCATTGTTGTCGTACTGTCCCTGTACTGCAGTAAGTGACACATGCAAACTGATGTAAAAGATTGTCAGTGTTATCGCCTAGCCATAGATTCCTAAATATGAGTTCTATGCTCATTCTCTTTGTTTATTCATGCCTTTGAGTAGTGATTGCACAGTTTCATTTGTACCATTTGCTACACAGAAAAGAGATGAACCACGTGTATGTATATATACATATATGCACATACATGTATATACATACATACATGGATATTTGTACACATATAGGTATATATTAAATACTTGAATACATTTTATATTTTTGAGAATTATGGAGCTAACAAAAATCACATGCATTTTGCTTCTTAGTCAATTCTTTCAAAGCCTAAATAACTTTGTCTCCTTTGAATACATAATTTTAAAGGGAATATCACCATCTCTAATCTTTCAGTGGCCTTGAAATTAGATGTTCAAATGAGAAAAAGTTATTTAGGCTTTTTGGTGGAAGAGAGGAGTATTACAAGGGTTCTATTCAGGTGTTCTCTGCTTGCTAGATAGGACTTTATTTTTATAGCAACAAGCAGCTCAATTACTTTTGCCATAATTCTAGTCCATTTTATTTACTTGAAATTTTGAACTTTTTGCCCGGTCTGATCTTAGATTGACTGAATGATCTTAGATTGCTTCTTATGTCTCCCACACAATTAGCTAGGATTGCAGATGTGAACCACTATGGCCAGCTCATTGTTGAGATGGATGTCTTGCAGTTTTTTCTCTGGCCTGGCCTCATTTCTGCTTCCTGATCAGCTGGGTTTACAGATGTAGGCTACTATACTAAGTGTACATGACACCTTTATTTAAAAGATGTTTTTATTGAAAAATAAAGTATAGAGGGGTTATAGTTACATGAGCAAGGTAATGAGTAATTTTCTATTAAGCCTTGCTACCTCTTCCCTTGTTTTCCCCTACCCTTCCTTCCTTCCCACCTGCACAATTACTCCTCCACTCCCACCTTACCCTCTTCCCTGCGTAAATTGCAAATTTCCTTTTTCAACATAGTGTATTGTGTATCTCATTGCTACAATGGGTCAGCCTGTATCCCTATTTAAACAATTTGTTTTTTCCCTTCCCCTCCTAAAGCTAGAGAATTGTGTATACAAGATACAGGGCACTGACACCGAATACAGAGAAAACAGGGGTTATACCATGGTGGAGGAACATACAAAGAAACAAAAATATCAGATGTTATATTATAAATCCCTATCTTGTAGTTCAATTTGCTTAAGAATATGTTATCTGG
The DNA here is from genome assembly GCF_024711535.1 of Dipodomys merriami. Taxonomy (NCBI): domain Eukaryota; kingdom Metazoa; phylum Chordata; class Mammalia; order Rodentia; family Heteromyidae; genus Dipodomys; species Dipodomys merriami. The sequence goes on along the minus strand of NW_027206610.1, from coordinate 77,252 downwards.
TCAAATGTACATACTTTTTGAACTTTTATTCTTGACCCAGATATATACTACTTATTGCAAATAAGGGAAACTACAGGACCTCTGATTTTTTGGGTCTGACTTATTTCAGTTAATATAATTTTTTCCAAGACTCCACTTAGAGCTCACCCAGCAATCCCACTTTTGGGCATTTACCAAATGATCAAAAACAAGAATATACTAAGCTACCAGCACAACTATGTATATTGCAGCATTATTTACAATAGCTAAGATATCAAACGTACTCAGACGCACCTCAGTAGATGAATGGATATATACTTATATACATATGTATGGAATATATACATATATACCTATGTATATATATACATATATATGTGCCACACTTTCTTGTAAATATATGGATATATATATGCGTACACATATATATGTATATGTATATATCTATATATATACATACATACATATATGTGTATGTATATACATACACATATATGTATGTATGTATACATACATACATATACATATATATATATGTATACATATATGAATTATATTCCTGCATCAGAAAGAATGACATCATCCCATTTGTTAGGAATTGGAAAGATGTGAAAAAAATATAGTAAGTGAAATAATCCAGGCCCAAATATCCATAGGTCCCATGGTTTCCCTTACTTGAAGTAACTAATACAGGGTAGCATATAATCATATAAGATGTTGTTAAGTGAAATGAATCCCAAGATAAGGACACAAATGATTTTTATTCCACAGGCTTCTTATCTTTGTATAATCCCCCACATAAATTTGGAAGGGAGTTGTGGTTCAAGTATAGAGCACCACCAGTTAGGGAAAAAGCTTAAGTGAGAAGGTAAGGTTTAACCACAATATCAGAGTTTAAACCACAATATCAGCACTCAAATAAGTTTATTTCTTTCTTTGAGGTTTTTATTAAATTGCTCAGAAAATAGCAACATTATATTTATGTTTAACAGTACTATTAAAATCATGTTATATTTATTGATGTTATTCTTTATTTTCCTAAATTTTACTTACTCATTTATAATATCCAGTAATGAAAAGAGATGAATACTGTTTCTCAAGTTTTTATGACAGTTGAGTATGAATGAAAGATGCATACAAGCAGTTTGTACTGAAAATAGATATTTGAAAGCTCTTCACATAAATAAATGATAGTTGAAGAAGCTGTGGGCATGTATGAAATAAACTAAAGAAATCGCAAGGAAAGATAAGGTATGATTCTGGAAACCACACAATTTTGGAAGAAAAAAAAAGGAAAATATGTAGCTTCTGGTAAGAACTTTGTAACCCACCTATACATTTGATTCCTTATTTCTAGTGGAAGGCATTTCAGTTAACTTTATTTTACAAAGTTAAACATGATTGACATTTAATATTAACTGGCCTCGGTCTCAAGTAAGCTATTATTCTAACCAGGCGCCAGGAACTCATGCCTATATTCCTAGCAATACAGAGGGCTGAGATCTCTAGATCCTAATTCAAAGCCAATTTGGAGAGGAAAGCTGGTGAGTCGTTTCTTTTCAATTAACCACAAGAAAACTGGAAGTGGCACTGTGGCTCAAAGTGGCAGCACTAGCCTTGAGTAATAAACCTCAGAGACAGAACCCAGGCCCTGAGTTCAAGCTCTCTGAAATTATTCTTATCAGGATTTCTCTAACTTGTTTAGAAGAATGTTTTAAACTTAGGAATTTTTTATTTCATGTTGTCAGCATTGATTTTTAAGATGTGTAGAGAAAAATTATTTATAGTCAGAACTGTTTTGTATTGTTTTGTATTACACATTGCCTCTACACCCAGACATCAGCAGGAAAGTAGATGGCCAAATCCTGACTGTTGGTAATGTATATGGATATGTGTTTCTTTTAGCAAAGAAAAAAATTATGAATTGGTAGCCCTTATATATAACACCTTAATAGTAATTATATAATTACTATTATTACTAGTATTTTTTTGTCAGTTGTGGGACTTGAACGCTAGGCCTGGGCATTGTCCCTCAGTTCTTCAGCTCAAGGCTTGCAAAAGTGCCAGTTCACATTTTCTGACCCTTAAGTTGGAGATAAGGGTCTCACAGACTTTCCTACCTGCTAGCTTTGAAAAGAGACCTTCAATCTCAGCCTCCTTAGTAGCTAGGATTACAGGTGTGAGCCACTAGCACCTGGCAGTATAATTATTTTGAAAAAGAAAAAAACCCACGATTGTGTCCTTAAAAATTTACAATATAAGGTGAAGGGTAAACAAAGGAGGAGGCTGCAATGCTTGTTAAGAAATGTATGCATTATCCTGCCCATGTAATTGTAACCCCTATGTACAGTATGTTCTCAAATAAAATAAAATAAAATTAAAAAAAAATTCACAATATGGCAAGTGTATCTGTAACATAAGTTGTATCAAGGAACCATCGGCAGCAATCATTTTCAGATCTCACTATGTCCTGTCCAATGCCAGATAATATTTCATTAATTTATTTTATTTTTTCCTAACAAAGTTTATTATGAATGTACAACAGCACGAATTTCTATCGAGTATAAAGAATTATGTAGCCCTGGTGCTTGAAATCAGGGCCTAGGCACTCTCTCTGAGCATCTTTTGCTCAAGGCTAGCACATTACCAATTGAGCCATAGCACCACTTCCAGTTTTTCTGCTGATGTCATACTGAGGAATCAAATTAAGTGCGTCATGCATGCTTCCCTAGCACTCTACTACATTCCCAGTCATTGAGTCTTTTGTTGTTGTTGTTTTAAGATAGCATTTTACTATGTGCCCTTATGTTGGCCTAAAATTTAGACTAGTCCCAAGCCTACTCCTAAATTAGCCTCCCAAATTCAGAGATTACAGACATTGACCATCATATTCAGCCCACGATTCTTTGTGATACTCTTTTCAGAAATAGAAAGAGTTATTCTGTCTTCCTTGGATTGGATGTTTTTTTCTGTTAATCACTGTTAATCACATTCCTTGTCCTGGTATGTCGCCCCTTCTAGATCAATAGAAATATTTCAGGTTCTGATCTTGAAAATGATCCTTGCCATCCAACAACATCACATTTTTGTGAAAAGCACTAGCTGGCTTAATGAGCATAGCAGCCAGCTGGAGCTCAGCTATCTGATGGCCTTAGGGTCCAACAATGCAATCATTACTGTGCACCGGATGAAAACTGTCACATGTAATTTTGAATTATTCCATACAATTCTCAACTACTTGCCATTCTCAATTTTATGCTTTAAATTCTGTTAAACATTAATTACTATTTCGTCATTCTCACAAGTAACATATATGTCTTACTTTAAAATGTATTCAAACATGCAAAAAGTTATCGTACTGCTGTCCACCAGTGGCTCATATTTTAAAACCTAGCTACTTTAGAGGTCAAAAACTGAGGATCCTGGTTTAAAACAGCCCATGCAGAAAATTGTGAGATATTTCTCCCATTAAGAAACCAAAATCCAGGGCTGGGAAGGTGGCTCAGTGGTAGAGTGCTTGCCTTGTATGCATGAGGCCCTGGGTTCGATTCCTCAGCACCACATAAACAGAAAAAGCCGGAAGTGGTGTTGTGGGCTCAAGCAGTCGAGCGCTCACCTTGAGCTGAAGAGCTGAGGGACAGCGCCTAGGCCCAGAGTTCAGGTCCACAACCGGCAAAAAAAAAAAGGAAAAAAAAAATCCAGAAGTGGAGATGTGGCCCAAGTAATAGAGTGTCAGTTTTGAGCAAAAAGACTAAGCAAGAATAATATGTCTACTTCTGACTCCATTATTTACTTATGGAACACTCACACACACTCACACACACACACACAAACACACACACAATTTACAAAATATACACATTCTTCTAGACTCTCCTTCTTGAGCAGTACTCAATGCCATTAACTTAATGCATGTTTTCTCTAAATTATTTTGGTAGGGATTAAAGTACACTTGTATTACGATACTGCACTTTTTGTACTTTTTGTTTTGCAATTTTTTGGTACTTATGTAAGAAAACAGTGTTTTGTGAAGACTAACCAGAAATAAGCTTGTCGGTAAATAGGTAGGTGGCAGGTAGACTGAAACTTGCATATAATACCACTTGAAATTTTATTTCTCCAAGTTTAAATATATATACATATGTACGTGTTTAAAAGTTCTGCCAAAATTTTATTTCCATTAACAATGATCTATTTGTTCCATTATATAAATTTATAGAATTTCTTTTATTTAGAGACAAGATTCTGCAGTTAAGACCAGGCTTTCTTCAACTCCTAATTCTCATGTTTCAGGTTCCTGACTATTGACTGTAACAGTACTTGTGACGGAATCTACAGTCAAACTGTTAGACCTGGAAAGGATAGATTGGGAAGCCATCTCAAACAGCAATCAAAAAGCTGAGAACTGTGCTCTGGGAAGGTCAAACAGTCAAGGGAAGACAAGAGTATGAGTTATTACCTCAAGAGTATTTAAGTGTGAGCTGTTGGACACTATAAGATTAAGACTTTGGAGACAAGATGGATGTCTGTGCTATGGTTGTAATGACTATTGCTCCCTTCGGCTCTCTAACAAAAAGGGATTTATCATTATGTATACAAACAATACCTCATGTTAATAGTTGTAACCACAAGCTAGATTGATGCCTTAGTTTGTGGACATACCTGTAGGCACTGACCACCTCCCACCCCTGTAGTAGAATGAATATAAAGCATGTTAAGCAGGATTTTGGGATCCAGAAGCTGGCAATGAGGCTGTGGGTCCTCTGGTGTCTTCTTTCCTATCACTTCCTGTGATTTCTCTGATTTTTGGCCAGGTATCCCATCATGTTTGCTGTTCCATGGTTGTTGTTAGTTTCAGTATTGATATTCTGATCACCTCAAAACAAACTATGGAAAAACACCTCGTTGAACAAGATTCAGAAGTGTATAGGAGCATCTCGAAAGATAGCAAACATCAGCAGTCATCCTCTGATTGTCTAGCAAGAAAGTACAATTCAGAAGTATCTTTATTTTTAATAATATAAAGAGATGGATAATTGTCTTTTTGTATATTTTGTACTTGATATTGCATAAATTTTCAGAAATATATATACATTGTGAAATAATGTTAATTTATTCATAGGTTACAAAACCACGTCACTGGAGTAATGACCCTAATGTCTTATCTTAGTTGACTGAATCAGATTTAGATGAGTGTGAATTGCCTAATTATGAACATTTCTCCATGAAACTCAACAACATAGAATGAAGTGTGAGGGTCAGGCCATTCCATACCTCTAAGGATTTTACATATGTTAGCGTAATATACATCCACACTGCTTAGCACTAATGGCATATTGCTGTGTCATAATTGTCTTTATATAAGAATTACGCTAGAGCTTAAAGTAGAATGATGGGCTGTACATTTTCAAAGCAAGAATGATGATCACCCCCTGCAATTATTCTCAGTGGAGAATCCTTCCTATACATTTTACTGACTTAGCTTCTACTCTATGCTTTACCATTATCAGGGAGGGTCACACTGTATCAAGCTACAATACTGCGGCAACCCTAGCTGACTTTGAATTTTACCTCCAATCTTGATCCTAAGGTCAACTCTGCAACTCTAATCACATAGTTAGTGGTCACCCGAACTTTTCAAGCCTGGTTAAAATTTCAGCTATCATTGCTCATTGCCAGGGTTAAAGATCTCACTACTTTAGATTTGTTGTTTATCTTCTTGTATTTCCAACACTGCCTTTGAAGTTGGTTTTTGAAGTAGAGCTTTTAGTTTGCATTTGATTTATGGAGGTGTTAGTGATGCCAGTTGAACCGCATATATTATAATGTAAGTAATTTGATGTTTTGGTATATGAATTTAATTTTGGCAGTTGAGGAAGTGAATACACATCACTCACAAAAGTTTATTTATGTGTATTGGTATTGCTTTATTGTGAGCTTCCTAAAAGCCAGTCATGAGAGAACATGTCCCTAATCCCATCACTTCTGTCACTGAGACAAGGCTTGAAATGTCCAGACCACTTGGCACTTCATAGTGAGAACCTTGCTACAAAGAAGGGGAGATAATAGCAAAAAGAGAAAATGAATCTTCCAACAGTTTTGTTATATGTGCTTTACACGTAGCCATTAAGACCAACATAATACTATTTTTATGATTTCTTACCTACTCTTTCCCTGTTCTGAGCTGTTTTATTTATGGATATCTAAGAAATCATGTAAGAATCATATAAGAAATATACAAATCATATAAGAAATCATAAAAAGTAGATTGTTAGGGATATATAATCCAAAAGGAATAATTTCAGGAAACTATTAAGAACATAAAATATAATGCACACCTAATATTTTCTCTTTGTTGAAAACATCAGCAGTTTTAGTTTATTTATTCTGATAACAAAGATTATAAACTAAGTTACAGTAGTATTCCAAATGGAACACACAACTAGAAATATGAAGGGTAGTACTAAAGAATGCTACTAAAGAATGAAATTTAGGCAGAACTACTTCAGAGTAAAAGCCACAGGACAGCCCTAACATTATTTCTTTGTTTCATATGAAGACAAGACTCTTTTTTAATAAAGACAAATTTTCACAGATATTAATATCAATTGGGTATATATTTCTTAAGGCCTTCAGGAAGGATGCTGTGACCATGTTGATGGAAATTGACTTCTCTGGGATCTAGTACAAAATGTGCAGACACCATTCCAAGCACTGCACCTGCATTAGTGTAATTTTATGCTTATGACAGTTCTTCAAGTTAGGAAATTAATTATTTTTTATTTTTTTATTATTATCTTTTAGTCAGTCATGGGACCTAAACTCTGGGTGCTGTCCCTCAGCTCTTCAGCTTAATGCTAGCACTCTACCACTTGAGCTACAGCACCACTTCCGGCTTTTTCTGTTTATGTGGTGCTGAGGAATTGAACCCACAGCCTCATGCATGCAAGGCAAGCACTCTACCCCTGAGCCACCTTCCCAACCCTAAGAATTTTATTAAAAGCAGAAGTAGGCAACAAGGCCAAACAAATTTTCCAAGTACTTAAGTCTAACCAGATGTAGACCCATAATTCAAATCCAGGTTTTTACCAGGCATATCTGAGAATATTCTGACCTTTCAAGAGCTATTGAGTAGATGATCTCACATTTTCTTCCTAATTATGGTTATAACGGCAATAACATTGCTACAGAATATAAGTATTTTAAATGAAAGGGTCTGGGTAATGACATTGTAAGTGATTTTTATTCCAAATGAAATAACTGAATGATCATCATTCAGTTTCCACTGTTTATTATTCCAGGAGTAATTGTTAAGGAGAGCAAATACATGTCAAAGACAGCTGTATTGATGATGAACACAGGCTTTTATCATTAAGTACCTTGAATACACAAGGAATAGTTTGCTATGGATATATAATACAAAATGAATAATTTTTGTGACTAGTTTCTTCCTTGTTGTACCAAAGAAAATTTATTCCCTATTCTAAAACATATATCATATATATAACATATATAACATATATAAAATTGGTGTGCATAATATATGCAATATATTATATAACATAAGAATGATATATAATATGAATAATTACTGATACTTTATAACTACTATAAATAATACATGTATAAACTGGTTTTAGTATTATACTGTGAAGGATACAAGTAATGACATCTTTATTTAAATACATGTATTTGTATGTTTTAGTTACATAATTTATTTTTGTGCCAGTACTGAGGCTTGAACTATACTCTGGATGTTGTCCCTGAGCCATTTCACTCAGAGTGGCTTCATATATCTATCCTCAGATCTTGGCCCCTAAGTAGCTGGGATTACAGACATGAGTCATGTTATATTTTTAATTCCATTCATGGCATGTTCTTACATAATTATTTTTGAATGTTCAATTATATTACAACATTTCATTTCTAAACCAATTCAGGACAAATAACTAATTATTAGATAAAACTATATGTTACATAAAATTCTAAGGACCATACTTTGCTATCAATTTTCAAAGATATTTCTAGTTTAATTCCTGGACAGACAAGTAGAAAAATTAAATTATGTGTGCATAATATATGTATTGTTATATTACATAACATATAAATGATATATTTGTAATATATGCATAATTAGTGATATTCTATAATTGCTATGAATAATATTTGTATAAAACTGGTTTTAATTTAATACTGTGAAAGACACAAGGAATGTCAACATCCTTATCTTGCCTCTTTTTCAACTGTATACAAACTATGTTACAAACATATATCTTCAAGAAAGCTCACCTTTGTAATCACATATGCACCTTCAAATATTCTCCTCATCACTATAAACATCCTCTAAGATTGGCTACACTTATCCACTAGAATCATCCTACAACAGCAAACACTGTTATACTTTCTGAATAAAGTTGCTCCTCCTCATCTTCATCAACTTCCAGTAACTTCAGTGAAGAGCATTTTCTCCTGCTTTGCCTTAGGCGATATCATCCTTTGTTATTTCCCAGCAAAGAGATTGTGGCTTGCAGGCTTGAGCATTTGTACATTCATAGCTTGTTTGGTTGTGATTTTTTTCCTTTCCTTTCTTGGTAAGAGAGCTGGAATAACAAAAAGCATTTAAGGCAATGTGTTTTCGTGTAAATGAAAACATACTGATTTGAAAATATTAGAAATATTCGTTCTTTTTTATTGTGAAAATACTGTACAGAGGGGTTACAATTAGATGGGCAAGATAATGAGTACATTTCTTATGAAGCATTGTAGCCTCCTCCTTTGTTTCCCCTTCCCATTCCTTCCAAGCCTCCCCCCGCCCCCCTTACCTAATCCTCCCCCCCATAAAAGATGTAAAGTTCGTTTTCAACATGACAACTTGTACTTCTCATTGTTGCAACGGGTCCACATTTATCCTTATTTAAACGACTTGTTTTTCCCCTTCCCCTCCACAAATTTTACCATCATCAAATACAGTGAAAGCAGGGGTTATACTGTGGGGGAGGGACATACAAAGCAACAAAGAAATAATCTTACAAATGCGTTAGAAACAAATGCATGAAAGAAAAAAATACATTTGAATACATATCTTAGGGTTCATTTTCCTAACATCACTTTTTATCTGACCTTTTCTGCTTGACTCTTACATATACTAGATATTGCAAATAAGAGAAACTATGGGATGCCCCTCAGTAGATGAATGGATCAAGAAAATGGTATATATACACAATGGAATTCTATGCCTCCATCAGAAAGAATGACATTGCCTCATTTGATAGGAAATGGAAAGACTTGGAAAAATTATATTAAGTGAAGTAACCCAAGCTCAAAGAAACATAGGTCCCATGAAATATTAATTCTTTAAATTTATTTTTCATTCAAATATAATAAGGGTGATTTTAGTGGTGCATGCCATTAAATCTAGCTATTTAGAAGGCTGAAAACAGAGGATCATAGTTTCAAGCTAGACTAGTTAAATGGACCACGACACACTTATCTTCAACTAAAAACCAAAAAAGCTAAAGGTTGAGCTGTGATTCAAATGGAAGCCTGCCAGCCTGAGCAAAAAGGAAAAGTAAAAGAACCTAGGCTCTGAATTAACTCATAGTACTAGCACACATATTTTATGTATGTATGGTTCCTAAAATATTCTGTGAGTTAATTTGTTGAAACCTGGTCATAGATTAAATACGAGGTGTGAAAAGTACGTAAGTTCGAAATGACTGCAGGTATTTTGACAAGACAACTAGAAGAGTTATCACTTAATTAAATAGTAATGAGGAATAGGTATGTATATAAATATCAAAGCTCACTTTGGGATCTTTTTAGATTGTTAAAATCAGTAGCTAGTTGTCAGTAAACAGGATGCTATTAAGGACTTGAATTAAAGAAAAAAACAGAGCTGGATAGAAAAAAACAGAAATAATTACATGTATTCAGTGATAACAACCATGAGAATGAACATTACAGAACTAAGCCCTGGGATACACAAATATGTAAAACATGACAAATGAAGAAAAACAGTAATAAGTATGTAATGCAGACTTATATGGATAGGTATTTTTAATGTTTAAGGACTACGAAGTGAGTATGTGATGACCTAAAATTTAAGAAATTGGTAAGGTCAATTATCGCTTGGGCCAAACATAGCTAATAGTTTAAGTAAAACACGGCCACAATATTGTGTCTTGATTTACCTAAGTAAAAACAGGTCAATATTTGGAAAGTTATTTTTTGGACATGTGGTTGATGTGACAATTACTGACGTTTGTTCAAGTGTCAGTAGAAGGGTACAGTTTTAGCACAATGATAGAAATCTTTCAGGGATCTGGTAAATTTTCCCTCTGTCTTCAATTTCCTTTTTTTCTGAGAACTAAAATATCGTTACTGGAAGCCAGTCCCAAATTGTGCCTTTTCCAAGTTATCAGATATTCCGTGCATCACATGCCCAAATAATAGAGAATGGGAACAGGTCTACATTGAGCACTCACAGTAGAGAGGTCTCTAGAATTTCTCAGGAAGAGCTTTCTGCCATTGTGGGATGGATAGGGGTGGATAATATACAAAACAGATATCATAGATTGAAAGTATTGTGCTAAGTTGACACCTGAGATATTGGATATTTTAACTGCATAGTATTGTTTTTCATGAATCAGTTAATCAGATTTTTTACACAATATTATGTTACTAGACTGTGGAATGCATGTTTATTGCATTTACTTTGTATAACATATTTTGAAATTTGGTATAAATCGTTCATCTATTTTTTTGGGATATGGATTACTCCTAGTTGTCAATAGTGAGGAAATGCCCTGGAACTTTGTAACTTGAAGTCTTATGTTGCCATGTATCATATCCTATTTTCCTTTTACAGAGTTGGTAAAAAATTATATGTAATTTATTTTTTATTTTATTTCTTATCTATTACAGAATTTGAACTCAGAGCCTGGGCACTGCCTCTGATGTCTTTTGCTCAAGGTTAGCTCTCTACAACTTCGAGGCACAGAATCAATTTTAGTTTTCAATGATTAATTGGTGAAAGGTGTCACGCGGGGACTTTTCTCAACCTGGATTTGAACTGTGATTCTCATATTCCAGCCTCCAGATTAGCAAATATTACAGGCATGAGCTACCTCCACCCGGTTATACGTAATTTAAACTGTAGTTTCTGAAGTGTTTCATCCTACATTGAATATTTTTTCTTACGAGCTTTCTAATAAATATGTAATCTATTCAATTTTGAAAAGTACTGTGTACCTCCCACTTATTTGTGGCATTTCTGAAATCCAAGTTTCTTGTGTGTCAGGATGGATACTTTTGCCTGTAATAAGTATGTTGAACACATAACATCTGGCTACTTACAGAACAAAGGATGTGAAGCTAGAGTAGCCAGATAAAGAACTTCCAGGACAATTCAATGGCAACTCATGTACTCTCTGTGTAGGTGAATAGGCAGCATAGAAAAGAAATTCTTATATTTGAAAGTGATTGAGTGTGTGTGCACATAGGTGTTCACTTATTTATCTGTTATTATAGTTTTAGATATATTCACTAGTACAAAACAATATTTCATATATATATATATATATATATATATATATATATATATATATATATATATATATATATATATATATGCAATAACAGTTTCCAAAATCCAGGGAACCACCTCCATGGGCATTGCTTTCCTAGGTTGCTCTTCAGGTAATAAGAATGAAACTTGGAATTGTCCTGTGGTAGAGAAATTACTCAGAGATTCAAGCATTTTTCTTTTAATATGTTGCTTTTTCCTAACTCTAAAATTAGGAAGTCTGTTAATATATATGTTATATTATAGTATATTTAATATATTATATATAATGTATAATATATTGTTTATTATGAAATATATTTCATATAATACCTGAGAATATTATATATTTATGAGGAAAATTACAACAAACGTATCAGTCCATACTTTCCTAGCCATGATTAGCTTCAGTACAGTTAGGCACATTACATATCAACAGGAAAATTCTTCTGAAGTTCTCATCAACTTGAGCTAGAAAAGAATTCCTGTAAAAGAAGCCTCTACTCAATTATGAGGAAAGATATGTTTCGAAGTTTAGTTTAGTTATTTTGCTTTGTTTTGTTTTGTTTTTATGGCCATTCATGGGGCCTGAACTCTGGGCCTGGGCGCTGTCCCTCACCTCTTCAGCTCAAGGTTAGTGCTCTACCACTTGAGCCATAGCTCCACTTCTGGCTTTTTCAGCTTATGTGGTGCTGAGAAATAGAACCCAAGGCCTCATGCATGCCAGGCAAGCATTCTACCACTGAGCCACCAACCCAGCCCACATTTGCAAGTTTTTGAGAAGAGACATTTGGCATTTGCTTTGCAGCCTTGATTAGTCATGAATAGATATCATTTTGCTCCAAATTTTGTCTCCTTGTAGGTTCCGTAAACAGTTACACATCAGCCTCATTCCATCACATATCTTTAAGTCCTTCTTTTATTTCTTTTTATCATTATTGTTTTGTTGTTGTTGCATTTCTGATGCTGAAGCTTGAACTCATGGCCTAGGCAGTGTCCCGGAGCTCAATGCTAGTGCTCTACCACTTGAGCCATGTACCACTTCTGGCTTTTTCTGTCTGGACATGCTTTGAATCATCATACTCAGATGTCAGCCTCCAGGGTAGCTAGGATCACAGGTGTGAGCCACCAGTGCCAAGCAAGTTCCTCTGTTTTAGATATTATTCTAAAAGCCTCCTATCCAATGTCACTCCTAAGATAGTAAATGGACCTATGCCAATAGTTCCTTCACACTCTCATCTCCTGTTATGGCTATGGTGTATCTTTTGCAAATTATATTGAAACTACTTCACTGTTCTCTTCCTAACCCATGATTCTAGATGTGTTAGTAATAATTACTTAAATTTAATGGCTATAAACACTAAATCTCTCAATTATTAATTTCTTTAATTCTTTGAATATGATTATTTTTCAATACAAATATGAGCTTATACTCATCTTCTTGAATTTACCCCTTGGCACGAGCAGTGCCTGGGCCTATTCTACCTCAAATGCAAGAGGTTGGCAAAAGAATAGCCTATGGTATTCCTGCCTAAGAGTCAGGACAAGTAGTTGAGTGCCTAAAAGAAGCAATGCATTCCTGGCATGAGAAGGGGTGGAAGAGACAACAGCCTAGAGAGCAACCTGACAGTCACAACATTTAACAACTTCTCCTTTGGGAAAACTGATCTCCTGCAAAGTGACAGTGAGATAACTCATCTAGTGAATTTTCATATATGAAGGATGTTGTCATGTCTCACTACACAACTTACTTGTAGTCAAAGAGAGGGTCATTCTTTTGTGTCCTCCTTAGGCCCAGTCTCATTTTATCTCCATCTTAGACTTTGCCCAGACTCTATTCTTACCAGAAGGTCCCTGGTGAGGAGGAATGTATGATCTCTTGGCTTTTGATTAGCCGTATGGGAACTGAGGCCACTTTTAATTTTGATCCTGTTCATTTTGACAAGGCTGTGGTGGGTGGTGAGAAAGCTCATTCTCTGAATTGTTCCCTATTACCAAATCTCTTCAGAGAAAGTCAAGGAATGACATAGTCTGCCTGAGGGAGTGAGTTTCTCCATTTCCAAAGAGGTCAATTAATACCTGATTATGAGGCTCACATGGTGATCCTTCCCCAGATCCTCCGAACAGGAGTGGATGTGACCTCAGACACCAGGCCATCCTCATAGTTCTTCAGCTCTTTCTCATGCAACTAAACGCCACAGGACTTGAGTTGACAATCAAGAATAAATGAGAGTAGCAGAATCATTGGCATGGGGAGGAATTAGGTACTCTGGGTGAAAAAAGGGCTCAGAAAATCTAGTATCACACATCATTTGGGAATCACATCACAAGATTATGGAATAAAAGTAATAAATTGCTACCTAAATTAGTAACTCCACTGCTCTGACTACATTACAAGTGTTCTCTCCAAAGGTAGCTGTCCTATTTTAATGAGGAAAAAGGAGAACATTCTTTCCTCACAAAGTTCTACTAAGTGTCTTCTTCCATAAACCAGGTTGTTCTTACCCTATACTTGTCGGTTACTTTCCTTTGCTGGATTCAATCAATGACACTTGAAAGTATTATCATCTTCAGACATGTAATTACATTTTGTTTTAATCCATTTGTTATAAAATAAAACAAATTTTGGGGAAAATATGTCTATGCTATATTTTCTTCCATGCCATAGTTATTAGAAGTTATTAAGTATTATTTTAATAGTTTCATTATTAAAACTTGAGGAAAATGTTTTGTTACTGATAGCACTAATTAGTTGCACCTTTTTTTTGGTATTTTTCCATATCTGTATATTTGTTATTAAGCTTCTAACATTGTATTTTCCCCCTACTGTTGCCTTCTTAAAATTGCCTCAAATTATAAAATCCATATGATGATCTGTATGTGTTCATTGACATATTTAAATTTTTATCTAATATGCACATTTTATATGATATTTTCACCCTATTGTAACTGCTCTGAAATCAATAAGGAAGTCCTTCATTAAAGAAAAAACAAAATACCACAAAACTCAGTGAAATTAGGATTAGATATCTATCCAGAAATATTTAGCAATGATAAAGTAGAAACATCCACTTCTCTTATATACCAAAACATGTTTATAGCTATGAAAGGTGCATTTTCTTTATTCTCTCTTTATGGAACATCCAGGTTGATTACACAGTTTGGTTGCTATGAATATTGCTGCCATGAACATGTTTGTTCATATTGATTTATATTCTTTCAGTATGGATCCAATTTGCAATAATGGTCTTCAAGATATGTGTCTTTTTTGTATCGAGTAAACTTCCATCATGATCTCCATATGGGTTGCACTAGTTTACAATGCCACACCACCAAACACAGTTCCTGATTTATTTCAACCTCTCCAGGAGTTTGTTTATTTGCGTGGTGATAGCTATTCTGGTGTGTAAGATGGGATCGCAGTGACTTTCCTTTTTATTTTCCTATGTATTTCCTATGTGGATAAGAATCTCAAACATTTCATTTATTTACTAAACACATTGGTAGTTCATTTTTGATCAATGTCTTTCTTTTTCTTTTGGTATTTGATCAATTTTTAAGTTTTATAATATTTGATTTTTCCCATTCCAAATACTCACTTTAGTAAGAAGATTTTTTTCATTACAGTGGTGTATTGCTTGGATATTTTGATTTTGTGAAGGCTAAGAGAATTTGATATTGTTCTCTCAGTCAAATTATAAGCATGTAAAAATGAAGTGAACCTGATTAAATGAAGTTCTTTCTGCACATTTTCTCCGGTACAGATTTCTCTGATTTAAGAAATGTATATTTTATGTCATACTGGATGCCTAACTAAGTCTGTGTGTGTGGATGATTCAGTAAGAATTGCAGAATTCGCCACATAGATTTTGGAGCAAAGGGTTACAGCTGGTAACATTGCAATGATTTAGAACACAGCTGAGGCTGAAGCTGTGATCCCTTCTACCTGTGTTCAGCCCCCAATCTCTTCTAATACACCGCTCATGTCCCATGCGGCAGTTTCTTTTTCTAACCGAAATGTTTCTAAAGCTTCATCTTATTCTTGCCTCCTAGTATGCCAACATGAGGGGAGTGAAAGCAAGCAAGGCAGATGTGACAGAGGAATTTATTTTTTAAAATTGTGCAAATACCATACAGAGGGGTTACAATTACATGGGCAAGGTAATGAATACATATCTTATCAAGCATTGTGTCAGCCTCCTTTGATTCCCCTTCCCATCCTTTCCCAACTCCCCACCCCCACCCAGCGGTCCCCCCTCAGACCCCCCTCCCGCCAAAGTTGTAAAGTTCATTTTTCAACATAACGTCTTGCACATCTCATTGCTGCAATGGATCCACCTGTATCCCAATTTAAATAATTTGTTTTTTTTTTCACTTCTCCTGCACTAAGTATGCCAACATCAAGTGCAGTGAACACAGGGGGCATACCGTGGCGGAAGGACATACAAAACAACAAAGAAATCATCTTATAAATATGATAGAAGCAATCACAAGAAAGAAAAAAAAATGAGTTCTTATCTTGGGGTTCATTTAGCCTAACATCAACTTATCTGACAGTTTTTGCTTGTCTCAGACATGTACTAATTATTGAAAATAAGGGACCTATGCTTCTTTGGGCCTGGTTTACTTCGTTTAAAAAATTTTTGGTTGGTTTTGGGGTTTGAACTCTGGGCCTGGGCACTGCCCCTCAACTCTTTTGGTCAAGGCTAGCACTATCCCACTTGAGCCACAGTGTCACTTCCAGCTTTTACAGTGTCACTTCCATCTTATGTGGGGCTGAGGAATCGAACCTAGGGCCTCATGCATGTAAAGCAAGCACTCTACCACTGTGCCACCTTCACAGCCCTGGCAGAGGGTTTTTATCTGAAGATCCATCACACTTCGGAGCTTCTGGCTGAAAACTCCAGAAAGACAAAAGTGAAGAAACACTTAAGAGAAAATGTAAAACAGAAAGCCACAACATTTAACCCTAAAACCAGTTTCTAGAATAAGGAGACTCAAGAACTGGTGTCACCTGAGGAGAAAGAGGAAATATTCAGGAAGAATGAGAAGGAAATATTCAGGAAGAATGGGAGGGAATAGAGAGAAAGAGACCTAGACTACTTAGAGCTGGGACCTCAATGTGAGCTTAATTTTAATATGGGAAACCAGACCCAAGGACGCAATACCTTACAATTTTGATTACTCTCTCTCATGCTACAAAGCCTATTCCAGATCTACTTCCACTCAGCATGGTGTCCATTCTGGGATCCAGACTGATTGCTGGACGTTTCCAGGGGATGCAAAGAGTGAAAACCAAAGGGCTAAAGCTCAGAAAAGACACATGCCATCACTTCTCACATGTCATTTGTCAAAATAAGTTCTACAACCAAGCCTGGTATCAGTGGGGATGGGAGTAGATATTGAGAGCATTATAATAATATCTACTATTATTATCATATAATAATCTAACATCTATTGTTTCATCAAAGGGAGAGGGATAGCATTTCTCCCTTTTTAGGAGTATGGGACAGGGCATTCTATAGAATGTCTTCAATTGGGGGTTCTCTGCCACGGACCGGCTCTGTAGGGAGGATGGAGGATACCTAGGGGAGGAACCTGGAATAGGGGGGGAGATGGCACCAGACAACTCACACACATTAGGAGTGGATGCTGAGTACGAATTAATGCAGAGGATAAGAAACTTTTATAGCAAAAGTCTCCATAAGAAAGGGCAAAAGGTTACACAATCTTACTGCAGGACTTCATTCTTGGGTGGTCACAAGCTGGTCGCCTGAAAGGCACTTGTTTCCGGCTTATCTCTAAGAAATATAACGGGTTTCGATGTTTGTCACCATCTAACCATTACCTTATTTCTATAGAAGCTTTAATTGTCCCATAAGATCTTTCCTGTTCCTTCTTTAATAGTAAGGTTACGGAGGCCTAGATCTAGCAAGTCTCTTAGTAAATAAAAGAGAGTAACAGGAAGTTCTTTCTCCTAAGTAATCTCAGCAATTGCCATACATTCATTCTGTTCTAGCTGCGCCTACAGTTTCTGGTAAATCTCTTACAGACAATTCCTTCTGCTGAAGTGACTTCATGAAACCCATTGTCTACTAGCCTCCTTAAGAGGGCTTTCAGGGTTTCACTTAACTCTGGTGAGTTAGTCATATTTTTAAGACACTCATCAGATGTTGGAGTCTTCAACACTCTTAAGAAAGAGCTTTGAATAAAGGAACGTTGAGCATGAGTAAGTACAATGAGCAGCAGAAACAGTAAAAGATTAATAGGCACTCTTATACAGTGAAGAAAAGAAAAGAAAAGCAGAAACACATCTTTCCCAGGGGTTTGCCAGACTTTCCAGGAGTAGGCCTCTTTGAAGCCCTATTCTCCGAGGTAGACTTCGGTGAAGTCCCAATACTCAGAGATAGGTCTCTGTAAAGCCCCATTCTCTGAGGTAGACTTCAGTGAAGTCCCAATACTCAGAGATGGGCTTCTGAAACCCCATTCTCAGGCCTACTCCACTGGAGTAAGCCTGGCAGCTCTCTGAATCTTTTCTCCCGAGATTGTGGCTATGAAGTTTCAGAAAGGAGAATTACAATGGAAAAGTGAGTTCTCAAGCTGGGTACTGATGGCTGACACCTATATTCCGAGCCTGAGATCTGAGGATTATGATTTGAAGTCCGTCTGGGCAGGAAAATCCATGAGACTCATCTCCAATTAAAGAAAAAGAGCCAGAATTGGATTTGTGGCTCAAATGTTAGAGCATTAGCTAAGAGTGGGTAGATGGGGACAGAATCTTGGTTCTGAATTTAAACCCAGGATTGGGGGATGAGAAGAAATGTGTTCTCAGTGCATGAAATCAAGGGTGTATGGTCAACATCACTATTGATGTTAACTTTGGGGTAGAGTTGATCAGTTTTATTCTGGAAAGGATTTGTTCCACTCTTCTCTGTCCTGTATTCTTTAAAAGAAATAGCTTTGAGCAATCTATACCTAAGATGTGTGGATTGCACTGAAGCACTGGTTTCATTTTTTTCTACTTACAAAATGATACATAAGTAGTGTACAAAGGAGTTTTAATTTAATATGTCGGTTTGTGAGTACATCTTGATCAATGTCATCAATTTGATCATTCTTCTCTTCTCTTTTTTGATCTTGTCTTCTCTATCTCACCCCCTCCATTTACGTGGTCACATTTTCACACATGTACATTGAATATTATGACTGGATTCTCCCACTGAACCAGTTTGGCAAAGAAATTTCTTCATTATACAGGTAAAGAAGATGAAGAGGACTACAAGCCCAAGACAGCATAGCTATTATTTTGCATCGAGATTATTTGACTTACAAAATCTCCACCCAAAGAAGCATTATAAAAAAGAACATGGCCAGGAACTAGAAGCATCTATCTTTGTGTGTGTGCTGGTTTTGGGGCCTGAGTGCTGTCCCTGAGCTGCTTTGCTAAAGGTTAGTACTCTACCACTTGAGCCACAGTATCACTTCCAGCTTTATGGTAGTCAATTGGAGGTAGGAATCTCATGGACTTTCTATCTTGGGCTCATTTTAAACCACAATCTTCAGACCTCAGTCTCCTGAGTAGCTCTGATTGCTGGTGTGAGCCACTGGCAGCTAGCAAAACATCTATTAGTTGTCCCAATTAAACATGTGGAGCAATAGGTCATTTGATACTGGTGACACTCAGATAATGATTCCTCTACTTGTTCCTTTCTGGTGTTATTACTAGTGTGATAATGCTTGCTCAGGTTTATATCACTGTGCAATCATTGCTCCATTTTGTTCAGTAAAGAGCTTTTCAGGACAGGAGAACTGTGAGAGGAGAATATGGGATGAAAATTTTATCTGTACTTCTTGTGGCCTGGCAAAAGCTTCTCAGAATGTTTGCAAGCAGAAATAAGAGTCCACTTCGGCCGAATAAAATGAAAGACACACACCTGACACAGAAGCAGTGCCACAGAAGGACAAACGGGAAAACTCATCCAGGCTCAGAGCGAAACATCAGTATGAGTTATTCAGGTGCGTGAAAATTTGTGAAGATTGTCTTTCTAACCATGGAGAAATCATTCAATGCTGACATTTACAATATGTTCCAGGACTCATATCTGTTTAGGTCTGTTTCCTCTGAATCATCTTTGATAAAGACAGAAATGAGAATGTAACAATGGAACCTAATTATGTTTTCTGAATGAGATTTCATCTCTTTCACAAATCAAGTAAGGGTTGTAATGAATGACTTGGATTTCCTGAGAGAAATACGTTTGATTCTTTGTTTCTATTAAGCTTATCAACTGAATAACTTTACATAATAACTTGTTATTATAACAAGTATGAAATAATTTTTTTTTATTTTTATAGGAGAAACCCAGTTTCTTTTTCTATAGAAAATATTTATCTGGCTTCCAACCAAAATCTTTACATCTCAGACTCCAGAGTACGTAGGATTGCAGGCATCAAATATTTTTGGAACGGAAAATCACTATGATATAGAACATGAGGAATGAAGAATTTAGACTAACAAGGAATATTTTGAAAACATTAACAAAACTGAAGTTATCAGAAACTTGCCTGCTTCAGTGAGGAGAAAAATGAGAAAGAAGTTACAGAGGCAGAGAATTGGAGACTAAAGAGAAGTGAGTGAATAGTTGTTTGTTAGAAGAGCTACTGAAGATTTCTTTTTAAGAAAATTCAGCTTGATATAGTGGTACATGTCAATAATTCTAACTACTTATGAGCTAGACTCTGGAAGGGATAGGAGGTTTGCAGTTGGTATGGTAAAATTATAATACTGAGACTTCAATATTTAAAACACACTGGTGACACATGGTGATAAGAGAGGCAGAAGTAGGAGGCTCATGGTTTGAGTGCAACCTAGGCAGTTAATAAGAAACTATCTGAAAATCAATCTAAAGCTAAACAAAGTGCTAGGTGTATGGATCAAGAACAGTTATCCAGCAAGTTTGAGGCCCTGAGTTCAATCCCTTCTCCTGAGAAAAAGAGACAAGAAAAAGGAAGAAAGATTATAATACAATTTTCAAGATATTTCCTTTGCAATTTTCTGCTACAATTTCCTTCTTCAATTGCCTTAAAATGTTTACGAAGTCACTTACACAAATGACTACCATCATTTGGGGAAATCACAAGGAAGTCTTTGCAACCAGCTTTGTAATAGAACAATTTTGTCAAGGAGATTTCAATGAGCTGAAAATGAGAGATAATGGGCTCATGAAATTGCACTTCATAGCTATGTGTCAGAATGTGAGCAGCTCATAAAGAGGATTTATTTCTTAAGAGAAGAGGAGGATTAAGTTGATTTATCAACTTAAAAAATTACGGTAAATTCTGTTGCTATTTGGGATACAATTTCAAGCAAGGTGTTAAACCAATAAAATTATGGTTGAGATTTTTATAAAAGCTGTAAGATAATTTTTTCATAGATTTTTATAGAAGCTATTCAACAATTGTTGGATAAATCACAATAATGCAAAAATGTGTTCTGTGTCATCTGATGGTGTTACCTATCTCATCATCTAGGGTTGGAAGAATGTTATCTTCATTTTAAAAATGCAGAAATGGAGGCATGAGGAGAGTTGGTGTGTTTCTGAAGGCTGATGTGTAAATGACAATTGAGATTGAGCAGAACCAGAATCCATGGCTCAGATTTAATTCATGATTTGGAAACCCCGTGACTATACTAATATCTAAAACTCTTGTGCTAGCTGGGTGACATTTTACATGTTTCTTAGAGTAGTCATCTGTTTTTGAGAATTAAAGAATATACCTTGGGAAGGTGGTTCAGTGGTAGAGCACTTGACTTACATGCCTGAGGCCCTAGGTTCGATTCCTCAGCACCAAATAAGCAAAAAGAAAAAAAGCTGGAAGTGGCATGTGGCTCAAGTGTTAGAGCACTAGCCTCGAGCTGAAGAGCTGAGGGACAGTTCCCAATCCGAGTTCAGGCCCCACAAATGGACCCCCCCAAAAAAAAAAGAATATACGTTTTGTGAAGTATTATGCACAGAATATGAAACAAGAATTCCCTGAATTCTGAAGTTCTTTATGTATTTCCCTTTAAATTATTATTTTTAAGACTCAAGATAGTGAAATTATTAACATTCCTTACATTCCAGAAAGCATTATTTGAACCCATTTGGAAGAATTTCTACAATAGTATTGTAATGTATGGGTTTTTGATGTGCTTATTTGCCTTCTCTCTGTATCTGCTTAATTGGGTTATTTATTGTATGATTCATGTATTAAGAATTCTTTATATATTATGAATAAAAGCTATTTGACAAGAATTTTATATTTTGCTTCATTATATTAGCAAAAATGTCTGCTTTGTGTTTGAATAGATTATGGGCTTATCTGAGGATGTGCAGGACAAGAATTAAGTCACATAAAGAAGAACGAAAGAGAGGAAAAGGTGAAAAGGATAAGATAGGAAGAAAAAAGATCAGAAGTTCAGTAGAACTAAACAAAAAACAAAAAGATAATTTAAAAAGAAAAAAAGAGAAAGAAAACAAAAAAAAAAAGAATGAAAAACACACACTCACATATCCCTAAAATAAAAATTATAAGAGGAAAAAAAGTTACTGGAAAACGATTTTTTTTTTCAAAAAAGGCAAAAATTAAACATTAAAAAGAGTTTTAGAAAAGAGAAAAAAAATTTATATAAGGTACAAAAAAAAAGAAGAAGAAAAAACTTCTTTGATTTTTTTGGGAGGGGTGGGAAAAATCCTGTATCTCCCATGTGTCGGTAACCAGCCTCTTGTTGGAGTCTCTTGTCTGCTTGTGGTTCTGCTGCTTGGTTGGTTTCTTAAGTCAGTTTGTTCGAACAGGCAGAAAAATGCTCTGCTTTACCCAGGATTTTGCGATCCTCCTCCCAGGCTAGTTCAATGGGAGGCAGATCTACTTTTGAGTATCACAAAACAGGGGGATGCAGTGATGAGGCTAGGTTCTGGGTAGAGTTGAGGCCTTTCAACAAACAGTGGCTTTTCCCGGGGGCTAGTTTGTGAAAAACTCACAGAGAACAGCCTGGAGCCATTCTCAGGGTTTCTGTTTACTGAATTTCAATTGATTGTCCTGGCTGCTAGAGGGAGGGTCAGCCTCTGGCTCTGATTACCCAGTGAAGAAAGCCACTCCTTGGGCTGCCGCAGGAGCTGGGTGACTTTTCCCTGGGTGGAGCTGAGTCTGGTAGGTCATGCCGCTGTTAAGTTCTTGTGATATGCTAATTTACTCGTTTTATTCCAAGGCTTGAGTTGGAGCTAGCAGCTCCTCGGAGCTTTGTCGGTATCCAAGATGGAGATCTCCTGTACTGGGTGGTGGAGGGGTGGCCTTCCCTCCTCTGCTCCCTGAGAAGGAGTGAGGATGTTAGGCTTCTACTCACACTGAGTCTTGGTTCCTGGGTCATCTCTGGTCTGTGAACTGCAGGATGAAGATGTCTGCTCCTTGTCGGTTCTGGCTGGTGTTGAGTAGAATCCGCTCGGCTGCTGCTTCTGGCTCCTTCATCCTGGACTCTCTGTGGTTCAGGTATGGTGCCTGCGATCACCGCTGCCACCGCTGCCACTGCTGCAGCAGCAGCTGGCAAGAGCTCAGATGTGTCTCCTTGCCTGGATTTTCCCTCTCTGGCCTGACTGTCTGTCCTGTGATGGCATACTTGGTGTGATCTCTGGCTTAGGACTGTTCACTGGAACTCTAAAACTGCTTTCTATGTGAGAGCTTGTTTAGACTCCAGCTTCTCCTCCGCCATCTTCCCAGAACCCCTATGTGTTTGAATAAAAATGGATGACATGTTTGCCTGATTTCAGAGCAACTGGGAATATTTTCATTCTAATGCAGTACTCTTTATCAGATCAAGAAAGTTCCCATATAATAATTTTGACAAATTTTTACCATTCTGCTAGTTTGAAAAGATAAGATTTATTTTAGAGTTACAGCAGGGAATTCCCCTGTGACCAGTCTCCTCTACAGGCATGGAACCCCTCTTTGCAAACTGCTGATCATAATGGAAGCAATTTTTTGTTTGTTAGGAATATAAAATTTTTTTTCTCATTGAATAAAACATATCAACTTTAATTAATTTTCACTGCTTTTAATTTCTATCTTAACAAATTATTTTTTTTAATTGTATTTTATTTTATTTGAGAACATACTGTACAGAGGGGCTACAATTACATGGGCAGGATAATGCATACATTTCTTACCAAGCATTGCGGCCTCGTCCTTTGTTTACCCTTCACTTCCCTTCCCCGCCTCCCCCCTACCCCCACCCAATTTTACCCCCCTCCCCCCACCCAATTATACCCCCTTCCCCCCCCCACACTGACATTGTAAAGCTGGTTTTGACATGACATTTTGTACTTCTCATTGTTGCAACAGGTCCACCTGAATCCTTAAATGACTTGTTTGTCCCCATCTCCTCCACATGTTATACTGACATCAAATGTAGTGAAAGCGGGGGTTACACTGTGGGGGAGGGACATACAAAGCAACAAAGAAATAATCTTACAAATGCGTTAGAAACACATGCATGAAAGAAACGAAAACATTAAAATACATATTTAAGGGTTCATTTTCCTAACATCACATTATCTGACCTTTTCCGCTTGACTCATACCTATACTAGATATTGCAAATAAGGGAAACCATGGGACCTATGCTTCTTTGGGCCTGGCTTACTTCACTTAATATAATTTTTTCCAAACCTTTCCATTTCCTAACAAATGGGGAAATGTCATTCTTTCTGATGGAGGCATAGAATTCCATTGTGTATATATACCACATTTTCTTGATCCATTCATCTACTGAGGGACATCTGGGTTGGTTCCATGTCTTAGCTATGGTAAATAATGCTGCAATAAACATAGTTTTGCTGGTAGCTTTAGTGTGGTCTTGTTTGTAAACATTTGGGTAAATGCCCAAAAGTGGGATTGCTGGATCATAGGGGAGATCTATGTGAAGTCTTTTGAGGAACCTCCATACTGCTTTCCAAAGTGGTTGAACAAGTTTACATTCCCACCAACAATGAAGTAAGGTTCCTTTCTGTCCACATACCCTCCAGCATCTGTTGTTGTTAGAGTTCTTGATTTTTGCTGTTCTAACTGGAGTGAGGTGATATCTCAATGTTGTTTTTATTTGCATTTCTTTTATGGCTAGGGATGTTGAACATTTCTTCATGTGTCTATTGGCCATCCTTCTTTCTTCTTCAGAGAAGCTTCACTTTAAGTCTCTTGCCCACTTATTTATTGGGCAGTTGTTTCTTTGAGGATTTGTTGTTGGGTGGTTTAATTTTTTGAGTTCCAAGTATATTTTAGATATGAGACCCTTTTCCGTTGTATGGCTAGTAAAGATCTTCTCCCAATCGGTGGTCTTTCTATTGATCTTGCCAGCTATGTCATTTGCCCTGCAGAAGCTCTGCAATCTTATGCAATCCCATTTGTCCAACCTTTCTTTGATTTGTTGTGCTTCCGGGTCTCTATTCAGAAAATTTCGACCTGAGCCAAGGAGACCTAGGGTTTCTCCTATTCCATCCTGTAATGTTTTCAGAGTGTCTGCTTTGAGTTCAAGGTCTTTGATTCATTTGGAGTTGATTCTGGTGCAGGGTGATATAGAAGGATCTAGCTTTAGTTTTCTACATGTAGTTAACCAATTTTGCCAGCACCATTTACTGAAGAGGCTGTCTTTCTTCCATTCTATTGTTTTAGCTTCCTTATCGAAGATTAGATGGCTATAGGTCTGTAGGTTCATTTCTGGGTTTTCAATTCTATTCCATTGGTCCTGAGGTCTGTTTTTATGCCAATACCAAGCTGTTTTGATTACTATGGCTTTATAGTAGAGTTTGAAATTTGGTATTGATATTCCTCCAGCAGTGTTCTTTCCGTTGAGGAGCGTTTTTGCTATTCGGGGTCTTTTATTGTTCCATATGAATTTTTGGATTGCCTCCTCTATTTCCTTGAAGAATGAGGGTGGAATTTTGATAGGTTTCGCGTTGAATTTGTAGATAGCCTTGGGAAGTATTGCCATTTTCACGATGTTAATCTTGCCAATCCAGGAGCATGGGAGGTTTTGCCATTTTTTAAGTTCTGTGTTGATTTCCTTTTTCAAGATTTTAAAATTTTCATCATAGAGGTCCTTCACTTCTTTGGTTAAGTTAATTCCTAGGTATTTTATTTTTTGTGGTGCTATTACAAATGGAGTTGCTTTCCTAATTTCAGCCACACTTTTCTCATTGTTGGCATACAGAAAAGCCATTGATTTTTGGGGGTTAATTTTATAACCTGCTACATTGCCAAAGTTTTGAATCAGCTTGAGTAATTTGGGAGTGGAGTCTATGGGATTCTTTAAATACAAGATCATGTCATCTGCAAAGAGGGAGAGTTTTATTTCTTCTTTCCCTATTTGGATCCCCTTTATGTCTGCATCTTGTCTTATTGCTGTAGCTAGGCATTCTAATACTAGATTGAAGAGAAGTGGAGAGAGTGGGCATCCTTGTCTTGTTCCTGAGTTAAGAGGAAATGGCTTTAGTTTTTCACCATTGAGTATAATGCTGGCTGTAGGTTTGTCGTATACAGCCTTTATTGTATTGAGGAATGTTCCATGGATTCCTAATTTTTCTAGAACTTTCATCATAAAGGGGTGTTGGATCTTGTGAAATGCTTTTTCTGCATCTATTGAGATAACCATGTGGTTCTTATTCTTGCTCCTCTTGATGTGATGAATAATATTAATTGATTTGCGTATATTGAACCAGCTTTGCATCCCTGAAATGAATCCTGTTTGATCATGGTGTATGATTTTTTGGATGAATTGTTGAAGTTGATTGGCCAAAATTTTGTTGAGAAGTTTTGTATCAATGTTCATCAAAGAAATGGGTCTATAGTTCTCTTTCTTTGATGAGTCCCTGCCTGGTTTTGGGATGAGGGTTATGATGGCTTCATAGAATGTGTTCGGTAGTGAGCTTTCTCTTTGAATTTCATTGAAGAGTTGGAGGAGTATTGGTGTGAGCTCTGCTTTGAAGGCCTTGTAAAATTCCGCTGTAAAATCATCTGGTCCTGGACTTTTCTTAGCTGGGAGGTCTCTTATTGCTGTTTCTATTTCAATGCTTGATATGGGCCTGTTAAGCTGGTTTAACTCATTTTGTTTAGTTTTGGCATGTCAATATTTGCTAGGAAAAGGTCCATTTCTGTCAAGTTCTCAAACTTATTAGCATAAAGTTTTGAGAAGTATTCCCTTATAATGTTCTGAATCTTAGTTGTTTCCGTGGTGATGTTTCCATTCTCATCTCTGAGTTTATTAATTTGTGTATGTTCTCTCCTTTTTCTGATAAGGTTTGCTAAGGGTCTGTCAATTTTGTTAAGATTTTCAAAGAACCAACTCTTTGTTTTGTTGATTCTTTCTATAGTTTTTTTGGATTCTAATTCATTTAATTCTGATTTAATTTTGATTATTTCTTTCCGTCTACTGGATTGGGGTTTATCTTGCTGCTCTTTTTCAAGGAGGTTTAGATGTGTCATTAAATTGCTAGTTTCCAATCTCTCCAATTTGTTGATGTAGGAGCTTAGAGCTATAAACTTGCCTCTGAGTATTGCCTTTGCTGTGTCCCAGAGGAGCTGGTAATTTGTGTGTTCATTTTTGTTGAACAGCATGAACATTTGAATTTCCTTTCTAATCTCTTCCATGACCCACTCATGATTCAGCAGTGTGTTGTTCAGCCTCCATGTGATACCGGACTTTCTTTGGTGGCTTTTGGTGTTGAGTTCTAATTTTATTCCCTTGTGGTCAGAGAGAATGCAAGGTATAACTTCAATGTTTCTGAATTTAGACAAGTTTGCTTTGTGGCCTAAAATGTGATCTATTTTAGAAAACGTTCCATGTGCTGTTGAGAAGAACGTGTATTCTGATGCTTCTGGGTGAAATGTTCTGTAAATGTCTGTTAAGTCTAGTTGATCTATGCAGCTGTTTAGATCTGCGGTTTCTCTGTTGAGTTTTTGCCGAGTTGATCTATCTAGTGGGGAGAGTGGTGTGTTAAAATCCCCAACAATTAATGTCTTTGGATCTATATGGGATTTGAGGGAAAGTAGTGTTTCTTTGATAAATTTGGGTGCTCCATTGTTTGGCGAATAGATATTTAGAATTGTAATATCCTCCTGAAGGAGAGATCCTTTAATTAGTATATAGTGACCTTCTTTATCTCTTCTCACGAATTTTAATTTGAAGTCTATTTTATCTGATATTAGGATTGCAACTCCCGCCTGTTTATGAGGGCCGTTTGCTTGGTAGATTTTGTTCCAGCCTTTAACCTTGAAAATACGTTTGTTTTTACGGGCAAGATGTGACTCCTGCAGTCAGCAGATAGAAGGGTCTTGTTTTTTAATCCAATTAGACAGTCTATGTCGCTTAATTGGAGAGTTCAGTCCGTTAACGTTAAGAGATAGGACTGAGAGGTATTTGGGAGTTCCTGCCATGTTATCCACCTTCTTGGGGGCTGTGAAAGCTGGGTTCTTCCTAAGGTTCTTGGATTCTCAGTTTGGGTGCAGTTTCTTGGCCTTTGTTGCGGTCTTGTTGGTTTTCTATATGTAGGACATCTTTAAGAATCTTTTGTAGGGCTGGTTTGGTGGAGATGTATTGTTTCAATTTTTCTTTGCTATGGAAGGTTTTTATTTGGCCTTCAGTTATGAAGGAGAGTTTAGCTGGGTACAGTATTCTTGGTTGATAGTTGTTTGTTTTTAGGGCATGGCTTACATCATTCCAGGCTCTTCTTGCTTTGATTGTCTCTGCTGAGAAATATGAGGTAATTCTAATTGGTTTCCCTTTATAGGTGATTAACCTTTTCTCCTTGACAGCTTTAAGGATCTTTTCCTTGGTCTGGGTTGATCCTGTGTGGATTATAATGTGACGGTGGGATGTCCTATTCTGGTCTGGTCTATTTGTGGTTCTAAAAGCTTCTTTATCTGAATAGGCCTATCTTTTTGTATGTTTGGGAAGTTCTCTGCTAGGATCCTGTTAAACAAATTTCCTAGACCATTAACTTCTGTTTCTAGGTGCTCCTCTACACCCATTATCCTTAGATTGGGCCTTCTGATGGTGTCTTCCAGGTGTTGGATAGACCTATCATATTTCTTGGACTTGTCTTGGATGGTTGTATGTTCTTTCTCTATAATATCTAGGCTGTCTTCAATCCCTGAGATTCGATCTTCTGCATGGTCTAACCTGCTGTCAAGACTCTCTACTTTGTTTTCTATCTCTTTTCCTTCTAATTGGTCAGCTTTGATGGCTTCAAGTTCTTTGTTGAAGCTCTGTTTTAGGTCTTGTATGAATTTCTTTACTTCCTTAATTTGGTGTTCAGTGTTTGTTCTCAAATCACTTAGTTGATTGGTTATGGTTTCTTTGGACTCCCATTCCTTCTGTTGGGTTCCATTCAGCATTCCCTTTGTGGTCTCCCTGACTTCCTTCAGCTCTTTGTTAATGGATTCCATGAATGCCTTTAGTGATCTTTGTGTATTCTCTACCTGGTCTCTTAATTCGTGAATTACTCTTTGATTAGTTTCCTCCCTTCTGTGGGATTCCTGCAGTTCTCTTTGAGTGTTCTCTGCCTGCTCACGCCATTCCTCCCTTTCTCTTTGAGTATTCTGAAGTTGTTCATGCAAATCCTGTATCAGTTTTTGAGAAGCTTCCTCACGCTTATGATATTCCTGTATAAACTTCTGGGATGCCTCCTCTCTCTCCCTATCACGCTCATACAGAGTCCTTTGTACATTGTCAAACTTCTCATTTATCACGTTTGCTATTAGTGTTTGTAGAGCTATTTGGGAACTCTCCTCTGGATTATTCTTTATCTGTTCTAATCCCTGATTATCAAGGTTGGGAATTGAGATACCTGAATTTGCCATTTTTCTTGTGTTTTAGGAATATAAAATTTTTGACCTATGTACTCAGGATGTTTTCCCAGGAAACAAATCCACACGTAGAAATTAGATCATCACAGCTGTTTGAAATGGCATTATCAATATATATTTGTATTATTGATGTGCCATATCGCTATATAAAACAGTTTGTCACATAACAGTTTTTGAAAGAACAAACAAATGAATAATCTAGAATCTGGTATGGCAGTAACTTCTAGATGATTTTCTCATATTTTCAGACTTTTCATAAACATAAATTATAAAAGCCAAATGAGGTGATTTATACCTATAATCCTAGCTACTCTGAAAATAGAAACGTAAATAGTCGAAGTTCAAAGTCAAACTGGAAAACATACAAGAGACCTCCATCTCAATCAATAAAATCTGGATGTGCCAATGTGTGGATGTCATCCTACCTATTACTGGACATACAACTAGGAAGTTCAGTATCTAGGTAGCCTAGGAATAAACAAATTCAAGATTCTATATCAAAAACAATCAAAGCAAAAATTACTGGATGTGGCATGATTCAAGTGGTAAGGTGCCTGCCTGGCAAAGGCAAGGCTCTGAATTTGAACCCAAGTACTTACCAAAAAAGTATTAAAAGTAAACATTATGAATTAATTCTCTAAATAATGTATCTGTAAATATTGTATATTCATATAGACTTGATAAAATTATATTGTGGTTAATATGTCACAAAATAAAGTAACTGAAGTCTCCATAAGGTACTTGTGAAATATTAATGTCGTATTTGTGATGTATAATAGAAATACTTAAATTGGAAAAAGATTTCAAGGGAATTATATGTGTTCTTACAACATCATAAAGATCCATAATAACCTCAATATAATTTAATGATATCTAGAAAACAGAAGTCAATATTGAATGTTTACATTAAAAAAAAGTTTGCTCCCAAACTTGAGATTTAATATACCTTGCTAATTAGGAGGCAGAGATTTAGAAGACTGATATAATGGACAGTTTTGACAAAAAAAATTCGTAAAAAATCTACAAAAACAAAGAAAGCTAGATATAGTGTAATTTTCCTGTTATCTCACGATGTGGAAGCCATAGGTAAGAGAACATTGCTCAAGGGAGTCTTCGCCTGAAAAATAATCTAAAGTGGTTAGAGCCTTAGCAATTTCAAGCACCAATAGTGCCAAAGGAAAAAGAAAAGAAAAAAACAGAAAATGAAAGGAATGGATAAAAAGAAAATATTTTCTCTTCATTCTTGATTTCATTTCATTGGATATAAGAATTGACAGTATTTTGTTTACTGTTTCAGGATTCAGGCCTCTCTAATATAAAAATATTTATTTCAAGTAAATATTGTATTATTACTATTTATTAACTTATTATTAGACCTTTCGGTTTGGAGATTGAAATCATGGCTTTGTATATATTAGTCTCGTTCTACAACTTAGCTGTACCAAAGCTCTCTTGTACAGTTTTGAAAATTGTTTATGAATTCTTCCATAGTTAGCTATT
Organism: Dipodomys merriami; assembly: GCF_024711535.1. Lineage (NCBI taxonomy): Eukaryota > Metazoa > Chordata > Mammalia > Rodentia > Heteromyidae > Dipodomys > Dipodomys merriami. The sequence continues at coordinate 46,319 of NW_027206610.1, read as the reverse complement.
ATACTTTTCATCTTATATTTTTTCTCCCACCTTTTCCCCTATGTATTTTATTTTATGTGTTGAAAACTCAATTTTATCTTCTAAATTTAGAAATTTGCTTTGGAGTTTACAGAGAAGTCAGTTATTTGTGACATCTTTTAAAATTATATATAGATATAAGTATTTCATATATATGATTGATTCTTAAAATTCATTGCAATAAGCAACATTTATCTGTTCATATTCACATAGCTATTGAGCCATTGTGATCCTCTCCTAAGAATAGCTTCCCTTATTCTTGCCATGTGAATTCTTAGAGTGCTGTTAATCATATCCAAGTTTAATTATTTGTCTTTTACTATCTATTGGATTAACTTGTAGATTTATGGGCATATCCAGTTATTAGAAATGAGGAAAACCATGCAGCATATATTTAATTGGATCTGGTTTATTTCACTTAATAGCATTTCCCCCCAGTCTTTCCATTCCTTCAGAATGGGGTAATACCATTCTTTCCCATGGAAGCACAGAATTCCATCAGTGCAACAGAATTCAAGGTCCAGAAATGAATCCACTCCTATAGGCACATAATCTTTAATAAGGAAGCCAGAAACACAGGATGGAAGAAAAACAGGCTCTTCAAAAAATTGGTTTAACTGGCTGTACACAGATCATTTTATAACCTCCTGCACCAGAATCAATTCCAAATGGATTGAAGTGCTCAATTTAAGTCCAGATGCTGTAGGAATCTTACAGGAAGTGTTAGGGGAAACATGAGGGCTCCTTGGAATAGGTCAAAATTTCCAAAGTAAGTCTGGATAAATGGGATTAAATCAAACCAAATCAATCATTTGTCAGACTCAAAAGCCATGAAAAAAAGAGATAGTGTAGCACAGATTTATTAGGGAGCAAACCTACAGATAAGAGCCTCAGCCAATGGTAAACCCTTTCTCACTTTTCTAACTAGGTTATTTATAGTGGGTTTACATGAATATAAGTGTTTTTTGATAGGGATTAGTCAGAAAACAACTAATGCTAAGACAGTGATAGTATGTAGCTGGAGAAAGGGAGTCATTAAGGCAGGAGTGTCTAGTTCAAAGACTTGGCTTGGTGCCAGCTAAGTAAGGTATAGTTGCACAAGGGAAGGGTGGTAAAACAGGAGTGGTTATAAACAAAAGCATTGGTCTGAAGCCTCAAAATAAGGACCTCAGTCTGTGTGGACCAAACAGTCTCTAACAATAAGTTTTATTTAAATTAACAAGCACGATTTTAAATTTTGCAGAGTGGGATGGTACATAGTCACAGGCAATTTCTCCTATGTCAGGTAATCCAGTCTACTCTTTCACATGTTACTCAGTAGCCAGGTTTCAATGCAAATGACTACAATAAGATTGTACAAATGTACAAATGAGGCTGTGACTTTTCCCTCTCATGAATCAAAATTCTGTCAAATGATTTCTGTCTTCCAGATGTTTACACATTTCTCAGGATCTTTTTTTACTATTTTGTCTTCATTATTGATAATCATAGTACATTTTGTTGTTGTTGTGTGTATATGTCATTTTTAGGGAGCAAATGGTCCCTAAATGCTTAATGGTCTCCCTTGTATTTTTTGCTCATGGCTGATGACACTCTATCCTTGAGTCACATGCTCACCTTATGTTTCTTGCTGGATAATTGGAGATAAGTTTTCACATTTTATATGTTTGGAATGACATTGAACTAAAATATTCAGGTCTCAGCCTCCTGAGTTCTAGGATTATACACATGAATGCTAACACCAATCTTTGCTTTACTGTTATTTTAATTATGTGGTAGAGGAAAGTGGAAGTATACTTGTGTTAAGTGTGCAATTTTCAAATACAAGTTTGAATCAACTTGATATAATATAACTGTTATTAATTTTAAAGTTAAATCAATGAGTGTCACACATTCCCACAGAAATATAATTGAAAGCAAAAGGCATAATTGTTTTCTTAAAACAATCAATGAAACCATAAATTACTTTCACTTTACAAATCATGTTTTATTTAACTTAAATTAGCAGACTTCTTTGAGTAAAAGTAAATATATTAATTGTATACCACAAGAAACAAAGTTATTATAGTTAAGAAAAATATTTCATCACACCCAGAATATACGTTTTAGTATATCCTCACTAAAAAGAAACGTTACATGCAGAAATTAATGGGTATGATGGAGTTTATCATTACACAATATATAAATAAATGGGATTACCACTCAATACTTTAGAAATATGTAAAAAATAATTATGTATCTAGGAGCGAGTAGCTCATGATTGTAACCCTAGCTACTAAGGAGGCTGAAAGCTTAGAATCATGGTTCACAGCCAGCCTAGGCAGGAAAGTCGACGACCCTCTTATCTCCAATGAGCCACCAAAAAACTGACAGTGGCTCAAGAGGTAGAGCACTAGTCTTGAGCTAAAGAGCTGAGGGACAGTGTCCAGTCCCAGATTTTAAGCCCTACAACTGACTGAAAATAAACAATTAAAATAAATATTTTGACATAAATGTTAAAATATCTATTCTAAAAATTTTAAATCCTCACTAGTTATACTAGTTTATATAAATATAGAGACGATTTTTTCTGGATTTAGTTGTCATTGAATTTTGTAAATCACATATTTGTCACTCAATTCATATTTGTATGTTTATATACTTATATACCGTAAGTATAATTAAATGATATGTGATAGGCAGTGCTGTTTTAGGAATTTCACTTGGCTTTTTAACATTAACCCTTCTACCCTAAAATCGATATACCCTCCAACCTTATCAGAGATTTCATCTCATTGGAGCAAAAAAGTATAAGCTATAATCATTGTTTGGAACAACTGTAACATTTTACATGAATTTCACTTAGTTTAAGATCCAAAACATTCAAGTTATCTTAACCATGCCAATAATAGCAAAATGTCTTCTGAGCTTTGCAGTCTCTTAAGATATGAAAATCTTTAATTATACATCTAGTTTTTTCTGCCTAACATCTTATGTCTTAGGAAGATCTTTTTGGGTAACCCTCTGTTCCTGACTAGAAGACCGCACCAAAGGCAATATGGAAAATACTTGAAAACAATTAAAAAAGCAATCACAGATACTCTTCTAATCACCAGTTTCAATGAGAATATACATTAAAGTAACACGTTATTGTTGAATTTAAAGAGCAATAATTAAACTTTAATTAGCAATGAAGAAGATAACAGAAAACTGTGTTTGAAGACATCTTGACTTTCAACAATTCAATATAAGCGTATTGGATTTATCTTGTTTTTCTATGGTGTTACCAAAATAATAGGGACCAACACCCAAAGGCAGGAAAACACCTAAGCCAAAGCAGTAAACTTTTGTCTATAAAATAATAGTGAGGGTGTGACTCTTCCAAAGTCAGGCTTGCAAAGAGGAAAGTGTATTTGCTTTGGAGTGAACAATAAAAAATATAAAAATCCTTTATTAATGTTTTACATATCTTGACTAGAACTTCTCATGTTGGAGAAGAGGAAAGGTATGAAAAATTTCAAGATTGTTTGACTATTCCCGAAGATCATTCTTATTTATCAGCAATAGCTTGGGTTACACTTAGTATCATGCTTGTTTAAATTTAGAAGTATTATTTGTTTCTGGGTTATAAGCCGCAAAGCCTTGAGTATTGGTAAAGGTCATTTCCTAAGAGGTGAAAGTTGCTGTGTAAACAAACCTAAAATATCAAAGACAGCATAGTGGAAACTATTTTCTAGCTATATGGCAATCTGTGGTGTAGATTTTGTTTCGCATTGTTCCAGGGGACTCATTTTTGTTATCTTCTTTTTCACCATCTAGTGTTCCTGTAATATTCTATACCATCCTCTGATGACTATAAATTTACTGGATTCTCTAATTTCTCTGTTTCTGTTTTACCTTTTTTAATTACTTTAGAAACTCTAACTCAACATGACATAAATTATGTTTATAATATTAGCAAACAGATTTCATTTCCATATTCTTAATTTAGACTTCTACATAATTTTGGTACTTAGTGATCCCCAAATGTGAAAATAAAGGTAGGAAGCTTCTTATTTAGATATTATTTAGTATTTCAAGACTTCATTAATTCAAGGCCCTTAGTAGTATGTACATCATACATGTGTACTAAGCTGGTGGCAACTTTTTCTTATTCTCAGAAACTAGGAAATATGGTGTCCCTGTAGTTTCATTAGGAAAAGGCTGTAGTTGAATTAATTAATTAAACCAAATCTTCTGTAAATTATTTCTACAAGTTATTTGGCTTAAATAATCTGTTTTTACCATTTTACAGTTCTAAAGGACAGAAATCTAAAAGAAGTCTCACTAGATAAAAATAGAGACACCCACAGAGCTAAAATATTTTTCAAATGATTCTCGTGGAAAAGATATTTATCTCCTGTACTGCTTCCCAGAAATTCAGAATCTGGGTTGTTATTTTTTCCTTTATCTTCTAATGTAGCATCTTTATATCTTTCTGATGGTTCTTACCTAATCATGTCCCTTTTGAACTACACCTGGGACTTTTAACTACCTTTGAGTATACTTCCCCCATATGATAATTATTCAAATTTGTTCTCCTTGGGTAATGAGAGGTTATTATTTTACAAACATATATATAATGCAAATCTACATTTGAAGGATTAGGTATGTGGGAAAGACTGATATTTTGTGAAGGTATTTTGCTATGTACAATGAGTGTGTAGCATTCTTTCTATTATAACCTGTTATCCTTTCATTAACCTGAACAAGATATTTCTTCAATGAAATATAACTAGAAAAAATTTAGTCCCTGAAAGCAATTAATCCTGATTAAAACATTGTCATGTACTAGAAATCAAGAATGCCTGAAGCAGTTCGGGCACTATCACATTTTATATATTCTGCATACAATCTTCTCTTTTCAAGAGCATTTGATTGTTATTATTTTGGAATTATGGTTAATATTTATTTGACTGCTATTTTTAAAGAATGCATCACCCAATACTGGTTCTCTTTTTCTAACTTTTTTGGGTCTAATCTATTTTTGAAAGAAAGGCAGCCATTTGAATTACATGAACTGCTTATTGAAGTTGAATCAGCATGGAGAGGAAAGGAAGAAAATTGATGACCTTGTGGGTATATCACATTAAAAATGTATCTACAAGCTATTTATCTCAAAATCGTCTATTTTTCATTATATAAGATTCTGATATAATTTAGTCTCTCAACTCACACATTGTTAATGCAGTCTTATTTCATGCCTCCCCAAAACAAACACCAAATTACTATTTATTTTTAAATTATCATTTATTTAAAAATATATTTAAAAAATTAGTCGAGGGAAATGGTTTATTAGATATTGAGAGTCATGTTCAGACTCTAAGGTGAAAGCCAGAGAGGGGAAAGAATCCTGATTTTATTCTTCCTTGTGCCACTCTGATTTACTTCATCTGTTTCTGAAAGAATGAAATTCTTGATTTGAAGCCTTTTGCTTGATATCCACAATGTGTCATTCTTCCATTATTAATAGAATTTGGAGAAAGGATGAGAATTCACACTAGAAATAGGAGAAGAGGGAAAGAGAAGAAGAAATCAAGATATTTTATTCTTCCTCATCACAATCACAAGGTCTGGATAATGATAACGGATATTAGATACAACGCTCTAGAGTGATTAAACCCATCTATAGAAAAAGATAACCCTACAAGTGATCACATGGAGAATGCTTATTTATAAAATATTGTAATAATTTCCTACAGAAAATGTTATCTATTTGTTAAGTTCTTGGTTAGGATTTGTTTAATTCTGGTGTGCTATAGTCAACTATCATAATGGTATACAAGGATGGTAAGAAACTAACATCTTAATATCACATTCTAATATTAGCTTAATTCTGCCTGTGTTATATGTATGAGGCTGTATTTGAGTTTTGCTTCAATTTCACATGCTATATTCTTCCTGTATATAAATTGAAGGAAGACTCCCTCTGAAATATGCTATTTTTACATGGCTAAGGGAAAACAAGTTAGCTTTTAGACACAGACAATGAGATAGAAATCTTCCCCTAGAAATAATCTTTCTCCAATTCTGGTTCACTTTTGTAAGCTGAAATAACTCACATAACCCATTTTGACATTGCAGGTAGAGGTAAATCTCACTTAAAGAAGCTGATGCAACACATAGAGTAATATACCAAGATATGCAACACTTGATATAAAGAGAAAAAAAGAGAACTATAATACAATCAATCATACTTGTGCTCACAGGTCTCTGCAGGAAGGAAGGTATTATGTACCTTTGTTTCTAAAACTACTGAGATCTTCAAATCATGTCTTTTATGCTTGGATGTTACAGGAATTAGAGAACATTTTGATACTGAGACAGCATAAAATCTCGAAGAAAGCTGGACTAATCATTTCAATACTACCTTTTGTTCTCCAAGAAAATAAACCATTTTAAAGACAATACTTTATAATTTCTTACCTAGTATCTTTTATTTTCCAGAAATGGATTTTGTTAATATATGTGACTATCCAACAGAATAAATACCTTCATTTTTATGCATATTGTGCAGACAGCAAGTCAATTAGATGTAAGTGTGAGTTCATCAGAAGCACTTTTTCAAACTGCAAAACTTTGTTTAAATAGAGATACAGGTGGACCCATTGCAACAATGAGATGTAGAAGACGTTATGTCGAAAAATGAACTTTACAACTTTGGTGGGGGAGGGTAGCGGGGAGGATTGGGTGGAAGGATGGGGGAGGATGGGAAGGGATGGGAAGGGGAATCAAAAGAGGAGGTTACAATGCTTGCTAAGAAATGTACTCATTATTTTGCCCATGTAATTGTAACCCCTCTGTACAGTATTTTCACAATAAAAAATAATATAAAGAAGAAAAATAAATAAATAAAACTGCAAAAAATTTGGACAAGGAGATAATACATATATTTTTTTCCATCATAAACTACCAAATCCTCCTTCTTCCTTCCTAAGAAACACACCCAATTAATAAAAAGTCATAGATATTTGGCTCTTGATCTTGAAAATGAAAGCAGAATGTTATGGATGTCTGAGATGATAGTTAATAGTGTTTTACATAGTAATGTCACATGCAACAACCCTATGAGTCCTGCAGGTCTTAACACTACTTCCTTAGTGATGTAATAGCAATGTCAGCTTTATTGGATGTAGTATTGTTTTCCACTTCCTTTCTTTCCACCTGACGTAAATTATAATACATATTATGGGTGAGTTCTCTTCTTTTTCTGATAAGATTTGCTAAGCGTCTGTCAATCACTTTGATTTTTTCAAAGAATCAACTCTTTGTTGTGTTGAGTCTTTCTGTGTTTTTTTATTCTAATTCATTTAATTCTGATTTAATTTTAATTATTTGTTTTCGTCTACTGCATTGGGGTTTATTTTACTGCTCTTTTGCAAGGAGGCCCAGATGTCTCATTAAATTTTTGGTTTCAGATCTCTCCAATTTGTTGATGTAAGAACTGAGAGCTATAAATTTGCCTCTGAGTACTGCCATTGCTGTTTCACAGAGGAGCTGGTAGTTTGTATGCTCATTTTTGTTGAATAACACGAACACTTGAATTTCCTTTCTAATCTCTTCCATGAACCAATCATGATTCAGCAGTGTGTTGTTCCGGGTCCTTGCATTGTTACAAGACCCTCTTTGGTGGTTTTTAGTGTTGAGTTCTAATTTTATTCCCTTGTGTTCTGAGAGAAAGCAAGGTTTAAATTCAATGTATCTGAATTTGGACAAGTTTGCTTTGTGGACTAAAATGTGGTCTATTTTGGAAAATGTTCCATGTGCTGCTGTGAAAACCATGTATTCTGATGCTGCTGGTTGAAATATTCGGTAGGTGTCTGTTAAATCTAATTTACCTATGCAGTGTTTAGGTCCACAGTTTCTCTTTCGAGTTTTTGCCGAGTTGATCTATCTAGTGGGGAAAGTGGTGTGCTAACGTCCCCAACAATTAATGTCCTTGGATCTATTTGGGATTTGACGGAAAGTAGTGTTTCTTGGATAAATTTGGGTGCTCCGTTGTTTGGCGAAAAGATATTTAGAATTGGAATATCCTCCGGAAGGAGATATGCCTTATTTAGCGTGTAGTGACCTTCTTTATCTGTTCTCACTAGTTTTAATTTGAAGTGTATTTTATCTGATATTAGTATTGCAACTCCCACTTGATAATGGGGGCTGTTTGCTTGGTAGATTTTGTTCCAGACTTTCATATTGAAAATGTTTTTGTTTTTATGAGCAAGACGTGAATCCTGAAGGCAGCAGATGGAAGGATCTTGCTTTTTATTTGAACTAGACAGTCTATGTAGCTTAATTGGAGATTTAAGTTCATCAATATTGAGAGATAGGACTGAGAGGTATTAGGGAGTTCCTGCCATTTTATCCACCTTCTTGGGGGCTTAGGCAACTGAGTTCTTCCTATGCTTCTTGGATTCTGTTTGGATTTAGTTTCTTGGCTTTTATTGTGGTCTTGTTGGTTTTCTACGTGTAGGACATCTTTAAGAATATTTTGTAGAGCTGGTTTGGTGGAGATAAACTGTTTAAATTTTTCATTGCTATGGATGGACTTTCTTTGACCTTGGGTTATGAATGAGAGTTTAGCTGGGTATAGTATTCTTGGTTGATACTTGTTTGTCATTAGGGCATGGCATACATCATTCCAAGGTCTTCCTGCTTGAATTATCTCTGCTGAGAAATCTGAGGTGATTCTAATTGGTTTCCCTTTATAGGTGATTGATATTTTCTCCTTGACAGCTTTAAGGATCTTTTCCTTGGTCTGAATTGATCCTGCGAGGATTGTACTGTGAGAGTGGGATGTCCTGTTTTGGCCATGTCTCTTTGTATTTCTAAAAGCTTCTTGTATCTTAGTAGGCCTATCTTTTTGCATGTTTGGGAATTCTCTGCTAGGATCCTGTTAAACAAATTTCCTAGACAATTAACTTCTATTTCTAGGTGCTCCTCTACACCCATTATCCTCAGATTAGGCTTTCTGATGGTGTCTTCCATGTGTTGAATAGATCAATCGTATTTCCTGGATTTTTCTTGAATGGTTGTATGTTCGTTCTCTATAATATCTAGGCTGTCTTCAATTCCCGAGTTTCGATCTACTATCAAGACTTTCTACTTTGTTATTTATTTCTTTTCCTTCTAGTTGGTTGGCTTTGATGGCTTCCAATTCTTTGTTGGAGCTTTGTTTTAGATCTTGTATGAACTTCTTTACTTCCTTAATTTAATGTTCAGTGTTTATTCTCAAGTCACTTATTTGATTGGTTATGATTTCCTTGGACTCCCATTCCTTCTGTTGGGTTCCAGTCCGCGTTCCCTTTGTGGACTTCCTGACTTCTTTCAGCTCTCTGTTTATAGATTCCATGGATGCCTTTAGTGATCTTTGTGTATTCTCATGCTGCTCTCTCAATTCATGTATCACTCTTTGATTACCTTCCTTATGTTCACTCAATTCCTGTAGTTCTCTTTGAGTGTTCTCAGCCTCCTTACACCATTCCTGACTTTCTCTTTGTCTCTTCTACGCCAACTCCCGCAATTCCTGTCTATCTCTTTGACTGATCTCAGCCTGCTCACACCATTCTTTTATTTCTCTTTGAGTGTTCTCAAGCTGCTCATACAATTCCTGTATCAATCTTTGAGTAGCTTCCTCAGGCTCATGATATTCCTGTATGGACCTTTTGTTTGTCTTCTCTCTCTCCCTATCACGCTCACACGAAGTCTTTGCAGGTTTTCAATCTTTTCATTTACCATGTTTACTAGTAGCGTTTGCAGAGCTTTTTGGGAGCTCTCCTCTGGATTATTCATTTTCTGTTCTGTCCCCTGATTACCATGAGTGGGAGTTGAGATACCCGGATTTACCATTTTTCTTGTGTTTTTCAGGTTTGTTCTGCCCATTTGGGATGAATGAAACACCAGTTTTATGCTAGAACACTATCTTAAGGCAAGCATCAACCAAAGTGTGTAGTTGCAAAGTAAAAAGTCTGCAGATACAATCTAGTTCAACAGATATAGCTATTCAACATCAAACAACTATGTATTAGTGTGCTGCGAACTGCAAAGAAGAATTTGGCAAAGCAGACATTATTAGGTTAAGGGAGATATGTGGGTAAAAATAGGAATAAAGGAATGTGGAAATGTAGAGGGAGAGTTAACTTGACTAAATACTAATATCTAAGTGGGAAATAGGTTGGATAGGTTGGATAGAATGATAATAGAGAGAGAGAAAAAAAGAAAGAAAGAAAAAAGGGCAAGAAAAAATAGGAACAAAAATTAAAAACTAAAAGTGAAACAAATAAATTATGCAAATTAACAAAGTAATATTCAGAGAAAAACGAGGATAGGATAAGAGAAGGGGAGGGATAGAATGAGATGTGAAAAACTTAAAAATAAAAATGCTTAAAATGTCATATAGGTACATAGAAGTAATACTGCTATTAAGGAATTTAAGTCTAAGAGGTTTTGAACTGAGTAATAAATTTCTGGATTAAGTGTGTACAAAATGGGGGATAATGTTTAATAATCGACTACAGGTATATCTGAGGATGAACAGAACAGCAATTAAGTCACACAAAGACGAACGAAAGAGAGGAAAAGTGAAAAGAAAGAGAAACAAAGAAAGAAAGGAAGGAAGAAAGCAAGAAAGAAAGAGAAAGTAGAAAGAAAGAAAGAAAAGGATCAAAAGTATGTAGAGCTAAACAAAAAAATGAATAAAAAAAAAAAAGAAAAAGCACACACACACACACACATACCCTTAAAATAAAAAGTATAAGAGCAAGAAAAAAATTGTTAATAAATATATTTTTTAAAGATAAAAATTAAAAGTTTAAAAAGTTTAAAGAAATTATAAAATGTACAAAAAATAATTCTTTGATATTTTTTGGTGGGGATGGGTAGATCCTATATCTCCCTTGTGTCTGTAACTGTCTCTTGTTGGCGTCTCTGGTTTGCTTGTGGTGTTTGATTTTCCTGCGGCTTGGTTGGTCTCTTAAATCAATTTGTTTGAGCATGCAGAAAAATGCTCTGCTTTACCCAGAATTTTGTGATCATCCTCCCAGGCTAGTTCAATGAGAAGATCTGGTTTGAGTTTCACAAAAGAGGGAGATGGCTGTTTCTTCTAGTTTGGAGATGCTATGATTAGGCTAGTTTCTGGTAGGGTGGAAGCCTTTTAGCAAACAGTAGCTTTTCCTTAGGGGGCTAGCTTTTGATACACTGACAGAGCCCAACCTGGAGCCATTCTCAGGGTTTATGTTTACTGAATGTCAATTGATTGTCAAGGCTACTATAGGGAGGGGAAGCCTCTGGCTCTGTTTACCCAGTGAAGAAAGCCACTCTTGGGGCTGGTGGAGCTTTCTCCGCTGTACTGGGTCACTTTCCGCTGGGTGTAGCTGAGCCTGGAATGTCAGAATAGGTTCCTGTGACCTGGTAAATGACCCTTGTTTTCTTTCAAGGCCTGAGTTGAAGCTAGCTGCTCAGCCAGGTCTTTGTCAGTATCAAAGATGGAGATCTCTGGTAGTGGGGAGGGGAGGGATGTTCTTACCTCCTCTGCTCCCTGAGAAGGAGTGAGGATGTCAGGCTTCTTCTCATGCCAGAGTCTTGGTTCTTGGGTCGTCTCTGGTATGCAATCTGCAGGATGAAGATGTCTGTTCTTTGTCAGTTCTTCCTGGGTTGAGTAGAATCAACTCGCCTGCTGCATCTGGAATCATTGTCCTGGACTCTTTGTGTTGTAGGTATGGCGGCTACAGCTGCCACCGCAGCCACCGCTGTCACAGTGGTGGCTGCTGACAAGTGCACAGATCTGTTTCCTTGCCTGGATTTTCTCTCTCTGGCCTAACTCTGTGTACTGTGATGGCACACTTGGTGTGATTCTCTGGCTTAGGACTGTTCACTGGAGCACTAAAACTGCTTTCTATGCGAGAGCTTGTTTAGCTTCCAGCTTCTCCTCTGCCATCTTCCTGGAACTCCTGTATGTATTTTTATTTTGTCAAGCACTGAGCTTGAACTCAGGTAGTGGCAGTTCTGCCTCAGGTTTGATCACTCTAGGCTGGGGTGCAGCCACTGGACCCATAGCCGAATCTGGGTTCCTGGGTCCCAATGGCTGACAGGAAAAAAAAATTAATGCAAAACAGAAAAAACCCTGGCAATTTGCAGATGGCTGCCAATTTTACATTTTTTTCTTTGCTAGGTGACCATACTGGGTCTGAATGACACGGTTGAAAAATGTTGGTAACCTGGCATTGCTGAAAGCTGGCAGGCTACCAGGGAAGCCATAGGCCAACACACCAACATAGGCCCTGTGTTTGATGCCTGGTCCTGACCCCTAAGAGATCTAAGAGTCTCATTCCTAGTCATAGGAATACCGATGGAAGATTATGAATAGCAAGGTTGAATTAGTTATTTCTGAATACTTCTATACAATTAGAGTGATTTTAGGAGGCCAATTGATTTTAATGAATGCTTTTTGACACATTCAAAGAATACTATTAATTACATGTATGCTATAGTTTCAGGACAGTGGTTGATTTAATTAACAATTCATTAAGGCTGAAAACAATAATATTAATTACATGAAGGCATAATAAACACCCAAGAATTGGCAGGAATGTAGCCCATATAGCTGAATAATGTGTAGACATCTCCGGCACTGTATAATGATCTATATTTATTTGTGTACTACAATCTGCATATCAATGTGTTCTTATTTTGTCAACTCATAGGGCTCAATCTCAGGTGCTGGAAATGCTAGTCAGCTTAATATGCTCCAGGCTGGCATGCTGACACTTACCCATTAATGAATTGGGCTTTGTAGACTGTGAGTTCAGATGTGAGAAGCCGAGAGTGAAACATGTTTTCTTTTTCTTTGAAAGTGGCGGTGACAGGTGGGATGTATAATTCAGATGCAAATCTATATGCTATGTAATAGGATGTAATAAATGTAAAAAATGTCGTAGGTGGAAGAATTGTCATTACAATAAATGAAAAACAGATTGAATTAGTAGGGAATCATTCTAGGATAAAATTAGACACAAAAATTATAGGACGTGGATTAAGTTTAATATTTTATTAAGCATTAACAGAATAAAAATTTCATGGAAACACAAATACCTAATAATTGGTAGTAACACACGATGCATAATTTAATAATATATAGGAATATGTCTCATTCTATAAAATACATAATTATAGTAGGAATGTACGTACATATGTGATAAACAATAACAGGATATTGAGTAATTTTAATTAATGCTTTATTAATTGTTAACTGGGACACGTCATTAAATGGAGACATAATTTAATACCTAATAATTGGTGGTAATACTATCTATAATTTAATAATATGCAGACATCTCTCTTTTTGTGTATATAATATTTTTATACAACAATCTCTATCTATTTATATCTCATTCACTCCTGGGGCTCAGTGGTTGAATATTCACCGAGGAAGCATGAAACACTGGGTTAGATTCCTCAGTGCACATAAACAGAAAACCCAGAAGTTCTGCTGTCTTTCATTCAATTGTGTGCTAGCCTTGAGCACAAACGCTTAGGAACAGGGTTAAAGCGCATACTCAAGCCCCAGGACTGCCGCCAAAAAAAAGTAGAATGTTTTAACTGCAACTATAGAAGGGCAAGAAGGACAGGACTTCAAATACCTCATCACAGGGTAATCTAGGAGTCTGGGACTGACAGCTTCCACCTAACCTGACTTAGCCAGATGTAAACTGCTGTAACCCAGATCCATGGGTTATCCCCATCATCCTGGTTACCCTGGCTTATCCCCATATCCTGTTTGCTCAGGGCCTTTAAAACTTGGCAGGAAGTCTGCTAGAATCTTTGATATATGGCTTGAAGTGGTAGAGCTCTAGTCTTGATCAAATGTTACTAGAATAGTATCCTCATGTTTTGAGTTCAAGCCCCATGGCTAACCTCCCCCCCGCAAAAAAAAAAAAAAACACCACACTAAACCATTAGATGTGAACTTTTGTGGTTTGTGAACTGTTCCTCAAAGAATGGTGATACTGATAAAATCACCCTAATTCTAATGAAAGCTTGTGGAATAGAGCTAGGTGCTGAGTCCTTCACAGGGTGCAGTTTGCTGCATCCTGCATTGGGTGCTGTGTGCTGAGTCTTTCAAAGGATGCTGTGTGCTGAGTCATGCAAAGAGTGCAATGTGCTGTGTCCTTCACAGGGTGCATTCTTTCTTCGGGTCCTTATAAGATCTCCACAACTGAGATGATTATGCAGACCAGAATACTGAGGCTCATTTATGTCCCCATGGCAGGGACAAAGATGTATTACTGAAGACTAGTAAGTTATCTCCTGCAGACAATTGTTTTGTTTTGTTTTTTCTCAGTCATGAACCTTGAACTCATGGTCTCGGTGCTGGCCCTTACCTCTTGGGCTTATGACTAACGCTCTACCATGTGGAGATATGGATCCCCTTATAGCAGAGGCCACAGCCTAGGGGTCTATAGCTAAAGTCTGTCATCCTGCCGTCTCAGAAAGCTGAGATCTGGGTTCCAAACTATCCCAGACACAAAAGCCTATTATCTCCAATCATCTCCATGAGCCTATTATTTCCAATTCACCACTAAGAAACCTGAAGTGGAATCTGGGTGCTTGTTGCTCATGTCTGTCATGCTAGCTACACAGGAGGATGAGATCTGAGGATCATAGTTCAAAGCTAGCCTGGGCAGGAAAGTCCTTGAGACACTTAGCACCGATGGACCCCCAAAAAAGCTGAAGTGGTGTTTGGCTCAAGTGGTAGAGCACAAGAGTTGAGGAGAAGAGTTCAAGGACAGTACCCAGGCCCAGATTTCAACTCCTACAACAATAAAGAAAAGACAGAAACAAACTAACAAACCTGAAGTAGAGGGCTGGGAATGTGTAGAGTGTAGATTGCTTTGCATATATGAAACCCTGGGTTTGATTTCTCAGGAACATATCACTAAAAAGAAGCCTGAAGTGTCTCTGTTGCTCAAGTGGGAGAGGGGTATCCTTGTACAAGAGAAAATAGGTACAGTGATCAGGACCTGAGTTCAACCTCCTGTGCACACGCGGGCTCACACACACACACACACACACACACACACACACACACACACACACACACACACACACTCACAGACTAGAAGTGATGCTGTTAGACAAAATGGTAAAGCACCGGGCTTCTACACTGAGCTCATGGTCAGCACCCCAGCACTGCTTTCTACCCCCAACCTAGCCAGCCAGGGCCCAACTTGGAGAGGTCAAATGTTTCAAAACCTGAAGAGCTTAACAGCCCTAGATGACAGGAAGCTTTGTGATATCAGATATGTGCTTGGATTTCCCAAGGTTCCAGAAACCTAGGAGAGACATCATATGCCCATCATCATCCTCAATGAAACATTTCATGAGTTTCAGTGCCCCAGTTGTCTGCCAGAAGGACTGCTGAATTATATTGAGCACTGTATCTGAACACCGGAATATAGTCTCACAATGGCAGGATAAGTGCACAGGACTTGGCCTGCCACGGGAGGTGGCACAAATGGCTTCCTGTCAAACCAGAGCACTGGGGAAAGAAATAGATTGGGCTAAAATTAGACCTTTATCCTGACCTTCGGAGCCCACTCACACTCATTCTCACAATCTGACACAGATGGAGTTGTTTGTTACGTAGCTGTACAGAAGTGAGGCCTTTTGTCTGCCTGTCCAGACAATGAGAGAGACTTCTTCCAGCAGGCCTGGGATGCAGAGAAACCCTCAGGCTATACTGGAAACAGTGAGGGCAGCCGCAGAACATGCACTTTCATGAAATCAGTCTCTGTTATGAAATCATTTTATTGGATACAAATTTTCTAGCTTGGTGCCATTCATGGTAACTACTCTGGAGCTTCACCTATAGGAATGCATACATACATATACAAAGATATGGAGGTACAGGTTATTTTTGAGGGGGCAGGTCCTGGTGTTGAACTATGAGCCTAGGCATTGTTCCTGAGATCCTTTTGCTAAAGGGTAGTGCATTAACCTTGAGTCAAAACCCCACTTCTGGGTTTTTCTGTGATCTCTTAGAAATAACATTGTCATAGACTTTCCTATGCTGGCTGGATTCAAACTCTGATTCTCTACATCTCAGACTCCTGAGGAGCTCCGATTACAATGAGAAGCCACTGGCACCTTCTTTCTTTTCTTCTTCATTTTTTAATCTGGAAACCTGACTTCTTAACAGGGTCATACCAGTCTTATGAATTTATAAGTTAACTACCCAATGTCCTTTATACTTGCTTTCTCTAAGAAGGATTTTGCTTCCTCATCTTACCATCTGTTCATAGGTTTGAAACCAAAAGTGAGAAATGAATGTCATAGAATTTCTGTGCAAATGTCCACAGGACATACCAGCTCTGTCAGTTAGCATTGAGCTACAGCAACTTACTGTCTCAAGATGGGAGGACCAAAAGCTAGAGCGATCCTTATATTGTCTGCGTTGCTTCTTTTGCCTATAAAATGATCTAATAATTAGGAGTGTTGTGTCT
Organism: Dipodomys merriami; assembly: GCF_024711535.1. NCBI lineage: Eukaryota > Metazoa > Chordata > Mammalia > Rodentia > Heteromyidae > Dipodomys > Dipodomys merriami. The sequence goes on along the minus strand of NW_027206610.1, from coordinate 29,790 downwards.
CTCCAACCTTAAGTATCTAGAATATACTAGAAGCATCTTCATGCATCACTTTTCTAGTGTCTCTCGAGATTTAGACTCCAGGTTTGTGTGGAGGTGTTCCTTGGTGAATCCCTGAGGAAAGCCGCTTGAAACCTTTTTGAGAGATCACCCTTCAAAGTCAGCCTGAGCAGGAAGTCTGTGAGACTCTTATGTCCAATAAACCACCAGAAAACCAGAAGTGAAGCAGTGGACCAGAAGGTAGAAATGGGGCTTTGAGAGAGAAAGTCAAGCAGATGAAACAGGCTAGACCAGGCTGGAAAGCCTGGGAGGCACTTATGTCCGATTAACGACCAGATGGCTGGACGTGGAGCTGTGGCGGTGGTAAAGCCTCAGCCTTGGGAAAAACAGCTGAGGAACGCATCAGGCCCTGAGTTTAAGCCATGGGATAGCCTCAAAAACGTTTTCAAAAAGAGAAGGCCAAGTTTATGAATCAGTGCCCTACTTACTTATGTGTGTATATTACCTCCATGAGTTCAAACACACTGTATGCAATGATGCTTTTATTTATTTATTTATTTATTTATTTTTCAGATATGATCCTTGCGCCTACTGCATCATCCTCTTCATGTCTTTCTCTTCCAGGGTTCCAGGCCTGTGTCCTTATATGATGCACACTGAAGATCTCAGCAGTATTTATTTACATTTTATTATGAGGACAATGCAGGAACAGTCACAAATCAGGCAGGGGTACACAAGATAGGGTTTCTTAGAAGTAACCAGTCTTCAGAAAATTAAACTTGAGGAAGTAAAATGGTAGCATACTTATGTAATGGTAGCATACTTATGAGGGGGCTGGGAATGTGGATTAGTGAGAGAGTGCTTTCCTAGCATGCAAGAAGCCCTGGGTACGATTCCTCAGGAGCACATACACAGAAAAGGCCAGAATTGGTGTTGTGGTTCAAGTAGTAGAGTGCTACAGACAGTGCCCAGGCCTTAAGTTCAACCCAAGACCTGGCAAAGAGATACCTAGGTAGGTAGGTAGATAGGAAGAAAGAAAGAAAGAAAGAAAGAAAGAAAGAAAGAAAGAAAGAAAGAAAGAAAGAAAGAAAGAAAGAAAGAAAGAAAGAAAGAAAGAAAGAAAGAAAGAAAGAAAGAAAGAAAGAAATATGATAGTTTAATCTTTGGACGTCAAGAGGAAAGAAGGGAACACTTCCCAGTCAGGAGGCCTTTTGCAGTGTGCCTTCACATAACCACAGAGCAGGAAGACTGTCTCTTTCCTACTTCTCAGGCAACCAAGGGCCCATAGTCAAGAGGGCAGAACTAGGTTCTAAATCATGTGCTTGGAGACAAAATAGAAACAGTCCTGCCTCTAGTTAGTCTGGGGATTTGCATTAATTATGTGGAGAATTAAGGAAGGAGAATGGACTGGCAGAGGTAGATGGGTCTTCAAATCTGATAGATGGAGAATCAAAAACCCACTCCCTAAGACCAGAGAGCAGGGTTTCTCTACTCTGCTCCTCCCCTCTCCCCCACTAAACTGGCTCTCTATTGGTAACCTAAAGGTAGCCTGAGGCTCCCTTCACATGAGGGAGGAAGGTTCATTAGTCATTGTTTGAAGAGGCCGAGTAAAGCCTGACCCTGGTGTAACTTTAACAAATTTTACAGGTTTTCCCCAATGCTGGTTGTGCCTGGAATAAATGAAGTGGTTTTGCAGTTCACTTCCCTGTTGAGTGTGTACGTTCTGCCTCCTAATCCTGTAGGCCTGGTCTCTGCACCTAGACTGGTTTTTTAAACTGTTTTCTGTCCTTCTATTACAGAGTTACACTGGAGTTCTTCCTGCTAACACAGCTAGGGCTTGGATCCTGAGAACTTCATCTGAATCCAGGATAGGTCAATAATGGTTCTTTCCTTCTTCTATAGCTCAAGTACTATAAGAACATTTAATGTGCAAGTAATTTCTCATCACCAAGGGAGACACACGAAGCTCTTGAATATCTGACCTTTCAGAAGTGGAAGTCATTTTGTCATAGATTTCCTGCCCTGGCTGGCTTCACCCTGTGATCCTGAGACCTCAGCCTCCTGAGCTAGGGTGATGGGTATGACCTACTTGTGCTCTGCTAGGTTCAGAACTGTAATGACATTGACAATACAAGTCAACTGCTTATCACAAAGGGCTTGTGTAGCATATTAAGCCTTTTAACCTTGGACCTTTAAGAACCCTGTAGGAAACAATATTACAATGCTATAGTCTGAGAGGATAGGCATATGTATGTGCTACACTTGAACCTTGAGCTCTGAGTCCATTTCTGGTGGGCATCAGTGTTCATGTTCCAAAGAATGTTCTTGTAATTAGCAAATAGGAAAAGTATTTTAATTAACCCTCACTCTTTTTCCAGTTGTGTGTCTCGAACTCTAGCCTGGGCACTGACCCTGAGCCCTTCAGCTCAAGGTGAACACTGTAGCACTTAATCCAAAATGCCAGATGGGTTCTTTTGGTGGTTCACTGGAGATAAGAATCTAACAGGCTTTCCTTTGGACTGTGGTCTTCAGCTCTCAGACTCCCGAGAAGCTACGGTTCCACTTATGAGCCACTGGCATCTGGCCTATGGTTTTAGACAGTCCTGGGCTTGATTTTGGGGCCTGGGTACTCTCTCTGAGCTCTTTTTCTCAAGGCTAGCCACTTGAGCTACTCCATAGCTTCTGGCTTTTTCTGAGTATGTGGCACTGAGGATTCAAACCCTGGCATTCATGCATGCTGAGCAAGCACTTTACCACTAAGCCACATTTCTAGCCCCACCCTCACAATTTTATACCTCACTTGCCTATCCTCAAGAAAAGGCTTCTGAGTATAAATCATCTAAAGAAAACCCGATAGAAAGTTTCCAAAGATAAATAAGACAAAGCTCATACTTGTGAGAGACTCTAATCATGTAAAGACTGTGACAAATGCTTCCATTTACTTATGTATTATGTTTCAACACTTAATAAAATATTAATGAAAATGAGTCAATGTCCTCAATTATTGGGTATAAATTTATAATAGTTGTGCAAAATGTAATAAATATTATGTGTATAAAAATACTAAATACAGTAATCAATAAATAAATGAATCAAAGGAAAATAAAATTCAAAATCATTCTTTTTCTGTGGGGGTCCGGTTGTGTGGCTTGAACTCTGGGCCTGGGTGCTGTTCCTCAGATCTTCAGCTCAAGGCTAGCACTCTACCACTTGAACCACAGCTCTACTTCCGGATTTTTTCTTTTTGCTTTTGTGGTGCTGAGGAATCGAACCCAGGGACTCAGGCATGCAAGGCAAGTGCTCTACCACTGATCCACCTGAATCATAATATGAAATTAACATACATATGTAAGTATATATATATATCATATATTACACATGTATAGAGATATTTTTTCCATTTCAGGGCCTTCATTCAGGCCCTGGGTACTCTAGCCTGAATTTCTTTCCTCATGGACAGTGAGCTTCGCCTTCACCCATGATGCAAAATAGTTACCTGGACGTTGAGCTCAAATCCTAGCAATGGCAGAAATACTGGCCCCAGTTCCAAGACACTGACATAATTTTTTAATGGAAGCAGTTATGTTTATTCAGTTCCATACTGAACATTTTAAAAAGTGTAGAATTTTGTACAGCTATTCACTCAGACATCCTTCCCTTACCTCCAAAATGCTTCTATGAGAACTACATTGTTTGTCTTTGTTCGTTTTTTATTGTAAAAATATTTTACAGGACCAAGGTAATGAGTAAATTTCACATTGAGCATTGTTACCTCCTCCTTTGTTTTCCCCCTACTATACCTTCCCTCCCATTGCCACAACTACCTCCCCCTGCTTAGGTCAGTGACTTAGGTTTCACTTTTGGTTGGCACAAGGTTTGAACTCAAGTAGTAGCAAATCTTCCCTCACATTGCTACAGATTTACCAAGACCCTGAGTTCAAATCCCAGGCTAGGAAAGAAAACTAGCAGAAATTCCAAACTAGGTAGCTTTATTTTTTTAATTTAGTTAAATAATTATGTTTTCTTTATTCTTTTTCATTTTTTTCTTTTGGCCAACCATGGGGCTTGAACTCAGGTCATGGAAACTCTGTCTCAGCTTAGATCTCTCTCGGCTTGGTTGCAGCCTCCAGAACCATAGCTGATCCTAAGATCCTAGGCCCAGGGGACTTTCTCGAAAAAAAACTGGAAAGCAGAAAAAGTGGCAACCTTCAGGGGTCTGGGGTTTTATTATTTTTTTCTTTGCACAGTGACCATCCTGGGTTTGAATGACATGGCTGCAAAGTAGATATGACCTGCCATTGCTGATGGCTTGTGGGCTATCAGTGAAGCCATAGGACAACCTGTGGACATAGGCACTGGGTTCAAATCCCAGTCCTGACACCAATGGCAGGAGATCACAAGAGACTCATTCCTATGCATGGGAATATCCATTGAAAGAGTAGTTCATGCATCCGTCTAGTCTAAAATTGGATGCAATAGTCCAAGAATGCTGATTGATCTTAGTGTATAGTTTATTAAGCATTAAAAGAATAATATTCCTTCAATGGTGGTATAATAAATACCTAAGAGTTGGTAGGAACGTAGTAGGTGTCATTCAATCATAGATAGACGGCTCTGGCACTCTTTAACAATATATATTTCTTTGTATATCACCGTCTGCCTATCCATGTATTGCTGTTTTGGCCAAAACTGGGGGTCAATCTCAGCCCGTGGGAATCACTTGACAGCTTCATTGACTAGAGGCTCCCATGCTCAAACTCACCCATTCATGAATTGGGCCTGCTAGGCCCTGAGATCCGATTCTAGCACTGCCAGGCATGATGGAGATCACATACATCTAAAATCTAGATTCTATATCATAGGATGTAAACAATGTAATAAATGGTTTAAGTGTCATCAGAGTCAATAAAATAAGTGGTAAATAAATTAATAAAAAGAATTAAAATGAATAAACGCACCAAACACAATATGGACTGAACATCTGAACGGAAGTATAAATCTTATTGTTAAGATGTATATAAGGAGTAACTTTTCCAGGACTGAGGCTTGAATTCAGTCCCCCTAGGAGGAGGGAATGGCGGGAGATCCTGAGATACTTGTTTCTGGACCTAGGAAGAGTCATGGCATGTGATCGATCTCATCCTTGAATCAGTAGTTTGTGCATGATGCAGTAGGAAATGATACGCAAGACTCATGGGGTATAGATTATTTGTAAAGAAGAGTTAATGAAGCATGACAATAATCATCACAGACATGAAATGAATGCATCAGAAAATATCGAAATATAGGTACACACAGATTGGTTTCCATCACAAGTCACCATCAATCCTACTCTATACAAATATATACTTATTTGCATTCTACCTTCTACTTATGAATGGATGACTATTGTGCTCCCCACTCTCCCCCCAGGGGGGCTCAAATTCAGGTACTGGGAATGCCTAGCTCCTTTGTCGCTCACAGGCTGTTGTGCTCATATGGACTCATTCACCAATTGGGCCTGCTAGGCCCCGAGTTCAGATCCCAGCCCTGCCAAAAGATTCATCTTGATGTAAGACGCCAATGGTTGCATATGTTTTCCTTTCCTCTGCAAGTCTTGGGTCTCAGCTAGGATGGAGAATGCATGGGCCACCCTGTGGTCATGGGAATAAGTTGTTATCCATGTCAGCCCAGTTATACCTGTCATCATATACATGAGAAAATACACAATAATCCATGAATAGTATACAAAATAAACACAATAAGTACACTCAATGCACGATGCAGTCCCCACACAGATGTGAACATACATCCCATGTTTAAATGATGCATTGAGCACTATTTTGGCCTCCCTGTGGCTCGATCTCAGTCCCTGGGAAAAGCCCATCTCCTTAGTGGCTCAACGTCTGGTGTGATCACGTGGACCGATTGGGCAGTTGGGCTCCTAGGCCCTGAGTTCAAAGCCCAGCAATGCCAAAAATTCACCCTGATGTAAGAAGCCAGTCATTGCACCTGTTTTCATGTGCTGTGCAAATTCTAAGTCTCAGCCAGCATGGAGAATATATAGGCAACTGATGTCAGCTTATATTTCCATAATTCATTCATCTGCAATAACAATGTGCAAGACTGGAAATGTGAAGCACTTAGACATGATTTTATTCTCGTTCATTTGGAAGATTAATTTTTAGTCAAAAGGAACGTTTAAAAATGGCCTAGAATTTATTCCTACCAGGTTTTATAAATGGCTTTGTGCAATGGTATGTGATTATTTTATTTTACATTATCCTATGTAAATATTCTACTACCTATAAGTTTTGGAAAAAGAAGAAAACTAAAATTTACTACTTAGAGGAATATGATAGAAATAGAAGACAGATTTTTTGTTTGTCAAATCTCTCATCAGTACCCATATTCAAGACTTAAAGTCATATTTCTTACTATGTTAGACAGATAGGGAAAATATATGATAAGGCAACACATGATAAGGCAACTATTAGTGACTTTAAAATGTACCTTCTTATGTGATGAAATTTACTTTATTAGCTAATATTTGGGTTTGAATTATGGGAGGCTGATCCATTAAACACATTTCTGGAAGGCCCCTACTGAACAACACAAATGGTGGGGGGTAGTATTTCTGCACTTTAATGAATGGTTGAACTTGTTTGGTATTAGTGCTGGGTACGTAAATCAACTCTATTGTAACTTGCTCCCTACACTTGAAAACCTTGTAATGTCACTATCATCTACTTGTCAAGTGTTATTTTGGTGAATATGATTTTTAAAAGTTTATTTGAAAAGGAATATACTTTCAGGAGATTAAATGTAGGTTACATTGGTTTGAGAATGACATTTTTATACTACAGAACCAAGTTTTACTGAAGTACCAGTGTTTTGAAGCACTAAGGGTATTCTCAATTAATGTTTTTCTAAATTATATTTGACCTCTAAATCAAGTTTTCCTAGTCTTGGTAGACCAATTATGATCTATCATTCCAGAAACTATTTTTTTGGCTGCACTGAAATCTTTCATTCATCATTAGGAGAAAGGTATTAAAAATGACGTTGTTCATTTGTGATTTTGTTCACTCATATGGGCTGGTCATCTGTAAATTGAAAGTTTGAATTACAGTACTTTCTCTCAGATTTTGTGATCTCATCTTTCATTTTAAGTTGCCTTGCATTTCACAATTGATTACTGCTAATTCTTGTAAGCAATTGGGGCCCTGAAATATTATAGGAAATGAGAAATTGAGATGAGTCTTTAATTATTTTCTGTTGGCATGTTGCATGGGCCTATGTGAGAAGTCATGCCCTTGTTATCTGATGATGCAGATAACTGGGACCTGTTATCCTAGGATCCGTGGGTCCTGCAGAAGAATAATAGCTTTTAGACATCATATCAGCAAAATTTGGGTATAATCAGTAAGAATGCTTTAGAAATATGGAGAAAAACACTTTGGGACCAGCAAGTTAAAACAATAAACAGAGCATCATAATAAAATCCCTTATAGATTAGCAGAAAACAATACTGTTATTATACCATGTTTATTCAGAAGACCACGAACACTTAGAAGATATCACAAGCTTATACTGAAGATATTGCATTGATACTTTTTATATTCTAATATATATTCTGAACCTAATTATTTATATTCCAATCTATTTATGGGAATAAATGTCAATATATTTGTCAAATTATCAATTCTAGTAAGATTCACTGTATAAAATTTAAAATCAGCACATATAAATATAAAATATATAAGTACATATAATATAAAAATTGTTTTGCATTGTTGTGTTGTGTTTAGGGAATCAAAGGCAACTCTGTTTTAAAGTATTATTCCATTATCTCTACCTCAGTTTTTGGTAGAGTTAGACTTAAAGCTCTACCATTTGTAGATATGCAGCCTAGAGGCAAGAGGAAACACTGTGATTAAAACATTACAAATTTAAGGCCTAATATCGAGGAGAAACATATGGACTTCTCCAGGAGCTATGGCAATATTTGGTGATAGAATGTCAGTAGTGTAAGTTCCTGCTTGGTTGGATGATAGACAGGTCAGGACAGTAGGTAATCATGCATATGAACAATTTTTTTCACTTTCTTGGCTTTAGCAACTTTTGAAATGATACGTATAATAAACTATTATGTTTTGATAAAATACCTTCTATTCTGAACAATTCTGTCTGAACTGTTCATCTCTCTATGATCCCTTGTAACTAAGATTATTTTTGATCCAGTAAGACAATCCATGCTTTCAGCGTAAGATATTCTGGTTGGTCTGTTCCTACATGGAAGAAAGGTAAAGGTTCAGTGTCAATGTCTAGTGCGTTGGGGTCCCTAGGTAAGGGTCACAAAATCACCAGGACACAGGGGATGCAGAGTGCAAACAGCAATTGCCACTGCATGCTGTGCTTTATTGTTAGTGGGTATTTAAAGACTAGCAAGCATCATATTTGCCAAGATTTGGTCAGAAAACATTCACACAAAAAATTTCCACAGATACATTTTTACTTAACCTATGAGAGAAGGTCTAGGTATATTATTATCTAAACTATTTTAGATCAAGCTCAAACCACTTCTCCAATCTCAGGAAAATGCTTGACCAGCTGTTAATCTATGCTTAAGCAAGGAGAAGAGCCACTTCCTCAGCTCCCAGGAGTCTGTGACATGTTTTGAGATAGGGAGAGGGAACATTTTCCCTCTGTAGCCTGGCGTTCCAAGAGCTTTCCTAATTCCAAACACAGTCCTCAGATAACCCCGAGGCTGGAGCCTGCATCATTCTGCCCCCTCAACATAGACCCTGAGTCTTCACAGTTCACGTAGACATTTGTCCCAGCAAGACCTCATTTGGGAAATTTTAAGCTGCAGAAAGTTAGAAGTAGCTCTTAAGCAAGGCTTACTTTGAATCCATTAGCTCCACAAAGCTAACTCAGTTGATAAATAAGTACTTGAAAAGCCACCACCTTTGGACTTAGCTGTAAAGGCTTCAAAGTATGATCAAATTTAAAATGAAAATGACGAAATAGTCACTGACAAAAAATTGTAAATGTGAGCAATCGACCAAACTATATAAGTTTTTCCCACTGTACACAGAAATTTAGAGAAATAAGATCAATAGCATTTTCAGGAACAATAAGGGTTCCTTGTTACAAATAGGCAACAATGGATATATGCCTGTATAAAGATTGTATCATTAAGTACTTAAATTTAGAGGATATTACATGCTTCAGCAGCAGGTCTACCCAAATTACAACAATACAGAGATTAACATAGCACTTGCACAAGGATGATATGAAAATTTGTGAAGTATTCCATATTTTTCATTCTTCTGATGCAAGAAATGAAAAAGTTATTAAAAAGTTGATTACAAAAATATAAGTGTAACAATACATGTAATTCATAGAATTAAAGGTTAGTTTGACATCAGTATATTAAATTTTCACCTTAGAAAGGCCTTTACATAGCATAACCTTTACAAAACTTGAAATTAGATAATATTGCCATTTTATCCCAAAGAAATAAAATAATAAAAGAAACTAAGAAAAAAAAGGAGTCTTAAAATTCTTCTATATGGAATGCAATCTGAAAGGTCACATTTACTAATGAATCTCTACATTATATAACAATGTAGAATTCAAAGTATTATATCTAGGAGAGAATGAAATAGATTATGAACATTACAAAAACATAGATATACTTTGTTCAGAAAAGCACCCGGAACATCTTTAGTTTCTATACTATTCATTTCAACAGATAAGTTAAAATTATTTCCGATTTAAAGAATCACAAACTCTGCAGAAATCATTACAGATGTATACAAACAACTCTTGAATACATTTTGATATCAAAGTCATGCAATTCACTTGGAAGAATACCATGGAATACATAAATTTTTATAGTAAGATATTGCTGTTGCTTTGTATTGTGAAAAAATGTGTAGGGACACAAAAGATGGACTGGCATTTTTGAAATTTAAGAAACATAACCAAACCATTATGATTTAGGAGACCAATTTGTACAGCCTTCCACAATTTCAAAGAGGTAATGATACGTACTTACCCTTTTGGCAATATCAAATGCAGTTTCTTCAAAGTTGTTCTTCAGACCTGGTTTGATATAATGGTTCAACCGAAGGAGATACAGAGTATCTTTGCTATTTCTATTCCCAGCAGCAAGATGCAAGGAGGTCAAGAGGCCTTTAGTTGGGGATTGGTATCTGCATCATGATGAAGTAATAAAGAAGCCATTTTGGTATTTTTCCACATATAAGTACTGTGCAGGGGTGTCCAGCCATTCAGAGTTATTGCATGAATATCTGCCTTGAGCTGCCAACTCATGGACAAAATCTAAGTGTCTACTCTAGGCTTCCCGATGAAGAGGGGTATACTCATCCTCATCCCTAGTATTCATCTTCGTGGCCATTTTGGAAAGCAGTGTTCACAACACAGTAAGCCGATACATTTCGGCATCCCAAAGAAGAAATTTGCTTGGATCCTACTCCATTTCTTTCTTGCAATTGATACCATTCCTCATTTTTTCATCTTGTTCCTTGTCTTCGTCAGAATTGCCTAACCAGTGATTTTGAGTACCAGTGGGAATGAGGTGTCCATGTATTTCCCCAATAGTTCACATTGGTTGAACTGGTCAGAAAAAACTGGTGAATGTTCTGCATATGTTTTTTCACCATGATTTATTTTCTCTTTTTCAAATTTTACTATTCTAAATTATTCTAACTGGAGAGTAGTGAATTATAGGGAGCAGCGGAAAGATTTTCCTCAGTATTCAAAGGTACAGACTGAAAATAAGGACCCGTGGTGTCTTCATGTGCAGCTTATTCTAGGAATGAGAAAATAGGAAACAATGCCTTCTATGTAAATGATTTGGGAAATACCATGTTATAGTGTAAGAGAACTCACTATTCAACATATGTGATTTAAGAGCTTCCTAATAGCTTTCTAATGTTGGTATCCAACATTAGAAAAAATGTATAATGCAGTAATAAAATAGAAGTCCTTTGTATGACTACCTAAATTCTTGTTTTTTTTAAAGACACTTGTTTCCATCTAAAAATAGGCCTATCTATTGTCTTCAGGTGATTTTGATGATTGAAGATGCTTAATGAGAAGTAAAAATGTATTAGTAGTCCTTTGCTATCAATTAAATTTCACTTTTTCTTCGTGGAGAATATAATGATCAAAGCAATAGTTCAGAATCAGCAAGCAATAATTCAGAATCATGCTTCAAGTACAAGTGAATCACCAGTAAGTAGCCTCCTCCGTTGTTTCCCCTTCCTATACCTTTCCATCCTCCCCACCCAATCCTCCCGCCTTCCCTTCTCCTCTCTCCTCCCCAGCCCCTCCACGAAAGTTGTAAAGATCGTTTTCAACATAACGACTTGTACATTTCACTGTTGCAATGGGTCTACCTGTATGGACATAATTTGTATCGGTAAAACATGAGTGTCTTCCAGTAGTTCGAATGCTATTAGAACTTAAGTCTCCTTAGAATTAACATATACATCTATGACAGTTAGTGAGGAAAAATAGCCTGTATTATATTCAGATTTTCTGGCTTTCTTCTGGTGCATTTTGTTTTGCTTTTTCATAGGATACCTAGTGAAATATCATAATAATTTGGTCCTCATATCCCTTAGGTTCTTTTCTTTTCTTTTCTTTATTTTTTAATATTTTTGTGAACATACTGTACAGAGGGCTTACAATTACATGGGCAAGATAATGAGTACATTTTTTATCAAGCATTGCAGATTCCTCCTTTCTTTGCCATTCACATCCCTTCCCAGCCTCCCTCCTTCCCCCCACCCAATCCTCGGCCCCCCCACGTCTTCCCTTCCCCCCCCCCCCCCCGCACCAAAGTTGTAAAGTTCGTTTTCGACATGACAACATGTAATTCTCATTGTTGCAACGCGTCCAACTGTATCCTTAAACTACTTGTTTTTCCCCCTCTCCTCTACAAATTGTAGCAACATCAAATATAGTGAAAGTGGGGTTATACTGTGGGGGGGGGGAGATACAAAGCAACAAAGAAATAATCTTATAAATGTGTTAGAAACAAATGCATGAAAGAAAAAAACATTAAAATGCATAACTATGGGTTCATTTTCCTAACATCACATTATCAGACCTTTTCTGTTTGACTCATACATATACTAGATATTGGAAATAAGGGAAACCATGGGACCTATGTTTCTAGGGGCTTGGCTTACTTCACTTAATATAAATTTTTCCAAGTCTTTCCATTTCCTAACAAATGTGGCAATGTCATTATTTCTGATGGAGGCATAGAATTCCATTGTGTATATATACAACTTTTTCTTGATCCATTCATCTACTGAGGGGCATCTGGGTTGCTTCCATATCTTAGCTATGGTAAATAATGCTGCAATAAACATAGTTATGCTGGTAGCTTTAGTGTGGTCTTGTTTGTAAAGATTTGGGTGAATACCCAAAAGTGGTATTGCTGGGTCATAGGGGAACTCCATATGAAGTCTTTTGAAGTACCTCCATACTGCTTTCCAAAGTGGTTGAACAAGTTTACACTCACACCAACAATTCAATAAGGTTCCCTTCTTTCCATATCCCCTCCAGCATCTGTTGTTGTTAGAGTTCTTGATTTTTGCCATTCTAACTAGGGTGAGGTGGTATCTCAATGTTGTTTTGATTTGCATTTCTTTTATGGCTAGGGAGATTGAGCATTTCTTCATGTGTCTATTGCCATACTTCTTTCTTCTTCAGAGAAGTTTCTCTTTATGTCTTTAGCCCACTTATTTATTGGGCAGTTGTTTTTTTGAGGATTTGTTTTTGGCGGATTTAATTCTTCAAGTTCCAAGACCCTTGTCCATTGTATGTATTTCCGGGTCTCTATAAAGAAAATTTCGGCCTGAGCAAGGAGACATAAGGTTACTCCTATTCCATCCTGTAATGTTTTCAGATTGTCTGGTTTGACTCCGAGGTCTTTGATCCATTTGAAAATTATTCGTGTGCCGGGTGATATATAAGGATCTAGCTTTAGTTTTCTACAAGTAGTTAACCAGTTTTGCCAGCACCATTTACTGAAGAGGCTATCTATTTTCCATTCAATTGTTTTAGCTCCCTTATCAAATATTAAATGGCTATAGGTCTGTAGGTTCATTTCTGGGTTTTCAGTTCTATTCCATTGGTACTGAGGTCTGTTCTTATGCCAGTACCAAGCTGTTTTGATTACTATGGCTTAATAGTGCGGTTTGAAATTTGGTATTGATATTCCTCCAGTAGTGTTCTTTCCATTGAGGATCGTTTTTGCTATTCGGGGTCTTTTATTGTTCCATATGAATTTTTAGAATGCCTCTTCTATTTCCTTGAAGAACAAGGTTGGAATTTTGATAGGTATCTCATTGAATTTGTAGATAGCCTTGGGAAATATTGCCATTTTCACGATGTTAATCTTTCCAATCCAGGTGCATGAAATGTTTTGCCATTTTCTAAGTTCTGTTTTGATTTCCTTTTTCAAGATTTTAAAGTTTTCATCGTAAATGTCCTTCACTCCTTTAGATAAGTTAATTCCTAGGTATTTTATTTTTTGTGGGGATATTACAAATGGAGTTACTTTCAAAATTTCAGGCACACTTTTCTCATTGTTGGCATACAGAAAAGTCATTGATTTTGGGGGCTTAATTTTATACCAGGCTACTATGCCAAAGTTTTGAATCAGCTTGAGTAATTTGGGAGTGCAGTCGATGGGATTCTTTAAATACAAGATCATGTCATCTGCAAATAAGGAGAGTTTTATTTCTTCTTTTCCTATTTGGATCCCTTTTATGTTTGGATCTTGTCTTATTGCTGTAGCTAGGCATTCTAATACTAGATTGATGAGACGTGGAGAGAGTAGACATCATTGTCTTGTTCCTGAGTTAAGAGGAAATGACTTTAGTTTTTCACCATTAAGTATAATGCTGGCTGTAGATTTGTCATATACAGCCTTTATTGTATTGAGGAATGTTCCATGGATTCCTACTTTTTCCAAAACCTTCATCATAAAGGGGTGTTGAATCTTGTTGAATGCTTTTTCTGCATCTATTGAAATAACCATGTGGTTCTTATCCTTGCTCCTGTTGATGTGATGAATTATATTAATTGATTTGCGTATATTGAACCAGCTTTGCATTCCTGAAATGAATCCTGTATGATATTGGTTTATGATTTTTGGATGAATTGTTGAAGTCGATTGGCCAAAATTTTGTTGAGAAGTTTTGCATCAGTGTTCATCAAAGAAATGGGTCTACAGTTTTCTTTCTTTGATGAGTCCCTGCCTGTTTTTGGGATGAGGATTACGATGGTTGCATAGAATGTGTTCGGTAGTGAACTTTTTCCTTCAATTTCATTGAAGAGTTGGAGGAGTATTGGTGTGAGCTCTGCTTTGAAGGCCTTGTAGAATTCTGCTGTAAAACCATCTGGTCCTGGACTTTTCTTACCTGGGAGGTCTCTTATTGCTGTTTCTATTTCAATGCTTGATATGGGTTTGTTAAGATGGTTTAACTCATCTTGGTTTAGTTTTGGAATGTCAATATTTGCTAGGAAAAGGTCCATTTCTGTCAAGTTCTCAAACTTATTAGCATAAAGTTTTGAGGAATATTCCCTTATAATGTACTGAATCTTGGTTGTTTCCGTGGTGATGTTTCCATTCTCATTTCTGAGTATATTAATTTGGGTGTGTTCTATTCTTTTTCTGATAAGATTTGCTAAGGGTCTGTCAATTTTGTTAATTTTTCCGAAGAACCAACTCTTTGTTTTGTTGATCCTTTCTATAGTTTTTTTGAATTCTAATTCTTTTAATTCTGATTTAATTTTGATTATTTCATTCCATCTACTGGATTGGGGTTTATCTTGCTGCTCTTTTCAAGGATGTTTAGATATGTCATTAAATTGTTGGTTTCAGATCTCCCCAATTTGTTGATGTAGGAGTTCAGAACTATAAACTTGCCTCTGAATACTGCCTTTGCTGTGTTCCAAAGGAGCTGGTAATTTGTGTTCTCTGTTTTGTTGAATAGCATGAACATTTGAATTTCCTTTCTAATATCTTCCATGACCCACTCGTGATTCAGCAGTGTGTTGTTCAGCCTCCATATGTTACCGTCCTTTCTTTGGTGGCTTTTGGTGGTGAGTTCTAGTTTTATTCCCTTGTGGTCATAGAGAATGCAAGGTATAACTTCAATGTTTCTGAATTTAGACAAGTTTGCTTTGTGGCCTAAAATGTGGTCTATTTTAGAAAATGTTCCTTGTGCTGCTGAGAAAAACATGTATTCTGATGCTGCTGGGTGAAATATTCGGTAGATGTCTGTTAAATCTTGTTGATCTCTGCAGCTGTTTAGATCTGTGTTTTCTCTGTTTAGTTTTTGCCGAGTTGATCTACCTAGTGGGGAGAGTGGTGTTTTAAAATCCCCAACTATGAATGTATTTGGATCCATGTGGGATTTGAGGTAAAGTACTGTTTCTTGGATAAATTTGGGTGCTACATTTTTTGGCGAATAGATATTTAGAATTGTAATATCCTCTTGCAGGAGAGTACCCTTAATTAGTATGTAGCGACCTTCTTTATCTCTTGTCACAAATTTTAATTTGAAGTCTATTTTATCTGATATTAGGATTGCAACTCCTGCATGTTTATGGGGGCCATTTGCTTGGCAGATTTTGTTCCAGCCTTTAACATTGAAAATGTGTTTTTTTTTTATGGGCAAGGTGTGACTCCTGAAGGCAGCAGATAGAAGGAACTTTATTTTTAATCCAACTAGACAGTCTATCTTGCTTAATTGGAGAGTTAAGTCCGTTAATGTTGATAAAAAGGACTGAGAGGTATTTCGGACTTCCTGCCATGTTATCCACCTTCTCGGGGGCTGTGAAAACTGGGTTCTTTCTATGGTTCTTGGATTCTCATTTTGGGTGCAGTTTCTTGGCCTTTATTGTGGTCTTGTTGGTTTACTATGTGTAGGACATCTTTAAGAATCTTTTGCAGGGCTAGTTTGGTGGAGATGTATTGTTTCAATTTTTCTTTCCTATGGAAGGTTTTTGTTTGGCCTTCAGTTATGAAGGAGAATTTAGCTGGGTAGAGTATTCTTAGTTGATAGTTATTTGTTTTTAGGGCATGGGATACATCATTCCAGGCTCTTCTTGTTTGATTGTCTCTGCTGAGAAATCTGAGGTGATTCTAATTGGTTTTCCTTTATAGGTGGTTAATCTTTTCTCCTTCACAGCTTTAAGGATCTTTCCTTGGTCTGAGTTGATCCTGTGTGGATTGTAATGTGACGGTGGGATGTCCTATTCTTTTCTCGTCTATTTGGAATTCTAAAAGCTTCTTGTATCTGAATAGGCCTGTCTTTTTGCATGTTTGGGAAGTTCTCTGTTAGGATCCTGTTAAACAAATTTTCTAGACCAATTACTTCCGTTTCTAGGTGCTCCTCTACACCCATTATCCTTAGACTTATCACTAATATTTTATTTGAACTTTATTGTACAATACACCCTGAATTTGCCTTGCATCTAAATGTGTGTGTAAATGTGCGCAAATGTGTGTGTGTGTGTGTGTGTGTGTGTGTGTGTGTGTGTGTGTGTGTGTGCTGTTGCCATGTTGCTTGCCAATGAGGACAGAGAGAGTCTGAAAAGAACTGTGTTGCAATGTTGTTATTTATCATTGTTCCGTAATGTCATTTCAGTGGAACCACCCTTCTGTACATTTTATTCGTCAAATAATAACATCATCATAATTAAAGCATTTACAACATTAAGTTAGATAAAAGAGATCACTTTCAGCTCTTTGTATATGTTAGGGAAGAAGATACACATATATTTAAGTAGTAAGTTATTGTTGTAAGATGACTGTCAGTACAAAATATGTATTTGACCTCTTAAATTGGCTATACTTTTAAGATATACTCATGGAGTGAGTTTATCTGACTTGACCAAACAGGTATTACACTCTGGTTATTCCTGTGAAACTCAAGGTGGATAAACTCTTTCCGGATTTCTGTTGAAAATAACTTTCTTTATAAGATAGTATCTATTCACATTAAGAATAAATCCCGTATTTTTTAGGTTTGAATATCCGATCATATTGACTGAAAAACAGTATTGTGGATATGTTTGTTAGATATACATTGCAAAAACAAACAAAAAAAGCATGTGTCACTTCCAGATTGTGGATGCATTTTAAGTTGTATTTTACATACAAAGGTTTCTTCATTAATAGTTCTTTTGTGGGAGTAACTATCACAACTTTAACAAATGAGGCTTTTTGAAGATCTTTTCCAATATAAATATCATCCAAGAGTCAGTCTTGCAATTTCTGAAAACCCTTTGAATACTTTAGTGTTATTTCAGTTCATTGACTATACAGCTAAAGACATTTCTGAAATAAACATTGTTAAAATCTGAAAATGTAAGTGGGTATATAGGCTTTTTATGCATCATTTTATCAAAAGACAGTTTTTATGAAACTAAAATATATAGAATAAAAGAATGGAAGTGAATTGCGTGAGCTAATTTTTAGCATAACTTTGTTTTCTATTAGCACAGTCCTTTGAATGTACATGATGAAGTTAAATTATGCCCTTTGTGACACTATGCTTCAGTTATTTTTGGAATCTTTGTAGTTATAAGAGTGAATTTGTAGTATAAATAAATGTCTTTGAAATGATTAGGATTAATCTTGTGTTTTGTTTCCTACTCCTAAGAAAAAGAGTTATTTTCAAGTGTTAACAGTTTTCAATTGAATCTTCAGTATCATACGAAATTTTGCACAAATATTGTAGTATTGATATCTTTTTTTCAGGGGTGGGGGAGTCTGGTAGTGGGGCCTGAACTCTGCGCCTGGGCGCTTTCCTTCAGCTCTTCAGCTCAAGGATAGCGCTCTTCTACTTGAGCCACAGCGCCACTTGCGGCTTTTTTCTTTTTTTTTTTTTTAATGTGGTGCTGAGGAATCAAATCCAGGGCTTGACGCATGCAAGGCAAGCGCTCTACCACTGAGCCACCTTCCCAGCCCTTTAGGTCTTTTTAAACCAATTTTATTCACAAGTTGGAGAGGCTTTAATTCATTAATGATGGGTCAGACTGCATTTTTGGGTACATGAAAGGTAAAATATTTATCTAGGGTCAAAGGTGATTTTTATATGTCTTACTTTAATAGCATTTTAAAGTAGTACCTTTCTCTCAAAATGTTGGGTATAAAAAGCAATCAAAATAATTCTAATGGTAAACAACTTAGTTGAGCTACAATGTGGAAATGATTGGTCCATAAGACCTGCAGTCTGTTTCCATCAGGAATTGGGGAGGTCATTCTTTCAGTAAGACAGTTTTAAACAGAGATAGGGTCCCGAGGCAGTGCAGTGTTCAGTGAAGGGATAGAATATGATTTTTGCTATTTTGACCTAGAAATCAAGAATGTTATACTTTATCACTTCCTTTCACCAGGGAGGTATGTACTGATTATGAACTTTGAGTATTCATATTACAGTTCCCTATTTTCTAACAAAGATAAAGTGAAATATTATGAGTGTACACAATAATTCTGGGAAATTTTCCAAGAATTTGTAGACTAAGTGCTGGTATTTTAGTCATAAAATAGAATGAGGTTAATTGATACAGTGGGAGATGAACCTCAGGCTAACACTTACCATGTGTGCAATGTTGTACTAGTAATGTTGTACTGTGATTTTTATTGTGTCTCTTTATGATGTGCAATGTGATGTATTGATATTCATTGCATTGATCATTTTTCTGTCACTAAAGGGAAAATACCTGCAAAGAAAATTTCTGAGTAGGAAACTATTATATTGACTCATGGTTTAAGAGAACACAGTTTAAGATCAGATGGCTCCATTGTTTTTAATTATATTTTTATTATCATAACTAGTTGTACAAGGGAATTTACATTCAATAAATAATGCTTTTACGTATAATGGATCCTTATATAACTTTTCCCTGCCTTTCTAAACCTCACCACACTTTAATTTTTTCTAGTTTCATACTATCTGCATTGAATATCATGTCTTCACTTTCTTCCTCCATAACTATTTTTATTCTTTCCCTTTGACTTCCCCTCACATCTTCAAAGTGATAGTTTCCTGGTGTTTATTTTGTTGGATTAAAAGTTCAAGTTTATAAAAAATTACATCTTTTAAATACTCCTCTACAAATAGCATGATTTGGTTAATATTGCTGTGTAAAATTGTATAAAGTTCTAGCTTCCAAATATGAGACAGAACATGGGTCCTTTGTGTGTCTGGCTTTGACTTCATTTATTTAACATATTTTTATATCTATCCATTTCTTTGCAAATAACCTAACATTCTTCATAATGGATAAATACATTCCACTTATTTATATATGACACCCTTTTGCCAACCATCTCTTCGCCAAAGGGCATCTGGGCTGTTTCCATAACTTGGCTACAGTGAAGAGTGCAGTAGTGAACATGGTTGTGAAAGTGATTTTACTGTCCTTTTAGAAGAATTCATCACTATCTTTCTGGGAGCAATCCTCTAGCCAGTTTTCCAGAATAAAGACATCCCTCCCTTCATCACCATCACAACGTATTGCAAGTCCTCAAAAACACACTACCCCATACAGGTTACAAAAAGCTAAAACCACACTTTGCCCATATTCTTTCAATAAATTTTTCATAATTACATATAATTTAGTGAGAACCTTCTATGTACTTTCCTAATGTGGGAATGAGGGACATAACAACAGAGTAAAAGCAAGAAATATGTAATTTAATTAGTTATCATATTTAAAATGTTTTTCAGCTCTCACTAATAGCCTCACTTACTATTATTTTAATCATTATCTGATTACTTCATCTAGCCCCTAAATTATAACAGGTGAGTTAAATACAAAGGCAAAAAGTGTGGTTTGATTTTGACACTCATGTGTGAGGATGCACAATATGGGCAAAGAGATGGATTGGAATTAATAGCAATTATCCATTTTGTTAAAGTAGAGATTGTTTTCCCACACTGATTCTCACAATTCATATTCCATTAAACAAAAAGAAACGTGTAACAATTACCTTTGTTTTGCTCCTTATTAACTTTTGTTTCCATTATATTTTTAATGAAGGATGATTTCATAAATCTACTTTAGATGCAAAAATATTTTAATATATTTCTAAGTGTATGCATTGATCTATACATACACACATATATTACACAGGTTACAATCATAATTTATAATTTCTGTAACTATACAATTTACTAAATTATTAAAAACATCGACGACTCATGCCTGGAATCAAGATTACTCAGGAGGCTGAGATCTGACGATCTTGGTTTGAAGCCATCCTGTGCAGGAAAGTCCATGAGCCTCTTATCTCCAAACAACCAACAGAAAATCAGAATTGGAACTGTGGCTCCAAGTATTAGAGTGGTAGCCTTGAGAGAAAAAGCTCATGGACAACACCAAGGCTCTTAGTTCAAGAACTACAATCTACCCCCAAAAATCTATTTAATTTACACCTGTGTAAGTAGAGTATTTCCATCACCCAAATGCACATCCATGCTCATTTGCAAGGTAACTCTGTTTTGTCTGAAGTACGACTAAACATTATCACTAAAGGAGCATTGCAACGTGGGTTCATTCTATCTCTCTAATGGATTTTTCTCCACTAGAATACTCAAGTGTTACAATTGTTCTACTTATTTAAAATCATAGCTTTTTTCTTTCATACTCCTAATATTAGAGTTTGAATTGAGTGTTTTGTCCCCTTAAATGTGTGTTCTTACCACTTTGTCATGCCCCCAGCCCCAAGTTATCCTGATTATTTTTCAGCTAGAAACTGGCTTCCTACTTGTGTATGAACTTGGCCTCCGTCCACTTGATGTTATTCTTCCTGGAATTTAGAACAACAGCTGTATGGCATTGTGTACAGAACTTTCTGTTCAGTCTGGGCTTTTGCCACTATCCTCACAAAATTGCAATCCCATGTAGTCACGAATTTCATAAGCTTGTCATAGCTGATTTTTTTAAATCTTTCATTTCCTGCAGGTTCTTGAGTACTGAATTAATTTGTGTTTTCTTGGGTTGTTTGTTTCATTTGAATCTATGTGTTGAGTTGTTTGTTCCTCACTTTTCCTTTTGTTTCTTTCCCTCAAGTTCTTACCTAAAGTGCTGAGAAACCAATTCTTCTTTCTCAAGATAGGGTGAACATTATTTATTCCAAAGCAATTTCCATATCTACGAATGGTATACACATGCTAAGCGCTGAGAAGGGTATTTTATTTTCATGGCAGTCTTTGGCATATACAGACAGATCATGAAATATATGAAGAAAATAAAACTACAGATGAATGCCAGGAGGAGAATAAGCTATTATTAATTGTTTGACAGAGGTTTCTCTTCTAGTGAAAGAAATATATTACTTGATGCAGGATTTCACAAAATCATATTGCTACGAGGAACCTAAACAATCATCTAATACTATAAACTTGAGAGTGATGAATTGACTTCCTGAATAATTTACTTTTGGGTCAAATAAAAGCAGGCTTTCAAAAAGAGAGTAGATTTTAGAGAAACATGATGAATTTTATGTAAATAGGTCCTTAGCTGATTTTGTTAATTTGTGAACTAATACAGGGAAAGAAAGTACAGCAAGATAAAAAAATAAAAACTTCACATTGAAATACTCATATGTGTTTGTATATGTGTGCATGCATGTGCGAGTACACACACGCACATGTGCATGTGCTCATGCATGCATTCATCATTCTTGAGGCTTGATAGTGCCATGGAAACTATTCCTCAGCTTCTGTGCCCAAGGATAGTGGTCTACCACTTCAGCCTCTGCTACAATTCTGTTTTTTTTTTTTTTTGAGATAATCGCTTGTATTTTCATGATTGAACAGTGGTCTTCAGATCTCAGACTCCTGAGTAGCTAGCTTTGCTTATTCAGCCTCTGAGTAGGTAGTTAAATTCTGGCTGTCCTCTATGCTTCACTGCTCTTTTATACTTTTCCTGAGGTAGTCACAAGCCTAAGTCATATATATGTCTAGTTGCTTTAAAATATTCTTATTGCTTGGCAACAGGGGATCCAATGTGTAGTCTTAACTATTTTGGAGGCTTGAGAACAGAACGCAAACCAAAAGTTTAGTGGACGTACTTCTCAATCTATAGCTGGGTGAATTGGATCATTTCTACCAACCTGCACTATCTAGAGACTAAGATTGGAAGGACTGTGGATCCAGGTCAGTCAAGGTAGCAAGCTAGACAAGTTGGTGTGCAACTCTGATGCCATTGATGATGGGAAGGCTAAAAGGACAGATGAGATGCATGTTCTTGTGGAAAGGGAATCCCGGCCTGCAAGAACAATATACCCCAATGTGAAATACACACATTTTCCCACAACCAAAATAAGTATATACATTAACATCCAAAAACTTAATACAATCTGTTCTTTGCTCTAATATCAGCTTTATCTGATTATCATATGATGTGACAGAATAATTTCATTAAACTTATGATAATTTAAAAAGACCTAGAAAATTCTTTCTCACTTATTAAGTGCAGATGAATGGCAAATTGCCTCATTTCTTACATATTTGACTACGACTATAAAATCATCTTATGATTATTATTAATAGTAATATATTCTGATTTAATACTTTACTTTGTAACAGTTTTTAAAATTTTTGCTTTTCTGCTGAGGTTGAAGTATTTAAATAGTATCATCAAAGTATATTCCTTGGGTATTTAGGGAAGTTTTTTACAAAAATTTTAACCAATGGCTTCTAAGAATTCTTAATTGGTATATATATATATATATATATATATATATATATATATATATATATATATATATAGGTTTATTTTTAATTTCAATTTCAATTTATTATAATGGTAAGGTACACAGGGGTTAAAGTTACATAAATGAGATAATGAATACATTTCTTAAGGAAGGAACAATGTGATATCTTCCATCGATATTTTTGTACACTCAAAACAAGAACTACTGATGCTTTTGCTGTTGCTATTGATCAATGGGTACTTTTGCTTACTTTGTTTATGCATTTTTATTATAAAATTGATATACAGAGCTTTTCCACTTAATTAAGTCAACTAAAGAGTAAACTTCATTTTCTTTTCTTTTTTTTTGGGGGGGGGTTCGGTTGTGGAGCCTGAACTCTGGGCCTGGGCCCCGTCCCTCAGCTCTACAGCTCAAGGCTAGTGCTCTACCACTTGAACCACAGCACCACTTCCAGCTTTTTCCTTTTTGCTTATATGGTGCTGAGGAATCGAACCCAGGACTTCATGCATGGAAGGCAATCGCTCTACCACTGAGCTACCGTCCCAGCCCCTACTTCATTTTATTTTCTAATTTTCAAATTTTGAGCTTAAATGTTTCCTTTTGTTTCTTTAGGGTAATTCTTTTTTCAGAGTTGTAGGATCAGTTAATATAATTTTGCATGACTTCTACATATGTATATTATTCAGTCACATATATTTTGCTTTTAAAATATGTAACATTTGGCTATTTGAAATTATTTTCTTAATTTTTATATGGTTAGTGAATTTAAATACATTTATTTTCTTATATTTATAAACATATTTGTCCAGGTAACAAATATTTACTGCATTTTCAAGAAGCACTTACTTTATTAAGAAAGCCTTCATTACCTGATCACTTTTTGGAAATATTTGTTCTTAAATTTAAAAAAAAGTTTGAGCTCGGCATGGTGGTTTGTTGTATCCATTTTCTAGCTATGCTTGGAATTGTAAATAGGGTTTGTAATTCGGGAGAGACTGGGAAACTATGAGACCTTATTATAAAACTATTCAGAGTGAACCGATTAGAGATGTAGCCATCGCTAGTGTTATATAGAGCACCTCGCTATCACATACTAAATCTTGAGTTAAAACACCAGTAATATCAATCTTTTGTCAAAATAAAAGGACACTTGTTTCAAAATGATTATTATTTAAAACTTATTTGCAAAGGTTCTAATGTCTTCTATCAATTTTCCATTTACTTAATCTATTAAAATCCAAGTATATTGTGACTATTTTATTTGTACTAAACTTTTAAATGGTACGAGCAATATTATGATTTCATATATTAACATACTTTTACTGTTTGTGAAAATTTCCTCCGTTTAATATAATAAAATCAATATTCCAAATGTGTGTATGTGGTGTGTATGTTTGTGTGTGTGTGTGTGTGTGTGCTTTGTGTGTACTTTGTAATGCTTGCGAGATCACACCATTGCTTCACATATGCAAGGCCAATGGTTTACCACAGAGCTACTCTGTCTAGTTATAATCCAAATAGTGTTTTAAACCATGACTTTCAAACTTTCATTCCTAGTATGCCCTTTCAAAATTATATATGATAACATGTGATACATATTCTATCCACGTTAGCAATTTTTATTGTTATTTAGAATATTTCCACTGCCTTTCCACTTCCAAACTCTTGTGTTTGTTATTGATAAAGGTTTTACTTTGCTTCTTTTGTCTCTTCATTATTTTTCCCTTTAGAGTTTAACTATTCTTTCTCTTATTTCTTTGGAAATTATCATATTCCTGTTACAATTTCTTTACATTGTAACAGGTATATACAATGCTTTAATTTCTATTTTATTTTTTCCCATTTTCACTGACTTTTAGTACAAACTATTAGATGGATTAAAAAGAAACTTGTCTCAGGAAACGTTATTTTTCTCCTTCTCTTCTCTGAAGTCTTTCTGTTTTTTGAAACACAATAGCAATGACATATAGCTCCTATGTGGTACATCATTGTTTCCCCTCTCACTCTCCTCTGTTGTACAGCTCAAGTTGTTATCATTCAGCTTTGTTATGTTACAGTGTTATTTAAATCGTAACTCATTCTTGAATTAATTTTAGTTGTTTCAAGTATTCTCTGAAGGCATTTTTCTATATATAATATCTGGGGTCTTGTGTTTTTACAAGGTACAAAATATGAGTCACTTTCAAACATCTAGATATCTCTGTAGAATATTGGTCCACCTGCTCAATAAACTCGTATGTAAATTCAAGGAATACAGGTCAGTTAGAACAAACTTGTAAAATTGTGTATCTTCAGCCTTCATACTAGCTTTGAATCTTTTTACCATGTTGAGTAGTAAAGACAACATAGTTCTACTACAAGAGCAGACACATAGAAGAATGTAACAGATTTTTCAAAAATAAATTCTCAGTTTATGGTCAATTGATTTTGAAAACTATCCTATGACTTTATGAAATAAAAAATAGAATCTTAAATGGGTGTATTGGCACTATTTTCTCTCGAGATTTAAAGAATGATCTTAGACTACTACCTCAATCCCTTTTTATGTTTCTTTTGTTTTGTTTTTTGTCACTCATGGAGCTTGAACTCTGGGATTAGGCGCTGTCCATATGATCTGCAGATCAATGCAAGCACCCTAACATTTCAGCCACCGCACCACTTCTGGCTTTCTAGTGATTTATTCGAAATACGAGTCTCATGGACTTTCCTGCCTGGGCTGGCTTTAAACCGTGATCCTCAGATTTCAGACTCCTGATTAACTAGGATTACAGGTGTGACCTACAGGCACCTGGCCTACCTCAATCCTTATACAAAAATTTAAAATAAAAAATGATTATCAAACTAAATATGAGATGTAAAAACCGATAAGAGATAAACGTAAAAATTCATGACATTGTATCAGTAAAGGTTTCTAAATGGAAAGCATTAGTTGCTAAAGAAAAGCAAGAAGATACTGGATTATATCAAGTGATAGCCTTTCATAATTCAAAGGACACTATACTCACAATTCAAAGGACACTATAACCGAAGTGAAAACATATCCAACAGATAGAGGTAACATATTTGTTAATGCTAAAATGTGAATGCTACAATGATTCTTAATCTTAAATAGTTTTATACCTTCTATTTCTATATAATTTTTCCTGAATAGGATATTTCTTTAAAGAACATGTGTAAATTAATAGACAATAAGAGGAGCATATGAAATAAGTTCCTCTTTAGTATATTAAAAAAAGAAAAAGAGGGGGAGGGGGTATAATTGGGTGGGGGGAGAGGGGAGGCTGGGAAGGGAGGTGAAGGGTAAACAAAGGAGGAGGCTGCAATGCATGGTAAGAAATGTATGCATTATCCTGCCCATGTAATTGTAGCCCCTCTGTACAGTATGTTCTCAAATAAAATAAAATAATATTAAAAAAATAAAACGGGAAAAAAAAGAAAAAGAAAAATCACTAGTATGACTCTAATATAAAAAGATGACACAAAATATAGTAATGCATTGTGGAGGAATTGATAAACTACTTATAGTGATCCATTTGTATAATACTGCAATCATTTTAGCAAGCAAGTTTACAATTCTCAAAGGTCGAAAAGAATTGTATAGGATCAATTCATTATACTTCTATGAATGTATTAAAGAGAAGTAAAAAGAAGTATTTGGACAGGGAATTGTAGTTCATTGACAGTGCACTTAAATAGTATGTGTGAGACCCTGGAAAAATCCCCAAAATAAAATTTTGAAAATACACACTACAGAGCATGTATGCTGGACAAATTCTATTAACAGAATTTTTTTATCTATTTTAATGTCTGTTCTAAAATTTTTAACATTTCTATTTGAAGAAATGCAAGTTTGTGAAAATTAGGCTTTGAAAACCTATAAAGTTACAATTCACTTCCAAAGCACTAAAGTGTATACAATAGAAGGAGATAGTATATTGCAAGTGAATTACATGTCAGCAAATAAACTATTGTTAAAAATTCTTCACACAAAATGAAGAATATCTAAATAGACGTTTTTGGTTTTGGCTAAAAACTCTGTAAACTACAGCGTTTAAAACAAACGTGTGATTTCTGTTTATTTTAAGGTTTTTTTTTTTGGTCCGTTATTTTGAGTTTATACAGAGATATCTCAATCAAGAGTGTATGTGATAACTGGAATACCTAGGAATTATGCATCATTTATAAGTAATTGATAACCTTTTCTGGACGAAACGCTTAGCAAATGACAGAACACACAAAACTATGCATCTGAATTTTATGAAAGCCATTGGAGCATTAAAGTAGGCTAAAGTCAAGTAAATATTTTGCATTAATTCTATTGGTCTCTCTTTAACTTGAAAATTATAGATTATGTTTTTTTATATTCTATTGGGACAATTATCTGCTGTCACTTATTTTTTCTCTTCCCCTTCTTTTGCCCTTCCACTTACATAATTATTATTTAAAGAGACATACTTACCTTGCATTTCTAAATACTTCAAAATTATCTGAACTACTTTATACTTCTGGCAGGCTCCTATATCTTTCTCAAAGGAAATATTTTTGACACTACCATTTTTATCCTCTATGATATTGGATATCTTCCTGCCTAATTCAGTGCAAGACATACATGAGACTCATCCAGATATCTCAAAACTCATACCACCATAAAATCCTATCTTACTTAGAAATCATGCTTTTAGAATATCTCTGGAGGTGACATCTCTCATTTTTGAATGACACTAAGTGATACTTATATGCAGTCATGTTTTAATCCAGTATGCCACTCAGTAGATGAACGAATTGACAAAATGTGGTTTATGTATGCACGGTGGAATTCTATACTTCAAATTCATATGGAACTGGAAAGACTTGGAAAAATCCTACGAAGTAAAATAAACAAGACACAAAGAAACAGATTCCGTGTTTTCCTCATTTGTAATAAGTAGGAAATGTCTACAATATAAAGAAAAGAAAAAGAAAAAGAAATGTGATCTTAGCCACTAGTTCATTGCTAGTATAATTCCTGCTCTCTCGAAAAGGACTTTTTTCCAGTTAAGTCCATGGTCTTATAACTAACTGGCTTGGAACCAGAATTATTCTTCCATTCTAATTTTTACAAATTTTCTTGATTACCTATCATGATTTAGAGCTAGTAGAAGAAAGAGAGGGGTCTCAACCTTCATATTCCACTTAGTAATAATGCTTTCTCTATGTCACTCCCATAGATCTACATACTAGCCTTGGCTTTATTATTTCAACGCTGTCTTATTTGCAGAGTCTTCTATAGAGTATTGAACCATTATACTTAAACACAGAACTTCTCTTTCTCCTATTCCTATTGTTTCTCCTTCTGTTAACTTATGTACACTTGGGTAATAATGCACAACACAAACACTGACAAAAAATGTTTCTGAGAACCTTCTTCCCACTTAAAATTGGTCTTAATTAAGAGAGCACTTAGGAAATTTGAACATAATGTACTCCAGGATAATGTTTTTTATTTATGGTGAAAATGGTGGACACAGGGGTTAGAGTTACATAAGTAAGTTAATGAGTACATTATCTACCGAACATTGTTACTTCCTCTTTTGTTATTCCCCTGTCATTCCTTTTCTCCACACTGCCCCAACTCTCCCCTCCCATCCCCAACTAATAAAGTTCATTTTCAACATAGTGTCTTGTTCATCTCATTATAACAACGGGTCATACTGTATACTTCTTTCAGCATTTTATTTCCCTTCCCCTCCCCACATTAGAAAAATGTATATGCAAGTTGCAGCTCACCGACCTCAAATACAGTGGAAACGGGTTATACCATGGAGGAAGAAAATACAAGAGAAACAAAAAAATCACATAATACATGGTTGATACATTAAAAACAATAGTAAGAAAGGAAAAACAAGTTGTGTCCGTATTTGGGGTTCATTTCACTTAACATCGTCTTATACAGCCATATGTACGTGGATAATGTTTTATAAGCCATGTAAATTCCATATTTTCTCATTACTAAGTTGTCTCTGAAACACGTGTTACCTCGTGTCTAAAGATGCCTTTGTGCTATCTCAATGAAGCCAGAAAAAATTCATTTTCCTGGAGCAATACCATAGATTGTTACCGGAAGTAAGTGGAATGAACTTTTACAGGAAGTAGAAACTGAATCCAGGAGAGAAATTGAACATAGAGAAATGACAAAGTTCAAGTTAATTTGTGCTCTCATTTTTACTGTATAAGAATATAATCCAAGGCTTGAAGGGAACTCTGTCCCTATCTTTTTCGAGTATGCACTTTAGACATAAAACTTGTCTGTAAACTTCTAGTTGACAGTATTACAAAAGAAAACAATATGCCATTTGAAGGCCAGCATGGAAAAAAAGGAAATAACATTGTTTTACAGTGTTCTACTACAAAGAAACAAAGACATGGATGTTTTAAAATTTCTTATGCATGAATATTTAACTCCTGAAATGAGTTGTTGCAAAAGTCAGATATCCATTCCTTTATTCTGGTCCTGAGTTCACCATATCAATAAGGATTCCAAAAAGCAGGATCCAGTGAGTATGATCAGCAAAAGGAGCCTCTTTTCAAAGCAGTGTTTTAAGGATGGTCCCAAAGAAATATGTGGGTTTTTTTGTTTCTTCTTTGTTAGTTTAGTTTGTGCCGCTTCTGGGGCTTGAACTCAGAGGCTGGACCCTGTCCCTGAACAGTTGTCTTTTTTCTTTCCTGCCCACCTGCCCCCAAAGCTAGTACTCTACTGCTTGAGCCAAAACTCCACTTCTGGATTTTTGGTGTTTAATTACAGATAAGAGTTTGAAGACTCTCCTTCCTGAGTTGGCTTTGAACTAAGACAGTAAGAAAATCAAGTCACATAAACTGTATGGACTTCTCTCTTGAACCAAGAAATATTAGATGAAGTTTATTATAAAGGTAATATTTGACAATTTTTAAAAGAAGAGAATATATGCAGCAAAGAAGCCATAACTTAAATAACTCAGCAAATGTAGGTGCACTGAGTCATATTGGAAAATTTTTTCTGCTTTGGA